>NC_033797.1:60405157-60438459 GCF_001876935.1 Asparagus officinalis
CGTCCCAGAGCCGGCCACCTATAAGTGGCCGTCTCAGATCTGTGCGCGTGCACAGTTCAGAGAGCCTATAAATAGGCCCCCTTGGTTCATTTGTAAAAGGTTGGAACTTTGAGAGCCGAAACTCTACCAAATTGAGAATTGAGCTTGGAGTTTTGAAGACTTGAGGACTTGAACATTCAGATCTGGTTCTCGGCGAGCATCCATGTCACAAAAGGTAGGAGTTCGAGAGAGAGAGATCAGATCTGAGATCTACACGAGATCATACTCCGGATCAAAGCTTGGCCTTTGATCCCGAGAATCAAGGGCGATTATTTCCTTAGTGAATTAATCCCCCTCGGCTATTATTTCCTTCGCGAAATAATACCCGTCAAATTGTGTAGATCCGACCGGATCTAGATCGCACGGTGGTCCACGGATTAACCCCGGCGTTGGCAAAGAACCCACACAAGCGAGCGACCGCAAAACAGGAGCTCGTGATTCGTTCGAAAGGAAAGTTGTAATCTTTTTCTTTTTCTTTGATTTCGTTGTAACCGGATCTAAAAAAACCGGATCTTTTGTAACCAAAAAGCATTTACTTGAGATAACAATGAATTCAATGAAGGCAATTTTCACCGCGAACATCTACACCGGGTCAAAAAGGGGCGTAAATGGTTAAATTTCGTGGGTTATAGCTCACAGAATCGGGAAATTTGACTCCTCTGAGTCATTTGCCGTTGTAGGGTAGAAATTTGATTTCCCGGAAAAGGGAGTTTCGTTTGTATTTATAAGAAAGCTTATTACTGTAGGCATATAAAATTGCTTATAGGTCCCCTAGCGTAGCTCGGCACAAACCGACGAACCAACGAGGCGACGAGATCGACGAATCGCACAGAAGCGACGGAGTGAATCCACCCGAGTGCAGAATTAAGCTAATGAGTTGAGGAATCAACGAGTCATCCAACCGAGAGCGGACTCGGACGAATCACGATCGAATCAAGATCAATTTCGGACTCGAACTCAGAAGCGGATTTACTGCCAAATCAGGAATCCAACTTACTGCCAAATCAGATCATCAAATCAGAGTCTCAGATCAACCGAAACACGGACAAACGAGACAACGGAAAACGACTCGAAGAAGTCGGAAAACACCGCCCGCGGGGGCTCGGCCAAAGCCGAGCCACCCCAAGGTGGCTCGGCCTCAGCCGAGCCACCTTGAGGTGGCTCGGTGGCTCGGTGGCCGAGCCACCTCGGGGTGGCTCGGTGGCCGAGCCACCTCGGGGTGGCTCGGCCAGTGAACTCGGAGCTTGAAGACCAGAAGACTTGCACCATTCAGATCTGATCCTCGGCGACCATCCACGTCAGAAAAGGCAGGATCTCGAGAGGAAGAAAGAACAGATCTGAGATCTACACGAGGCTACACTCCAGATCTAAGCTTGGTCTTAGATCTCGAGATCCGAGCGATTATTCCCTTGTTGGATTAATCCCTCCCGGCTATTATTCCCTTCGTGGAATAATACCCGCATACTCGTGTAGATCCGACCGGATCTAGATCGCGCGGTGGTCCACGGATTAACCCCGGCGCAGGCAAAGGACCCACCAAAGCGAGCGACCGCAAAACAGGAGCTCGTGATTTGTTCACAGAGGAGAGTTGTAATTTTTCTTTATTTTCTTTGATTTAGTTGTAACCGGATCTATAAAAGACCGGATCTTTTGTAACTCAAAAAGTTGTAACTCAAGATGACAATTATCTCATTAATGAAGAAAGCAACGGTTTTCCACGCGAACAATTACAAACTAATAATCAAATGATTACAACAGAAGCAGAGGGAATGCCCTCTTTGTTTTTTGTGTGGGGACTTTAGGTGGCTATAGGACGCTTCGCTCGATGCTCGTGTCGAGTTTACTTCCCTTGGACCGTTCGATTGAGGTTGCTGGAGAGCTTCAGTTCGCAGTAGAAGCTCGGATCAATGGAGTTCGGGTCTGCTTAGTTCGCCGGCGATTGGAGCTCGGAACTAGACAGTGGTGCTGCAATGCAAAGATTATGCAGAGAGCTTGGTCTCAACTCTTTTCTCTAAGTTTGTGACCTCTCCTCTAGTGCGCTGGGAGGGGCTTTTAAATGGAAGAAGGACAGCTTGACTCGTCCTTGAATCATAGGATGTGACCATATCTTCTTCAGAGACGTCTAGCTGCTCCTCGATACCATGAATGGTCATTCGAGGGATTGTGCTTTATATCCTGTCACCTAAAATAGGAAGGCCCATCCTTGTATATGAGGCAATGGCTGTCTGCTATCCGAGTGGACTTGACCAGCATTAATGAACCGCATTTATGAGTTCACAGATTGATGAGGCGTCTGTCCGATCATTCGTACTGTATGTGACCGTCCGGCGTGCTTTGAGCACGGTACTTCCTCCTTTCTGGTCAGGAGAGGTGGCGAAGTAGGTGTACAGTACTCGAGTGGGTCTAGCCAACTTGCCGAGTGCCGGCGGATCCAGCTCTTGACTCAGACAGCCGAGGTGAGTCGCATTTATGAAAGCTCAGGTTGACTCGACACCCGTCCAATCCTTCGTGCTGTGCGTACTGTGAGCGGCCGCTTGATGGTCCCGGGGTACTGTGCCCTCTCCCTTGGGAGAGAGGGATGGGAAGGCCCATCTCAGCACGTGGGGTAGCGGATAACCAGCTGGGGCAGGCGAGTTGAGTGAAAGGCGAGCTTTCGTCATCCTGATCGATCTTAACTCGTGCTGGCGAGCTGACCGTTAGGCGAACCTGGAATCGAGTATACTCGACGTCTACGCGGTTTAGGCTCGTGCTAGAGAACTGAGCGTGCGAGCTCTTCTCGTAGGCGAATTTCTTGTAAACCCATAGAGGTATTTTTTACCGTCTACAAGACCCCCTTCAAAGTTTTCAGACCTAAACTGGCTTGCGTGTGGTCTGGAATACTTTGAATGAAGAGCTTGTCGAAGCAAGTGCCTTCGATTTCTTTTAGGATTTTTAGCAAACCCTCAGCTATCAACGGGTTTGATGTGCCTTTACCGATTACCGTTTGACTCGGGCTAGCCATACTATTCCCCTCAGTATGATGAGTTGTTGAACAGTTTCTCTTAGACTTAATGCTTAAGATTTCTGCTCTGACCCTTAGCCGTCTGAGGCGTGGGTTTTAACCGTTCAAGCGAGATCATTCTATTGGCTTCGTTTGTAATTTTACCTTTAGTGGCGAGTGAATCGTCAAGGCGAAATTAGTCTTTGGGGAGCCAAGTTTCGTGCAACTCGCGGGGTCATGCCAAGTATTTGCAGGCGAGACCCTTCTTTTTGAGGCGGAACCGGTTCTGACGGGAAATGAGCCACGTGTCTGCCGATAAGGCATCGGATCGTGGCGATCGTGACTTGACAACACGATCTTCGTGTGTTTCGCCCCGCGACGCATCGTGGTCGTGGTTTTCGAACTCAACCGTCGGATTCAACTACCAATCTCGGTTCCTTCGATATACCGAGGGTGATCTGGGCCGTCGAATTCGATCGTGGCCACGTTTCCTATCCGTTAGGGTTTTCGCCTTTCGAGGGCAGTCGTGACCACGTGGACAACTCTGCCCTTCTAAATCAGTCGTTTTCCTCCATTGGGAGTTACCGTGCTCTCAAATCTCGAAAGGAACCTCCAAGGAAAGAATTCCCGCTTCATCCTATAATGGCTCCGAAATCTAAGAGGTGCAAAGTGAGGGGTGCAGGCCCCGGACGTTACTCCGACCGTCTCTCCGCCGGCATGCCTGCCGGTGCTCTGGAGTCGCGCCCAGGTACATTGATGGGTTCGTTGGATGATCCCTTGTAGGTCATAGGCATCGGATTTTAGGGATATGAGCGTTGCTCATTAAGCTTGGTAGCCTCCCCGATTTGGGGCAAAGTTTGCCCTATTTGCCTTTAGAGGATGATTACTGCCTCCGCGGGCGAATCCTTCAGCGGGAAGGAGGCGAACTCCCTTTTCGTAAGGCGAGTTCGGCCCTTCCTTGTTAGAGGGAGGTCTAGTCTGTATGGACAGACCTCGTTCGAAGTGGGTTCCTCCTTGCGATTTTGCCCTCCTCTGTTTGATGGGCGATTTTGCCCCTACCGCGGATTTTGTCTCGATTGACTTTCTTCTTTTCTTTTTCTTATTTCTTGCAGTGATCTTTTCCAATGAGGCTTTTTCGGAGGGTGTGGCCGTCGGCATGAGTTATACGGCACCTTCTCGGTTTCCCTCTTTGGCTCCAGTACCTGTGTTCACCGCTGATAAGCCGCATGGTCTGATACAGAGGGTCACGGACAGTCACCACCTGACACTACGCGAGCTGACGACCAACGCGGCGCTGACAGATGAGGCCAGGGCAGAATTGCCGAAACCTCAATTTTTGTTCGGCGACTCTATGACCGACCCTTCCGTCCTGTTGCTCAAAGAGAGCCGGTGGTTCCGCACGGTAGAGGGGACTCATTACCACCTCCCCAGTATGTCGAGAGGGTTTTCGATTGTCGAGTTGCGGTCCCTTGTGATTCCTCGGACGATGAACTGAGATTTGACCCCCTCTCAGGACGGGGTCACTTGTGGCGTCTTTACGGGCTCTACGGCTGGGGGTGGGGGGCGCGTGACGGGCCTGCGCCCTGGCTTAATGTCCTAAGGACGGGCCTGTGGGGGAGTCGACAGCGGTGGCGGAGACCTTCCGTCACTGCTTCTTCCGAGTTGGCGGGAGCTTTCCCCCGAAGGACTTTAGAGCCCCGGGGTGGGTCTATTCCGCACCCGGCAGCGACACGTGGTGGTCCAAGATCACTGACTATGTTCTGGCCGAAAATGCTGACCTCAAGGGCACAGAGCTGTATGTGGCCATCGAAGCCACTCGACATGGCCTGCGGATCAACGCCTCTCAGTTCCATAGTATCCTGGAACTGTATTGTGCGGAAAGCAGCACATTTTTCACCCCCAATGGTGAGCTTGGTATCGCCCCTCTCGAGATGTACGACGTGTCGGGGCTGCCTCTGGGGGACTTTCCTTACGAGGAGTACGTCCCCGATCAAGAAGAGATTGATCAGCTATCGAACCATTCTCCTTTGGCGGTTGAAACTCTGTGGGAGTTACTCTGCCACTACCACATCTGCCTCAGTACCTTAGGGGCATCTGATCATAAGGGGAAGAAGAAGAAGACCCCGGGGATCAGCCACAAGAATTGGGCTGACTATCTGTTTCCGGGGAACAATGTTAAGGGTAAGCCCGCTTTCCCGTTGGGCGCGTGCGATCAACCTGAAGTGGAGGCGAGGACAGCTAAAGAAGGAAGCACCATGACTCTTGACCGCTATGAGGGCGGGTTTAAGTCTGGTACGGTCTTTCACTCATTCCATCATCAGGCGAAGTTTCTCATCTCGGGGAAGGCGCTGCTCGCGGGGTACCTCATGTTATGGCTGAAGAGGTGCGTGGTTCCCACTCACTCCTTTGAGGCTCTTCCTGTGGAGGTCGTGTATCCGGCGGTTTGCCTAGCTCACGGGAAGTCTTATTCCCTGGTATCGGCGACAATAGCGTGCATTCATCGGGGGCTCCGTACTCTAACGGCCCAATTCTACCGTATGTCGGTCCTCGATGAGGGGGAAGGAGAAGTGATCAGAACCCCTAATCCTAGGGTGGGGCTGCCGTATACCTACTTGATGGCATGGTTCGTATATCACTGCGAATGTTTGATGAGCGCCCCGGCGGCGCTTCAGGGCGACAAGTTTGTCCCCTTCGTCCAGCGTTTGGAGAGGTGCTCCTGGAAGTGCAAGGACATCCCCGATACGAGGAAGACGCTCTCCCACTTCGGGCACTATAATTTTCGTCGATCTTTTCCTTACTTCAGCGGGGGTGGATATGGAGAATCTCTCAGGGATGCTCCGACAGCGGATCACTACACGGTCCTTACTCGTGGTGCCTTTCGCTGGTTGGTGAATATCCGACCGGGGTATCACATTCTGACATGCTATCTCGAGCCATACATCCCCTGCAGGTTCGCCCGCCAGTTTGGGTACGATCAATTGTATGTGGGCAATGCCAATCCCCACCTAAACTTCGAAGGAGGACTGGTTGACGGAGCTCGGGGATGGTTCTGGACCCATGCTGGAGGTACCCAGGCTCGCTTTGAGTTGCCCGCGAAGGACCGCGATTTACACCACACGCTCTTATACTACCGCTGGTATCGGGGCGCTAGTGCTAATCCCGCTAATTTCTGGTTCCAGAACTCATGTCTGGTGGAACGTGATCGTCCCGTCAGGGGTTCTCTCCGTTCTTCAAGGCGAAGGGGCCACCAAACTGCTAGGGAGTTGTTCTCGGAGGATCCAGCGAAGGACCTTAAGAGCTTTGATGCCGGTGGCGAATCTGAGGCTCCCGAGGTTCGAGCTCCAGTCCAGAGTCCGACAATCGGACAAATGGGGGCGCCGCTTCTGTCTCCGAGTAGCTCGCTTCTCTCGAAGCGTCAGCGGGAGGCAGTGGCTGAGAGTTCCCGAGCGGGAGCGGCTAAGAAGGTCCGTCGTGATGTGATGGCGGAAACCGTCCGAGCGGCGGAAGGTCAGGATGATGTTCCCCAGGTGGGTATCCCCGGAGCGGCGACGTCTGGAGTTGTGCTGCCCGTCTCTTCTGCTGCATCGGGGGCGGCTCTGGCGACTACGAGAGACGCTCCTCCGCGATGCGGGAGTCCCGACGGCTTCTGAGTCCGCATCAGGAGGTAATTTTTGCAACAGCGTCTCTGATCGCAACGATGATCTTATACCTTTTGACATTGATATTGGACCTATGCAGGCGCGATTGAGAAGGTGATCTCCATTCCTTCTGACGACGAAGGGGAGGCTGGAGACGAGGAGGGGCCCCCCGGCTCAGGTAAGCGTGTGTTTTAGCATTACCTTTCCTTCCATACCCGACCGTTAGTAGGGTCCCTTTCGCGGGGTCTCTGTTAACCTCTTTTCATGTATTTGTAGCTGATCCTGCCCGTGAAGTCGCAGGTAAAGAGGATCCTCACTCTTGGGCAAATCGCTCGTCTGGGGAGTCGGGCGAATCTGAGGAGGATGACAACGTCTCAGTTCATGAGGCATTGTCCAGTGAGGAAGAGGATTTGGCTCCTGAGGATGTGCCTGGCCAAATAGGGGGATCTCCTGCTCCTGTGGAAGTGTCGGCTGGGGGTCGTTCATTGGCGCGAGATTCTCCGCTTCAACGGGAGGCTCCTACCCGTTGACGTTGTGACCACTGCACCGAGGGCGTCATTGGTCGCACCGGCTCAGGTGGTGCCAATTACCACTCCTACGGTTATGGCTATAGGTACCTCGACCGTGATTTCATCCACGGCGGAGGAGGCCACCCTCTCTCCCTTGGAACGCTGGCGAAAGACGCAGGTGGCGCGAGCTCTGACCAATTTCGATGATACTTTGGCCCACTGTACCCGGCTGGTCTTGGAGGAGAACTGCCCCTTTGAAGAATTTAAGGAAGTTCTTGAACACGATGCGTCCTTCTTGCGTAAGAGGCTCGGTGCTACCGCTGCGAGGCCCTATTTCCAGCGTCTGAACGAAGTGGAGGGGCTGTTTGGCAGCTGCTCGCTCTTCATGCGGAGAGCTCCACTCTTGTTGACCTCGCCTCCCGCGAAGTTCGAGTAGCTATGGCAGATCGTGATCGCCGCCTGAATGAGAACATGACGTTAGAGTTGAAGTTGTCAGCAGAGTCAGAGCAAGTCAAAGCCGAGGATGCACAAGTGGCCCGCGAGGAAGAAACGGTCGATAATCAGTTCTCCCGACTTTCCTTCGAAGTAGAGAGGCTGAAACAGGTTGTAGCCGAAGCACAGGCTTCCTTGGCCGTTCAAGAGAAGGCTCATGATCTCGTGGCAAAAGAGTTGGAGGGCGTTAAGTCTCGCCGGCGATTGACCGCTGGCTCTGTTGCGGAGAAGGATCGAGCTCTCAAGGATGTCAGAGAGGCTATTCAGGACTTGATCTCATGCACAGAGGAAGACATTCGTCGAGAGGTCCTAAGGAGGCTTGAGCTTCGCCATGCTGAAGAAATTCGTGAGGCGGAACTGAGATTGAAGTCCCTGTAATTCGCCTTTAATCTTCTGCTTGTAATAGGATTTCTTTTTTCATGAATGAAATTATCCCTTTTGTTTATGGCCCATTGTCATTTGTGGGTGTGCTCCGTTTTCGTAATCATGCATTGGTCAGAATTTGGCCGTAAGAGAACCTCAACTGTGGAGGAATTCTTGCCGGTGAGTTTCTGCTGCAAGATTATCTCATCTGCAGGCGAATTTTGTTCGCAGGCGGATTTGCAGGAGCTGACGGCGAACCTGGCTCTGACCGGGTTCCGCTTTTAGTGGGCCACGTGTTAACCCACGTGTACGCCAGTTAAGGAGACGTGGGCTAGCCGTTTCGCATTAAATGCGAAGTAGTGGGCCTCTTCGTCTCTCGCGCCCGATTCGGGTTGTTGCAGATCGTGGTCATGAACCGTCAGATCTCGTCCGTCCTTACCCTTCAACTGTTTTAGCCTTGAACGGTCCCATCAAGTATTGAGTAACCGTCCAGGATTCTTAGGGTATTTAACGCCCTTATCCTCTGTTAAGAGGATCTACAGGCTTTTCATCGTCTTCCCACAGGGTAAACTCAAATTTTCCCTTCCTTACACTTCTGATGGCGCTGAAGGTGAAGAGGGTCGTTTCCAAAAAAAAAAGGAAAGAGCTGTCTTCTTCAAGCGCTGCTGAGGCCACCGTGGCTGAAGGTACCTTTTCGTTCTGACTCTTACGTGGTTTGAATAGGCATCCTTCCTTTGATTCCCCTCTGTGTTGTTGTCGTGTTTTGCAGATCGAGGGGAGGCGTCGGCTGCCGAGGAGCATGCGGCTGAGCCTATTCTGATCCCGGACGACAGATCGAGGGGAGGCGCCGGCTGCCGAAGAGCATGCGGCTGAGCCTATTCTGATCCCGGACGACGAGTCTGAGGGCCCTGCGACTTCCACCTCTCCTGATCCTGCTCCCCAGCCGGGAGCCGAACCCTGCCTCGAGATTCCGCCGATCATGGCGCTCGCTCCGGGCCAAAAGCCTGCTCCCATCGAGTCCTTGTCCTGGCAGGCTCGCATCGAAGAGTTCGAGAGCGCTGTGAGGCAGGCGATTTCCCTTGTCGAACTCGGCATGGGCAGCTTCGACAGTTTCAGGCAGTCCTTCTATGATCGCGTGGCTGATTTACGGCGATCGGGTGAAAATCACCTCGCCACCCGTTGCGTGCGTGAACTTCGTCTCTTGGAGCCACACATGATAGAGTTAGAGACCTTGCTACGGGAAGGTCCTGAAGCCAACATAGAGTCTTGCCTGGCTTATGTCAGGCATCAGGACGCCCTAGAGCAGGAGACCCGCTCCAAAGAAATAGCGGATTTGGAGTCTGTCGCCAACTTCTGGGTGGGTCAGCAACATTTGCTAGAGGAGCAAATTATCGACCTCAACCGCACCATGGCTCGCCTGAGGGCCGAATTGGGACAGGCGGAGGCGAAGTGGAAGGGTCTCCAGTCTGACGTTATAAAGGTCAGTAAGAATGCTGAAGCGGAAACTCGACGCCTGTAAGCCTTGCGCCAGGCGGATGCTGCCGCCAGGTCGAGCCGCGAAGACCGGATTCGGAAGGCTACTGAAGACAAAGCTCAGGCAGACCACGAGAGCCGGATGGAGGCAGTCAAAGAACAGATCTCCACTTTTAGCGTATTCGACTGAGACCTTTGTTTTATGATTGTGTTAAGACATTTTGTTTATGACTTGTTTGTTTATGAAGTCATAACTTTGTTCAAATGTATTGTCTTAAACACTGGGTGCCTGTTTTGCCTCTTTGAACATAATATTATGACTTTCGCGATTGCAAAAAAAACCATAACTTTGTTCAAATGTACTGTCTTAAAGCATCAATGAGGTTTGTGCCCGCTCATTGTGCGTATACCCTTTGGATACATTACTTTCCAGTGTTTCGCTCCGTAATTGTAGACGATCTCGTATCGCGGGTGAAGCCCCTTTGTGCGACGACGAGTCTACTTTCGAAGCCAAACTTTGCCCCGATGAGCTTATGCTATCGGCGAAACCAGGGCGACGGCGGGTTTGCTAAGATGGTGAAACTCGTCTCCTGACGAATTCGAATTGCTGGTGAAACTCAATTGATTGACGAGTTTGTTTCCAGGCGAGACTTGATCGTGGCGAGTTTCGCTTGGAAGCTAAACTCAACTGTTGGCGATTTCACGTAGATGGCAAAGCTCATTCGGACCGCTCGATCGCTTGGGGTGATGAATCCCAGCCGTTGGATTTCTCGGCATATATATCCGCACGCGCCCCTCTTTAGCAGAGTTCTTCCTGCTTCGAGAAAAAATCTGCTAAGAAAACCGCTGCAGCGACTTCTTCTGTTCCATGGCCTCTGCTTCCGATCACAGTGACTCGGAGGGTGTCGGCTCTTCCGCCACCGTCGTCGACGTTGGCGCTCCGGCTGCCGTCCCTGCGATTCCGGACCCCGTGGCTCACCCCGCTTTCGTGCCCCTCCAGGAGTTGGTGGGTTTGGTGCACGGGATCGCCATCTCGGTCAGTGTTGGCGACGAGCGATACTACGACGCGCTTCCTGCTGTGGAAGCGGGCTTGGAGGCGGTTCGCCGCGCTGGTGATGCCTCGCTCACACGGCGATGTGAGCGGGAGCTTGAGCGCGTGGAGGGGTGGATGTACCGCCTTGAGGAACTGGCCTACGAGGACTCCTCCGACGTGCCTCCACCCCCTTCTCTGCGCTATCTGCTCGAGCGCGAAGAGCGAGCGAAGCGGATCCAGGAGAAGGAGGCCGAGCTCTGACGTTTGCGGAAACGGCACCGGGCTGTTTTGGACCGGATGGACGCCTATCTGGACAGAGCCTTCTTTGAGGACGCTGGTTCTCTTCGCGGTGAGGCGAAGCTACGGGAGCACGGGCACGAGGCTAGGAGACTCGGGGAAACCGCCAGGGAGGTGGAGGAGGCCCTTCAGCTTCTTCACCAGGAGGAAGAGGCCAGTAAGGCGGATTTGGCCAAGCGGCAACGGAGGGGGAAGGAGGAGGCGAGGATCCAACGCGCGGCGGAGCGCGCGAAGATCAAAGCTAAGATCGGCTCGTTCAGCCTGCTGAAGTTTTTGTAATGCCTTGTTCAAGTCTATCCTTCTGTCCTCTTGAACCCCTTTGTTGTTGTTTTTTTTTTGTAATTTGATGTCGGTTGTACGGCAACCTTGAACACTGTATGCGCAACTTTGGCCTGTAATGGCTTCATGTTTTGATCATTTTCCGCCTTGCATGCACTATTTCATTCTTTTTGCAGTGGATGCTTTTGGCTTCTGTATTGAACTTGACGAGCCTCTGACTGTCCCGTTTAGGACTTAGTCACTTTAGGCTCTTGTTTTGCCTTCTGTTGCTCACAGCGTGGGATCGGATTAACTCCGATTTTCGCGTTGTAGCTCTAATGGGATCGAGGGAGTGACCCTTAGCTTGCAGCAAAGAACAAACGTTTGCCTTTGCGGCCAACTGAGGATCTCGACTTCGACTCGCCTTTCGGCGAGTTGTTGTCTGGGGAACCGACAGACAGGTTGCCCGTCGAACCGCCTTCGACAATTGTCATCATTCGGGAATGTGACAATTGATTGTGATAGGAGTCATCGCCTGGTAGAATCTACCCATCAGTTATCCTAAAGCAATGTTAGGACATCTGGAATAGGTCAAATAGTTCAGGGACGTAGGAGTGTGACTATTGACAGAAGTAATAGCACGTCGCATGGTTTGCCATTACTTAGGTTATGCTATTCGTAAGGATAACGGTGCCAATCAAAAGAGGTGATCATTAACTTGATGAGGTCTTGTCACGACTGGAGAGACTATGGGGACCTACCATTCTTCGGAAGAGGATTGGTAAGTAGATTGTGTCAGAGGTTTAATGTTAACGTGACAGGGGATGTCGTGATTGGAACGACTTTGAGGACCCACCATCCTTCAGAAGAGGATTGGTAAGTTGGTTTTGTCAGAGGTTTAATGTTAACGTGACAGGGAATGTCGTGATCGGAACGACTTTGAGGACCCACCCTCCTTCAGAAGAGGATTAGTAAGTTGGTTTTGTCAGAGGTTTAATATTAACGTGACAGGGAATGTCATGATCGGAACGACTTTAGTTGATCCGCCATCTCATTGGAGAAGATAGGCGAATTGGTTTTGTCGTGATATGAACGACTTTAGTGGATCCGCCATCTCATTGGAGAAGATAGGCGAATTGAGTTTTGTCGTGATATGAACGACTTTAGTGAATCCGCCATCTCATTAGAGAAGATAGGCGAATTGAGTTTTGTCGTGATATGAACGACTTTAGTGGATCCGCCATCTCAATGAAGAAGATAGGCGAATTGAGTTCCGCCAGAGGAATTCGCCAGAGCGGGCAAAGTAGGAACAGTTTAGCCTCATGTACCAGTTGGAGTGGGTTTGAGGGCCAGTTTAGACTTGTGCACTCGTGGGAGTTTGCGAAGGAGCACTATGGGTAGTACTTCTTCAGATACTTACCGTTGATGGGCATCATGATCTTATCGCCGTTCGGCTTGACGAGGCGATAAGCACCGTTCGAGTAGACTGTCTCTACTACGAATGGCCCTTCCCATTTGGATTGGAATTTCCCCTTCTTCTTGGAAGTGAGGATCATTGGCCGACGAATGGAGAGCACCAGCTCTCCTTCTTTGAAGGCTCGGAGTTTGACTTTCTTGTCGAAGTTCTTGGCCATTCGAGCTTGGTAAAACTCAATGTGCTGCTGAGCTTCCAGTCGCTTGTTGTCCAGTGCTTCGAGCTCTGCGAGTCATAGCTGGTGATTTTCCTCGGCTGTCATCTCTGTTGCTAAGGCGACGCGGAGGGATGGAATTTGAATCTCTAATGACAGTACGGCTTCATAGCCGTATACCAATGAGTAGGGCGTGGTGCCAGTCGGTGTGCGAACCGTAGTGCGGTATGCCCACAGGCTTTCGCCTAGCTTTTCGTTCCAGTCGCGTTTGCTAGTGGAAGTCAGCTTGGTCAAGATCTTGATGATCGTCTTGTTGAAGGCTTCGGCCAAACCATTCGCTGAAGGGTTGTAGGCCGTGGAAGAGAGGTTCTGTATTCGGAATTTGTCGCAGAACCTGGTGAATGCATGACTAACGAATTGCGTACCATTGTCATGAATGATACGTCAGGGTACGCCGTATCGGTATATGACATGGTGCTTGATGAATTTGATCACCTCGCTAGTCTTGACTTCTCTTAAGGGGACGGCTTCAGCCCACTTAGAGAAGTAATCGGTGATCGTGAGGATGAAGCAATGGCCTTTCGCCGATGGTGGAGAAATTGGCCCAACTATGTCTATTCCCCATGCTTCGAAGGGCCAAGACACTCTCGTCGGATGCAAATCCTCCGGAGGCTGGTGCATGTAATTGGCGTGGATTTGGCATTCGTAGCATCGCTTCGCATAAGCGACTGCGTCAGTAACCATTCCAGGCCAAAAGTAGCCTATCCTCCGCAAGCGATCCCACAACTTGGGTCCCGACTGATGAGCTCCACATGCGCCGTCATGGGCTTCGCATAGGGCCTCTTGTGCTTCTGCCTTTGAAAGACAGCGAAGCAACAAGCCGTCGTATGACCTCCGATACAACATTTTGGTGGCTGAATCGTAGTAAAAACGTGAGGCACGTTGTCGGATAGACTCTCGTTCCCTCGAGTCCTCGGGCAACATGCCGTACAGGACATAATCGATGATCGGGAGGCGCCAATCCTCCTGATCTGGCTGATCTGGAGCTTGATGAGTAGTGTTCGCCTCCTGGACGTCTTTTAGTCGAAAAAGCTTTCGGCTATTGACAGTGACTTATTGGGTCGTTCCCAAAGGCTGGGCTAAGTTAGCCGTCAAGGACGCGAGAGCATCCGCGTGTGTGTTCTTGGAACGAAGCACATGCTTAATGTGGAAACTCTCGAATAACTCCACTAGCCTGACAGCTGCTTTGTGGAGTGGGATGAGATCGTCGTTCCTGACTTCATACTCGCCAGTCATTTGTTTGACGATGAGTTGGGAATCGCCGTAAGCCTCCAGGTGTTTGATTCCTAACTCTTTGGCCAACTCGAGCCTTGTGAGCAATGCGTTGTACTCAGCTATGTTGTTGGTGCACGGTTCTGTCAGGGAAAAGGCCCGGGGCAAGACGTGGCCGTGCGGAGAGGTGAGGACCACCCCTACTCCTGCAGAGATAGAGCCGCTCGCGCCTACGCGAGATGCGCCATCGAAGAACATTTGCCACACCTCTGGTGACGAAGTCACGTTGGCTTCGGGAGGCTCATCCGGCAGGTCTTCAAATAGATCGGTCTTCACCCCCAGCGGGTGACTGGCCATAAGATCGCAGATGGCTTGTCCCTTGACTGACTTCTGCGGCATGAAGTGGATGTCGTATTGAGAGAGAAGAAGTGCCCATCTCGCCAGGCGCCAGTTTAACGCAGCAGGTTATGTCATGAAGACCCGAATGGGGTTCATCCGGGAGATGACGTGGATGGTTTGGCCAACCAAGTAGTGCCGCATCTTTTGGATGGCGAACACCAAGGCTAAGTATTTCTTCTCGACCATCGGGTACCGCTGTTCGGCGCCCTGCAAGGTTCTGTTCAGGTAGTAGATGCCTTGTTCGTGTCCTGCATCGTCGTTTTGAGCCAAGAGGGCACCTAGAGAGTGTTCCATTGCCCTTATATATATGAGGAATGGCCTCCCTGAGATTGGCGCCGCAAGGACAGGCGGATTTGAGAGATAAGCTTTGATCTCTTCGAAGGCCCTTTGGCATGGCTCGTCCCAGACGAAGGAAGTTCCCTTCTTCATCAGCTTAGAGAAGGGTTGACACTTGCCCGAGAGATTTGAGATGAATCTTCGGATATAAGCCAACCGTCCCTGAAGGCCTCTTAGCTCTTTAAGATTTCGGGGCGGTTGGAGCTCTTGGATAGCTCGCACCTTGTCTGGGTCAATCCTGATCCCTTTCGTCGTGACGATGAAGCCGAGGAATTTACCGCTAGACATCCCCAAGAATGACTTGGTAGGATTCATCTTGAGTTGATGAGTCCTCATGAGTTCGAACATTGCCCTCAGATCTTCGAGGTGGTCCTCCTTATGGCGACTCTTTATGACCAGGTCGTCGACGTAGCACTCGACCGTCTTTCGTAGGTGATCTCGGAAGATCATGCTCATGGCACGCTGGTAGGTTGCGCCAGCGTTCTTGAGCCCGAAAGGCATGACGGTGTAGCAGTACACCCCCATGGGAGTTCTGAATGCAGTGTGCTTCTCGTCCACAGGGTGCATTTTGATTTGATTGTACCCCGAGAAGCCATCCATGAAGGACATCCTCTCGAATCCGCACGTATTGTCAATGATGACATCCGTGATGGGCAGAGGAAATTCGTCTTTAGGGCACGCGGCGTTGAGGTTCCTAAAGTCGATGCAGATGCAGATCTTGCTGTTCTTCTTCAAGACTGGAACAATGTTCGCCACCCAGTCGGGGTGTTGCTCCTCTGAGCGGGAGTTGTTCGTCCTCCACCATTTCGGCGGGGTCTGTCGTAGCCATGTTGACTGTAAGGCTATCGAACAGATCCCTCACGCTGACGCCCGAGTCCCAAGCCGAGGTCGATGATGATTGATCCCCCGAACATGCATAGTCAGAATCTTCGTCGACGTAAAAACACAAATCCGACGAGGAGGAGGAGTAGCCTAAGCCTCTCCTAGTCCTGTTGAAGTAATTTGAGGGCTTGCCTTTTGGTACGTAGGTGGGTTTGATGACCGTCTTGCGTCCTCGGCCATAATTCAAGCCTTCTAAGCGAGTGAGGTCATACCTCATGTCGCTCATCATACGTTTTGCAACTCGACTGTATTGCGAAAACTGTGGCGCTGGGTCCTCATCTTCAGATTCATCCCATAGCGTGCGCAGGGGATGATCGATCCGACCGAAAACGATATCTTTTCGATACTTATTTCGGGCCGGAACGATGAACACGGCTTGCGATGATCTGATCGGCGGTGTCTTGGTGACGCACGATGAACAGACCGGCAAGTGTAGGAAAGACTCACTGTAGAGTGTCGACCATAAGTTATTAGATGCGTCATCCTCGGACGAGGAACAAGACGACAAATAAGCAAAGTCGGATTTCTCATTCATGATAAGCTTTTCTGCCTGAACGGCGTTGGTTACATGGTGACTCTCGTAACCAATTACAGTTGACTCAAAGTCGTTCAGATTTAAGCTGTCACCGTATTCAGGTTCGCTGTCCGCCTCGTTGCCACTCTCCAGTTCTTCTGCTGGTGGCTGGTCGGGGTCCTGGTACAGTAGAGAATCTGCAAAGTAGTTCTCGACACCTTTAAAGGGCTGCCTGTCGGCTACACTACTGTTCTTACCCGCTCGTAATCGTCCACGTACTTCAAGCACTAGTGTAGTGTGGACGGCACGATCCGGTTGCCGTGAATCCACGGATGTCCCAGGAGTATGTTGTAGGAGGGTTCGGCATCGATAACGTAGCACGTCACCTCCGTCTTCATGTCGCCTATCCGACACTTCAGGCGGATTTTGCCGAGCGGCCGAGTACCAGTGGTGTTAAAGCCGAAGATGGTAGTCGAGGTCGAGGCTAGGCGCTTCGATGGTATCCCCAAGTGTTTGATTAACTTTAGGGGCACGATGCTCAGCGTAGACCCCGGATCAACCTGGATCCGATCCACTTTCGCCGAACCGACGTATCCTGTGAAGTACAGTGGCCGGTCATGGGACGTGCTCTTGATGAGCATGTCCTCAGGGGTGAAAGTGATGCAGGGGATCTGTCTTTCTGAAACTTGGCAGCAAGTCGTACAGCCCTGTTCGGTCCCTGTTTCTTTTGAGAAATGGGTCGAGAACGCCTCTGCGTCGGCCAACGCCTCTTGTAGGGCTTCCCGGGTAGGCCCGGATAACCGGAGGAGGTCGTACATGGTGATTCGCGTGGGGATGCTTTTCAGTTGCGCGAGCACGTTGAACCGGTAAGGCTGACGGCTTGAACTTGGTCCGTCTGGATTGGGAGGGACTGCTGCGGCTGGCCTCGCTGGAGGCCCTGCCGGGTTTTCCGCCCTCGTGGGGTATTCTTTCGCAAATTCTTTCCCTGCCCTCGTGGCGAAGACGTTGGTGTCTTCTTCAGAATCGGTTAGGGCAGTCATCGTCGTGTCATCTCCATCTGGGATGGCGGAGACAACGTCGCAATGCTTCCCCTTAGCCTCCTTGGAAGGCTGTGCAGTCCACTGCTCATCATTGAGGAGGTCCGGATGGACCCACATCACCTGCCCTGACGGTAGAGTTTGTGGAACCAAACCCTTTTCCCGCTGGTTGTGAGGATCGTCATTAGTGATCTTCAAAACCACCTTGGTGATAGGAATTATCCCCGCCGGAGCTTGAACCTCCGGGAAACCCGTCCCAAAGCTCAAAGTGACCATGTTCGCTGTCACTTGCTTTTGGACTTTCTCTTTCTTCAGGACCCCTGCGTCGTAAAGGGCCTGGAGCTTGTCCTTGAGGACGTAACACTTGGTTGTGTGATGGCTAAGGAATCTGTGATATGCACAGTAGCTTGGGTCACCGGTTTTGTCCGCCTCCTCAGGCTTGACGGCTTCTGGCAATTTAATCCGCCCACTCTTGAGTAGAGTGTCGAAGGTTGCCACCACCTGGTCTTCTTTGAAATCAAATTGCCGCTGGGGGCGTGGCTCAAACTGCCTGGGTTTCGGCTTTTGAACGAACTTTGGCGCCGGGGCAGAGTCCACGGCCATAGCCTCCTTTCCTTTCGATCGAGGAGGGTTCTTTGGCGCCGCTGGCTCCGCAGCTCCCTTCTTGGACCGCGGCTCCTCCGCCTCCAGCCTCTTGATCATGTTTTTGACTTGCTCGCCTTGGCGAACAAGCTCCTTCCAAGTCCGGGTCTCTACTGCCCCTATCTTGGACAAGATATGGATCGACAAGTTGTTGCGACACATCTCGATTAGTGTCGCCTCGGAAACTTAGTCCCGACAGTGGACTGACCGATTCTGAAATCTCTTCACGAAGTCATTGACCGACTCTGACTTCCGCTGCTTCTCAGCAAGGAGAGTGGCCATTGACACTTCGGTGTCGTCGTCGAAGAAGCGGGCGAGGAAGAGTTTTCAACGTCGGCCTATGCCTTGATAGAGCCGGGCTCCAGTTTTCGGAACCATTCGAAGACTACCCCCTTGAGGGTACCTATGAATAGTCGAGTGAGGATGGCGTCATTCCCGGTAAGGAATCCGGTCTGCGCCATAAAATAATAGATGTGTTGCGAGGGTGATCCCTTGCCATCAAATTGCACCAAGCTGATGGGCTTGAACTTCGCCAGGTATGGGACTGTGTCCTATTCGATGGGGTAGGGACGTACCACCCCTAGCTTGTTCATGTTTTGCTAAAGTTTCAGCGTGTTCAGCTGGTCCTGGAACTCGTCGAATCTTTTGTCACGGGTGTTATCCCTAGTGTGTGACGTTCCTATCGACGTTTTTGAGGAGTAATCGGAATGTTGATTATCCTCCGTCTCAGCTGCTGGACGGTGAGGAGGTAACCACTCCTTGTCCCTAGTTTGCTGGGGCAAGGGGCGTTGAGCCTTTTTCTTCTTTTTCTTGTTCAGCAGTTGTTCCATCATCTCTCTTAGAGAGTCGATGGTCGCCTGCTGTTCCTCCAGCTTTTGAGCCATTGTCTGCTCGTGGTTGGTATCGGTCATGTGCGCTCTCGCCTGCGCGTCTTGGCTTGAGCGCGAGGTCTGAGATGTGGCCGCGGCCGAATGTTCCTCGTCTTCGTCGCAGGAGGGAGGTACTAGGGTAGAGTAATCAAACCCAATACTTGCCCCTCTGCGACTACGCGTTCGCTAGAATATGCCGTCTTGACGGCGTCGAGCGAACCGAGTATTAGGTCTCAGGACGGAATCCGAGTCTGGCGAGTCGGAGAGTACCGCCTTCCCTTTATCCGTCATGTTAACTGTGGCGGATGAGAGCTCCAGGTCGTCGGCAGCGCGTCTTTTTTGGTGACGGCGCCTTTGATGGGAGGGCCTTGGTCGAGAGGATTGTTGGGACAGTCTCCCAAACACTGAAGGTCTCGCCGTTCCGACGCATTGACAGTCGGCGAGGACCGTGTGGATGAGTCTCTCGCAGTGGCACTGAGGATTCGCCTCATGGATAGTGCGTTTGCGAGTTAAATATTCTCTGAGGTCTTCTACGGGCGGTTGGTGACAACCCCTAGCCTCAGAAGAGTCGCTCGGGTGAGCGTACGAGAGATTTTTGGGCGCGCTCTCTGGTGCGTGTTGGGTGGAATGCTTTGGTGCTGGAGTCGCGCGATCTCGTCTTGACTGGCGAGTCTTCGCGTTTGAGTGAGCTCCAGTACGTAGGCGGGTTTCAACCCTTCATTTCTGCCTTCCTCGGTCGGCGCTCCTGATTTGGAGGGCCTTCCGACATCGGGCAGTTTGCCTTCTCGTCTAGTGTTTCTCGGGCCTGTATGATGGTTCAGGCCATTATGAGGAACGGAGGCTTGGACCTCCTGTCTGACGAGTTCCTGTCGCCACTGTTGGTTAGTTCTCCCAGTGGGGAGAACGTCACCGCGAGCTGTGGCAGTATGGTTTGTGCCGGAGCGAACCGGCGTTCCCTTCGGGGTAGGTGTCTGCGGGGATCGCTTGGCGACCCATTTGGCAGGCCCTTGCCCTTTGCGCTTGATCTCCGGCTTGGCGTTGACCGATTGCGAGGGAGTGGGTTCTTCCGATGAGACTCGGGTAGAACCCACAGGTGCAGAGGCTTTGACCGTCTGAGGTCGGCCTCGACGCACGACTCTGTGACGTTTGCGGGACGCATCGCCACCAGAGGAGGAGGAGGACAAGTACTCTTCGTACTTGGCCTGGTCGAACTCAATTTCTAGGGACTCCACTGTCGTCCCTACAGCAACCTCATCAAACTGAGCCACCACCATTTCATTCGATGAAACATGTTCGTTTGTATTAATAAGAAAGCTTATTACAAACTAATAATCAAATGGTTACAACAGAAGCAGAGGGAATGCCCTCTTTGTTTTGTGTGGGGACTTTAGGTGGCTATAGGACGCTTCGCTCGATGCTCGTGTCGAGTCTGCTTCCCTTGGACCGTTCGATCGAGGTTGCTGGAGAGCTTCAGTTCGCAGTAGAAGCTCGAATCGATGGAGTTCGGGTCTGCTTAGTTCGCCGGCGATCGGAGCTCGGAACTAGACAGTGGTGCTGCAATGCAAAGATTATGCAGAGAGCTTGGTCTCAACTCTTTTCTCTAAGTTTTTGCGACCTTTTTCTCCAGTGTGCTGGAAGGGGCTTTTAAATGAAAGAGGGACAGCTTGACTCATCCTTGAATTATGGGATGTGACCATATCTTCTTCAGAGACGTCTAGCTGCTCCTCGATACCATGAATGGTCATTCGAGGGATTGTGCTTTATGTCCTGTCACCTAAAATGGGAAGGCCCATCCTTGTATATGAGGCAACGGCCGTCTGCTATCCGAGTGGACTTGACCAGCATTAATGAACCGCATTTATGAGTTCACAGATTGATGAGGCGTCTGTCCGATCATTCGTACTGTATGTGACCGTCCGGCGTGCTTTGAGCACGGTACTTCCTCCTTTCTGGTCAGGAGAGGCGGCGAAGTAGGTGTACAGTACTCGAGTGGGTCTAGCCAACTTGCCGAGTGCCGGCGGATCCAGCTCTTGACTCAGACAGCCGAGGTGAGTCGCATTTATGAATGCTCAGGTTGACTCGACACCCGTCCAATCCTTCGTGCTGTGCGTACTGTGAGCGGCCGCTTGACGGTCCCGGGGTACTGTGCCCTCTCCCTTGAGAGAGAGGGATGGGAAGGCCCATCTCAGCACGTGGGGTAGCGGATAGATTCGACTTGGACTCGGGTAGGCGAGTCGAGTAATAGGCGAATCCCCATCATTCTAATCGATTCTAACTCGTGCTGGCGAGTTGATCGTTTAGGCGAATCTGGAATCGAGCACATTAGACGTCTACGCGGTTTAGGCTCGTGCTAGAGAACTGAGCGTGCGAGCTCTTCTCGTAGGCGAATTTCTTGTAAACCCATAGAGGTATTTTTTACCGTCTACACTCACCTACGGAGATCTCGAGCTCGTCGATTGGAGCTCGCCAATAACCCCGCTTGCCTGCAAGGTTAGATCTCCACCCGATTCTAACAAGGACTAGAATTGTCGCGAGTTAAGGGAACCCTTTTGTGAGGGGACTGGTCTGTTGTGAGGATATTAATAAAAGGGGAAAAGTCGGTTGTGACTTGTGAGAATATGAAAGGGGAAGAGTCGGTTTCACGCGGGCTCTAGTCGGTTGTGAGGGAGTCGGTTGTGAAAATAATTTGATCGCTTCCTAATTATATATTTGAGTATTTTTTTTCCTTGTGGACTCCATCTTATATCAACTTCCCCCGTATTTCAGTGCATTCGAAGACAGAAAAATATCAAGGAAATGGAGATGCCACGTAGACGCCACATCATCATTTAAGGAAGTAGCGGAAGTAGATTTTCAAGAGAAACAAACATACATTTTTGTTAAGAAATAGTAGAAGTAACATCTACTTCATCTACTTCTGCTATTTCACAGTTACTTCTATGCAAACAAACGGGCCTTTAGGTGAAACTTTAGTAACATTTCTACTGATTTAGATTTCATTAGTATAAATCAAAATGGATGGAACTTTGGAATAGTAAAAGTGAACGTATGTACAAATTTCCGTAGGTATGGGTCTTTACAAACTATTATAATCACATTTTACATAATGAGCACAGTGTGAAACTAAACCTTTGGAGATCCGAAGCAGGGATCTACGGCCTAGGTTATGTGGCACGTTCTCTCACCAGACATCTCTCAATCTCAGAAGAGTTTGTCTCTGTGTCTCTCGTACACGATTTTGTTTTGTCCCGTGACCCAAAATGAAAAAAAAAACTCAATTGACAATTGTTCACTCGGTTACAAAGAAGGGTAAACTACACAAAAACCCCCAAAAGCTTTCAGCATTATGCAGAAACCCCCTAATAACTTTCGAAATCGCACTAAACTCTCAATAAGCTTTGAAATTACAAAACACTCCCAATAAATAATAAATTTCCCGCCTTTTACAGATAGCCCCGATAAATTAGAACCAGAAAACAACATAAAGAAGATTTTGAAAGTCACTTGGTATTTAGTGTAATTTACCCAAAAGATATTTCGGATTTTATGCAAAAGTTATTGGGGGTTTACTCTAAAACGGTACAAGTTCCTGAGGGTTTAGCTTAATTTAACCTACAAAGAATGCATAATGACAATCTATTTTCACTGTCTCTCATTTCATGCTGCCTCGGTCATATGTTATGTTCGACAATAACATTTTTGCACATGCCCCAATTCACGGTATTATTATAATTAGTAGAGGAGCCCTTGCGGACGGGTCTTTGAGGAACCACACCTGTAAATGATTCCATTTTTCAGCCGTTAACTTGTTTGCTATCGACTTCAGTTCATCATTCTTCTATATTTTTTTATTCTGTATTCATCGTGTAGGGTCGTTAGTCAGTAAGACAATGCTCTTGCGTAATAGAGAACTAGCATGATTTCCCATAGAATATTAAACGGCAATAATTAGCTAACCACTGAAATCCCCGTCATTGAAGAAAAATTCTTTAAGGACCCAAAATATGGGACCAATAGAGGGGACAAGTGAGGTGTCATTTTCCTATTGGATAATGAGTTGGTCATCATTAATGATGGCCAACTCATTATCCAATAGATGGGGGACACCTCACTTGTCACCTTTATTGGTCCCATATTTTGGGTCCTTGTAGCAAAGCTCGTCCTTGAATGGCGACAATTATTGCGTTTCTCCCTTGGTAGTTGGTCATTGGATAACCATGAAAAGGACGAACAAGCCTGGCCCAAGATAAGCATGGCTTTTGCCTCTTCTGGTCCACTGACCACTTGATTAATCATGAATAGTTAATTACCACATTACCCTTATGAATTGAATTCTTTGAAGATCTCTCTCAAACAAAGATAATCAAGCAACATCAATCAACCGTCACACTCTAAACTCCCTCCATTTCTCGTCTCATCCCCACATAGTCTCCCTCTCCTTCGATCCTTCATCTGTATATATATGACAAAGATGCCAGAATCTACTTACTTTGTAAGAGGTTCTCTTATAGCCTGTTTGGGAGATCACAAGGAGAAAAAGAAACAAGGTTAAACTTTTCATTCTCTTTCCTTTCTTTCCTTTACCCCCCAATTTGGGGGTAAGATTTTAATGTAAAATTTTCCCAACTTCCACTCATTTATCCTCCTATTAGAACTCCCAAACAAGGTTAAATATAAATTTCCCCTTCCCTTCCCTCTTCTACCCTCCATCCAAATACACCATTAGGAAGCCCAAAATCAAAATTCCTCGTACATTTTGCCCCCTTCGGTTCTAAATGGTTTGCGAGCATAATGTTTTTCTCCTAGTTTTGTTTCTTATGTAGAATGTAGGGTTAGATTATTTAGTAAGTTGTATTGTTGGGGATTATTGAAACGCACAAACACCTCACGCAAAAATATGGACAAGTGTCAACAACACAAAGATTGTTTTCTGTGGTTCAACCAAACATGCCTACATGAACGGTCTCTCATTCACTATCTTCATAAACTAGCACAACTCATACAATCGATAAAAGTGATATAGGTTTTGCATAGATATACTTGAAAAGATGCTCGCACGTCTCACATCTTTCAAAGAACTTCAAAGAACCCAAGAACACCGATCACTCAAGAGCTCTAAGAGGTCATCACACCATATCACTCAAAGAACTCGAGAACACCAATTATTCAAGGGTTCTAAGAAGATCCTCCCTATTGCTTGGAGGATGACTTTCCCAATACCAGCACATGCTTTTATAGGCTCCAAAGAGGATTTTAGAAGCTAGCCATTAATGCACAATTTCATCTTCCTATGCATTAGCCCTTTAAACTTCACACCTTTGCATTCCTCAATGTTGACCAACTTTTCAATCTTCCTAGTCAACGCTATACACTCCTCATTTATGAGATTTAGGGAGAATTCCAATATACATTTATTTCCTCTTTCTTTTAATTTAGTTACCAACCTAGTTAAATTTTATGTGGGGAGAATAAAAAATCTCTCTCTACTTGTTGCAAGCTGAATAGTGAAAAATGAATTTCTAAGTGGGTTTAGATAGGGTTAATGATATGGGTTTGAGGGTGAAGAGGGATATATGTTAAAATGGATAATGGGTTTTGCATTTATAATAAAAGGGGTATGCTTGTCCAACCACTCTGAAACATTAAAGTTAATGAAATATTGCCCCTCATTCCAAAAGATGACTAATTTCAACAAATATAGAAGATTTGGAGGACCTAATAGTAGTTTCAATGGTTTCGTGGACTAATATTAAAATATTAAAGATTTGAGGGACTAATATCAAAATAACCTATAGTGATCAATTCAAACAATATAAAAATGAGATATTAATTCAAACAATATAAAAATCAATGTAATCATCCAGGTCATAGTACGTGATAAAACATATCTAACTTTCTCTTTCTTCCGTTCCTGACTTCTTTGCTTATGATGAAGGGAGCTAGTGGTGAAGCTATATAGTGTCTAGTGATGTTACATGACACCATTCAATTAAGTGCTTCATACATAATTTTATTTTCTTTTACTTGACTACCTAGAACAACATTATGTTGGGGATTCGAAACAATCAATCGAACCATTGTCCTTTCGGACCTTGTGTTGAAAGTAGGAAAGAAGGAATAATACCACAAATAAAGATCTAACCTTGTAAAAATGGTAAAGGAGACGAACACACAGATTTAATGAGGTTCGGCAACGTGCCTACGTCCTCGGGAGCCACACCACACAATTCTTTTATTAATTGAAGAAGAAAACGTGCCTACGTCCTCGGGAGCCACACCACACAATTCTTTTATTAATTGAAGAAGAAAATACAAGCTCTCAAACAAGGGATTAATCTCTCTGAGATTCTCTCTCTCTCTTTGCAGTCAAAAAGCCCTCTTTTTGATATCTTGAAACCCTAAAAAATGTTTGGGGTATATATAGAATCCTGCGTGAAACAGAATCCAAATCAGAACAGGATTCTGTTTGACTGAATCGTGGTCTACCGCGGAAATTCAAGAGAGTTGAGCGGTCGACAGCGGCGGTCGACCGCGATCAAAACCCGAGACCAAAAAACTCTACAGGGTTGGCGCGGTCGACCGCCGCGGGTTTGCGGTCGACCGCCGCGGTCGACCGTGGATCTGTCTGCTTGTTTTTCTCGTCCTTTTGATTCCAGCCTTCGTCCGGACTTTGGGTCTACACCTTAGACTAAAATCTCCCACTTGGAGACCAAAGTGCCTGCAATGAGTTCATCCGAACTCTCCCCTTCTTCGCATGTATCTTTTCCCCCGAAAAGATTCTTTCTTCAATCAACAATATCTCGGCGATCTCGCTAATCCTCGTAGTGTGGCTCCGCCTTCATCTTCTACTCGTGAAGGCTAACTAAAGTTGCGCACAACTCTAGTTTCTCAATGGTGACTGCCTTCGTCAACATGTCCGCCGGATTTTGACTCCCCAAAATCTTCATTAAATGCAACTTTCTGTCTTCAACTAGCGAGTATATAAAATGATATTTAATGTCGATGTGCTTCGTTCTGGCATGATATACTGGATTCTTGGCAAGATGTATAGCGCTCTGGCTATCACAATAAAGAACTCCTCTTCCTTGCTTCAGATCCAACTCTTTCAAGCACCCGTTCATCCAGATCATCTCCTTGCTTGCTTCAGTCATCACGACATACTCAGCTTCGATTGTAGACAAAGTCACAATCTTCTGCAGACGTGAGACTCAGCTCACTGCTGTCAATGCTAAGGTATAAACATACCCCGTGGTGCTTCGCCTTGTATCATGATCACCGGCAAAGTCCGCATCCACATATCCCTGCAGTACCAACTCCTTCCTCCTGAAACATAATGGCTTGTTCGTTGTCCCTCTCAAGTACCGCATTATCCACTTCACTGCCTCCCAATGCTGTTTCCCTGGATTGCTTACAAATCTGCTCACAACTCCCACTGCATGGGCGATGTCTGGCCTCGTGCAAACCATCGCGTACATGAGACTCCCAATGGCTAAAGAATATGGCACCCTGCTCATATGCTCTCTATCTGCATCTGTCTTAGGCGATTGCTCCTCAGATAGCTTGAACTGACCTCCAAGGGGTGTGCTAACAACTTTAGTATTCTGCATGTTGAACCTCTGAAGTACCTTCTCAATATATTCAGCTTGGCTCAATCTCAATGTCCATTCAGCTTCATCCCTACTGATTCGCATCCCTAGAATCTGCTTCGCTGCGCCCAGATCCTTCATTGCAAATTCCTTTGCTAACTGCTTCTTTAAACTGTTTATCTCCTCCAAACATGCTCCTGCTACCAACATGTTATCAACATACAATAACAAAATAATAAAGCTGGACTCGAACCTTTTAAAATAATAACAATGATCCGAATTGCATCTTCTGTAGCCATTATTCTGCATGAAGTTATCAAACTTCTTATACCATTATCTCAGAGCCTGTTTCAAACCATATAAGCTTTTCTTGAGCTTGCACACCATCTCTTCCTTTCCTTCTTTAATGAAGCCAACATGCTGCTTCATGTAGATTTCTTCATCTAAGTCACCATGAAGAAAGGCAGTCTTCACATCTAACTGCTCAAGAAAGAGGTCTTCTGCAACCACCAAAAGGTCTTCTGCAACCACCAAACTCAACACCACTCTGATGGTTGTGAGTTTCACAACAGGGGAAAATATCTCCGTGTAGTCCACTCCTTCCCGCTGTTGAAACCCCTTTACTACTAATCTGGCCTTGAATCTCTTGCTTCCATCACTCTCTTGCTTAATCCGGTAGACCCATTTGTTATGTAAGGCCTTCTTCTGTGCAGGTAGCTGAGCTAACTCCCAGGTCTCATTAGTGAGTAGAGAATCCATCTCCTCTTGCATCGCATGCTCCCACTGCTGAGATTCACTCACTTGCATTGCCTCTTCATAGCTTTCCGGCCCACCGCTATCTGTCAATAATAAGTAGTCAAGAGATGAAAGATATTTAGGATTTGGTTTGGGTACCCTAGATGACCTCCTAAGCTTCACGCCCTGGGTAGTTTCTTCTGTAGCTGGAGTCTCCTCTATTCTGTGGTCAGAACAAACATCATCTCCCCTGTCTGGAAGTTCCTCTATATCCATGTACTCAGCTCCATCTGTATCTGAAATGCTGCTCCCACTGCTTTGGCTATCCTTGGCATCTTCCTTGTTCTTGTACATCATATCCTCATTGAATATCACATCCCTGCTTCTGATGATCTTCCTGTTCTTCTCATCCCAAAGGCGATATCTGAACTCATCAATGTCGTATCCAATGAATGTGCACTTCTGTGACTTAGCTTCTAGCTTGTCCCTAACATGGTCATTGATATGAACATAAGCCACGCAACCAAATACCCGCAAGTGTGAGAGATTTATCTTCTTGCCACTCCAAACCTCCTTTGGAATCCCAAAATCTAATGGAACTGATGGCCCGTGATTAATAAGGTAGGCTGCTGTATGCACTGCATCCGCCCAAAATATCTTAGGCAAACCTGCATGTAAACGTATGCTCCTGGCACGCTCTGTCAAGGTCCTGTTCATCCTCTCTGCAATGCCGTTCTGCTGCGGTGTCCCTGGAGTAGTCCTTTCTAACCGAATGCCATTCGTAGCACAGAACCTCTTGAACTCCTCCAGCTCGTATTCTCCACCATTGTCTGATCTCAGACACTTCACCTTCAGATCTGTCTCATTCTCCACCATGGCCTTCCACTTCTTGAAGATTTCAAACACCTCTGACTTGTGCTTCATGAAGTAGATCCACACCTTCCTCGAGTGATCGTCGATGAAGGTGACATAATATCTCGAACCGCCAAAAGAAGACACACTGGCTGGACCCCATACATCTGTATGAATCAACTCTAGCTTCTGAGACTTAGGTGGCCTTCCACCCTTCTGAAAACTAACCCTCTTCTGCTTCCCAAAGATACAGTCTTCACAAACCCCGACTTCCACGGTGTCGATCCAGGTTAGCTTTCCTTGTGAATGCAAAATCTTTAACTCTTTTTCGCTCATGTGCCCTAGCCTGTTGTGCTACAGATCTGTCCTCTCTTTACCAGCTGTAATTGCGAGGGTGTCACTCGCATGTAAGGTGAGATAGAGAGTTCCTAGTTTGTTGCCTCGAGCAACTATCATCGTACCGTTGGAGATTCTTCATGAATCCCCTGTGAATGTCAAAACATAGCCTTCTGCTCCAAGCTGTCCTACCGAAACAAGATTGCTCTTCAGTTTCGGTACGTATCTTACGTTCTTCAATGTCCACTTAGAGCCCTTCATCTGAATCTGCACTTCACCCTTTCCAACAATGTTACAGGGCTCGTTGCTCCCCAAATACACTTTTCCAAAGTCCCCTGCTATATAATTCTGAAATAGCTTCCTGTTAGCAGTGGCGTGGAAAGAGACTTCTGAATCGATAACCTAAGAATCTGAATCACTGTCCATTGCAAGAATCAAGGCATCCTGCACGATATGAGCCTCCTGCTCACCCGCATTCTTCTTTGGACTTTTGCAGACTGAAAACATATGGCCCTCCTGGCCGCAGTTCCAACACTTTCCTTTGATAGGCCTAACCTTCGAGTTCGACCTCTTCTTTACTGATTTCGACCGATTCCTGTTCTGGTTTCCTTTCTTCTGGCTTCTGCCTCTCTGCTCGAAACTTAGAGCTGAACCTGAACCTTCTGATTCGGACGTTTCCTTCTAACTTCCTCGGATAGAATCATGCTAACAACTTCACTCAGCTTCAACTTCTCCTTCCCCGCCGAATTGCTGATTGCCGTCACACAACCTACCCAACTATCCGGCAACCGCGATAGAATCAATAGGGCTTGCACTTCATTATCAAATGTGATGTCCACGGAGATAAGCTGATCAACAATCGTGTTGAACTCGCTGAGATGCATCGTGAAGGACCGTCCTTCTGCCATCTTGAGGTTGAAAAGAGTTTTGACTAGATACATCTTGTTTGCTGCCGATGGTTGCTCGTACATCTTTGCGAGCGCTTCCATAAGCCCCACCGTCGTCTTCTCCTTCAAAATATTATAAGCTACTGATTTGGCGAGCGACAACCAGATTTGCCCTAAAGCCTTCCTATCCAGTACCTCCCAATCACCATCTGACTCCTCATTCTTCTTTCCCTTTTTCCTTGCCCATCAACGGGCGGTACAAGTCCTTCTGGTACAGATAATCCTCCATCTGTGACTTCTAGTAGGCGAAGTCTGAACCGTCAAACTTCTCTGTTCGCGGGAAAAATTGCTTTCTTCATTGAATTCATTGTTCTCTCGAGTAATTGTTTTTCGATTATAAAAGATCCGGTCTTTTAATAAGATCCGGTCACAACGAAATCAAAGAAAAAATAAAAAGATTACAACTTTCCTTTTTCGAACGAATCGCAAGATCCTGTTTTGCGGTCTCTTGCTTTTGTGGGTTCTTCGCCTGCGCCGGGGTTAATCCGTGGACCACCGCGCGATCTTGATCCGGTCGGATCTACACGGTATAACGGGTATTATTTCGCGAAGGAAAATAATAGCCGGGGGGGGGGATTAATTCAGCCAAAGGAAATAATCGCCCTAGTAATCGAAATCGACCCAGAGCGGAATCGAGGACTCGTGTCTGCGGGATCAAAAATCGGCAAGTTTTGATCGCGGTTAGGATAAACGTGCGTGTAGATCTCAGAGCTGATCTCTCTCGAACGTGCCTGGGCGCTTATTTGGCGTGGATTGATCGGCCAAGAACCATATCTAGATATGTCCAAGTTTTCGAAAGTTTCAAGCTTCAATCTTTTTAAGTTTTGAGCCTTCAATGCCAGCAGAGCTTCGCCTCCCAAAAGTTCAACCCCACCCAAAATGAGCACTCAATGGGTCTATTTATAGGCTCTCAGGATCTGTGCTTTGGCAGCAGATCCTGGTCGGCCGACCCATGGGTGGGTCGGCCACCCAATGGGTGGCTCGGCCACCGAGCCACCAAGGGGATGGCTGCGGCTTTGGCGCCGAGCCAGCCTGGTGGTTCGACTTCGGCCTAGAGTCGCCGCGGGTGTGGCCGCGTTGTGTCCGCGTCCGTTTCACGGTTTAAATCGGTTTAATCCGAATCTTACGCCGGTTGATACTGATCCTGATTGGCAGTAAATCCCATCTTGGGCGTTCGAAGGTTCGAATCCGTTCTATGGTTGGATGACTCGTTGACTCACCGGACTGTTAGCTTGATTCCGCATGCGAATGGATGTATTCCATTGTTTGCGTGCGGTTCGTTAGCCTCGTCACCTCATTAATCCGCTTCGTTGCGTGTCACTTGGCTTCGGTGTTGTGGACTGACGCTCGTGTTTGGATATGTCGCCCGATGGTTCGTCGGTTTGTGCCGAGCCGTGCTAAGGGACCTATAAGCAATTTTATACGCCTACATTCTCGATCTTTGATTTGTTTTCCTCTGCCATGGCTTTCACACAAATTGCTGAACGAAGCTCTGATACCAGTTGTTGGGGATTCGAAATAATCAATCAAACCCTTGCCCTTCCGGACCTTGTGTTGAAAGTAGGAAAGAAGGAATAATACCACAAATAAAGATCTAACCTTGCAAAAAATAGTAAAGGAGACGAACACACAGATTTAACGAGGTTCGACAACGTGCCTACGTCCTCGGGAGCCACACCACACAATTCTTTTTTTAATTGAAGAAGAAAATACAAGCTCTCAAATAAGGGATTAATCTCTCTGAGATTCTCTCTCTCTTTGCAGTCAAAAAGCCCTCTTTTTGATATCTTGAAACCCTAAAAAACGTTTGGGGTATATATAGAATCCTGCGTGAAACAGAATCCAAATCAGAACAGGATTCTGTTTGACTGCGTCGCGGTCGACCGCGGAAATTCCAGAGAGTTGAGCGGTCGACCGCGGCGGTCGACCGCAATCAAAACCCGAGACCAAAAATCCTACAGGGTTGGCGCGCCTTCAGCTCCAGGCTTTCCCAACTCCTGTGCACGTTTGCGGTCGACCGTCGCGGTCGACCGTGGATCTGTCTGCTTGTTTTTCTCGTCCTTTTGATTCCAGCCTTCGTCCGGACTTTGGGTCTATACCTTAGACTAACACATTAGAATTAAGGTATGACATTGCTAACGAGAATTCAGAATTGAATTATAAAACTATCAATATAGATATCATATGCAACTATCATATATAAAGACATCATTGAGACAAAAGCTCTAAATCCACCTCTCAAGAGACCTATATGATTTCCTTTTCCCGTAAGGCACACGATACTTTTACTGTAGCAATATTGTTGAAAAAACATTTTTTTCCAATTACACACACATGATTTACTTGTAATGTAAATAAGATCATACCCCTTATAATAATAAGATTTATTCTAAATTTTACTTGGAGGGGTCTAATCTTAAAACTTTTGTGGAAGCATTACGAGCAGCTTGTGAGGTATTGTAAGTAAAATCACATCAAAATTTAAAACTTTAAAAGTTCCCTTATTCTTTAAAAAGAAAAAAGTTTCCTTGTTTAACTTTTTGAGTGGCTGCGAGAGATTTGGATGTATGAAAGCGAAAAGGTTTGAGAAGCGGAGAGGTGATGATGAATCGACAACGTCATTGGGTTTCGTAGTATGATCGCTACACTTCTTGACTTGGCTTTTGCCGAAATCAAATTAGTAACGGAGACACAGAGTTGTTCAAGCGCACGAATCATGACACAAGGGACCTGATCAATGAGCTCGGTGAGTCGGCCCGCGTGTCATTCTTTCTATCAGTCAAATTTGTGGCATGTAATAGATTCAAGAAATTGGGGAGTTTTGTCGTTCTATTGGAAGGATTTCTGGATTTGTCAGTATTTTCGTATTTGAGGTTCGGAAGCGTATCTGTTAGCAATTGTTGTCACTTTCAATATAGTTATAACCCTACGGACAGAAGATTTTAATTTTAATTTTTTGAATGGAATTACTTAGGTCGCTCTCAATTTTTTAATCATTCATTAGGAAGAGTAGGCCTGTCCATCCGGGCCGGCCCGGCCCAAAAATCCGGGCCCGGGCCGGGCAAAACCGGAGCTCCGGACCCGGGTACCCCGGGCCGGGTCAGGGCCCGGGCCCGACCGGGCCGGCCCGGTTTTTTTTAATTTTTTATCAATTTTTTTAATTTTATTTAAATTATAAAAAAATAATAAAAAATAATAATTTTATTAATCACTTAAAATAACATAAATTATAAATAAAAAATTATAAAAATAAATTATTTATTAATAATTAATAAATCATTTACAAATTACAAATATAAATTTATTTTGGAATTCATCGCATTACAATAGATAAGTACATCCCAACTAGGTTTTTTTTAATTTCTTTTATTTTTTTTTTTGATAAAAATTTGCTAAAAATTAGTTTAATATTATTATATTTTATATAATTATGTATTAGTATATACTTACAAATTATTATGTAATTATATATTATATATACATATATTATATGTAAATATATTGTATATATTTATAAGTTATAACTTGAGAGAGAAAGAATCGCATAAGTAGTCGTTGCCCGTTGGGCCAATGGGGAAGAAGTAACCGTTATAATATACTATACTTATATATACTTATATACTAAGAGAGAGAGTATACACACACAAACATATTATACATATATAAGAGAGAGTATACTTATATAAGAGGGAGTATACATATATAAGAGAGAGTATACTTATATATACTAAGAGAGAGAGAGTATATTAGTATATATATATACACACACATATATAATATATTATACATATATAAGAGAGTGTATACTTATATAAGAGAGAGTATACTTATATATACATATATACTAAGAGAGAGAGTATATACATACATACATACATACATACATACATTATACATATATAAGAGAGAGTATTCTTGTATACTCTTATATAAGAGAAAGTATACTTATATATACTTATACATATATATACTTATATAAGAGAGAATATACTTATATACTAAGAGAGAGTATATATATACACACATATGACATATTATACATATATAGAAATATATTATATATACATATATTACACATATATAAAAATATATTATATATACATATATTATACATATAAAAAAATAGGGAAAAATGTGTCCAGGCCCCAAAAGTGGGAACTTCGTGTGACTAGCCCCCCTGTACTT
>NC_033797.1:60439459-60443860 GCF_001876935.1 Asparagus officinalis
ATGCCATTGTCTATTTATATATTATTAGACATTACTAATAATTAATATGAGAGTTTTACGTAATATTAGAAGTTTTAGGGACCAAGTTAGACAAACTTGAAGTGAAATATAATATGATTAATTAACAATAATAATTAATTTAGTTTAGCTAGGATTAAAATATAATATTTAAAAAATAGGGGTAATATAGTCCATAGAAAGTTTTTCTACAACTTTCTCTTTTAACGGGAGTATAATTCTAAGTGAAGTATATAATTTTAGTTATAATTTAAAATCACGAGACTTATTCAAAATATGATGCTTAAATTTTTCCACATCTTTTGTACTATATAAATATAAGCTAAGCATCTAGCCTCATATTATACGATGAACATTATTTATCAAAGGGACCACTTACTATTGCTTAAGGTTAACAAATGTTTCAAATCTTTATAGGCTTAATGAAACTTAAACACCTTATTGGTTACGAAAGTTACACTCATATATTTCCACTTATATCTTAATGCACTTAAATATCCTAATGTTTTATAAAGTTGCATGTTTATACTTATGTACACAAGAATACTCTTCATAATTTTTCTATGTGAGTGCCATGGTATAATTTTAGAATAATTCTATATTTTCTACTCCTTCCAAAATAATTTATTAACTTGAAATTGTCTATTAATATAGTATTATGCATTATTAATAATTATAATAACATTAAAGTGACATGTAATATGATTAATTAATAATGATAATTATCTTAGTTGATTTATGATTAGAATATATTATCAAAAAAGAATAGGGGCAATATAGTTCATGAAAAAAATTTCTACAACTCCCTCTTTTAAAGGGAGTATGATAAACCAAAGCAGCAAAGTCGTTGATCAAGTGGAGTAGCAAGGGTCGTCGGCAGCCAAGCTCGTCGTCCTTGTCGATCGACTGAAGCAGCAAGAATCGGAGAGTCATCGAGATCAGATCTGCCTAATCGTTGTTGCGGCTAAGAGATCTGATCGAGGTCGTCATCTCTACGAGGTGGATCGAGGCCGTCAGAGGCGTAGTCGTCGGAGGCTCTGATACCAGTGATCGAGTTATAGAGAACAGGAAAAAGAGAATATCTTTGAGGGGGGCTCCGATAATGAGTAAGGGGCTTGATTCTTCTTTTGTTTTCGTTGTATCTCCTCAAGGAGAGTATTCCTATATTTATAGGCCGATCCCATCATCTCCACCCCCTCAAACTACCTTTGAGAGAAAATCTCTCAACAAACCCTAATTCATGTTCTTCACGATTCTCTCTACTGAGAAACTGTGGTTGATTTGGTCATTCATGACCGAGTCAAGCTAACAGAGACAACAAGCAAGGGGGAGAGACATGGAAGTAATGGAGCCAAGAAGAAAGTGGAAAGGGGAAAAAGGGACGAGTTGGAGGACTGAGTGAAGCTGAGACCTAATTAAGATCAGAGGGAGAATTTCGAAGATGGTGGTGATAAGCACACCGCTTACTTGGTGGCTACTGGGACCAGTGCCGCCAGAGAGCCATGAAAATATTAAGTTGGGAATTGCTAAGGGCTTGGGAACCCTCGGACAATTCGTGATGTCTCCAATTTAATTTGGAAGAAAGATCCTGAAATGGTGTTCTTAACGGAGAAAAAAAGTGTAGGAAAAGGAAAGTGCAGAGAATGAAGAGAAATTAAGTTTGGTCATCAGGGAATTAATTTTCTCCTTACAATGATCATATACTAGTGGGTCAGAATCACACCTGGCTTGCCATAATAAATTTTGTAAATTGGCCTCTCCATGTTTTTTCTTAGAATTAGCTCTCATATGCCGCAAGCAATAGCGGTGATGATGTGGTGCACTCCACCCCTCGTGCAAGGCTCGTGGACTTCCTTTCATCCGATCAGAAATAAAAGTAATAACTTTTGGACGTTGAACAATCAGATTTTACCTGTAAATACATTAGAAAAACCACTTCCAACTCGATGTATCCTTCACCTCCACAACTGCGAAAGCTATTGAAAATAGTGCACCGTTTGCATCTACACCAGTCGCAACCAAGAGCACCCCTTTGTACTTGACATATTAATGTATTCCATCAATTCTTAAGAGCGGACGACAAAAATAGAACCCTTTGATAGCGGGCCCAAATGCCCAAAATACATGGATGAACCTCTCCATTTCCGACGCGATCTCTTTAGACACTATCTCATATTTGGTACCCGGATTTTTTCTCTTAATTGCTGCAATATAATGCGGAAGTAGTAGGTAAAATTCCTCCCAATCTCTAAAGATTTTAGTCAACGCCTTCCTCCATGCATCATATGCTTTATACTTGGATATAGTTATTTTTTTCATATCATATACCCTTATAATTATCTGTCTCTGAGTAAGATCAAGTTCTCGCCTAACTTCGGGCATAATTAGCTTCATGATATAAGCGAAAGTTGCTGTCTTATGATCATTATTGATAGTCAGATTGTAACATGTATGAAGTCCGCAATAACTTGAGATTGCCCATTAGATTTTTTCCTAACAGCTCCATTAAGCTTCATTGTACACTTTGAATTTCTATCGTCTGCCGCAGTTGTATTCTCTCCTTGACCTTTCTCATTAAAGTAGCACTTTACATGGTAGCTAGTTGTATTGGTTTTAACCAGCTTGAATTTAACCCAGTTCCTGAGTGCCCATTCACATATAGTAAAAACTAAGCTTTCCTTATTCTCAAAAAAATCTCCTTTTTTAAAGTGAAGTCCTCGGGTCGATCGAAATTAGGACCATGCTTAACAAACTCAGCTTGTGAGGTATTTATCCACTCATCATTTTCAAACTCTTCTGGCAACGGTTTTTCAGACTCTACATAATCGTTATTTATGCAATATTCATCCATCTAACTTACGTCATCATTGGTCTCTCCAATTGCACACTGCATGCTATCAAGATGTTCCTCCTCTTTAACAACTTCATTATCATCATCGACATCTACATCCTCATCCTCTTCTATTATAGAACCACCCGGTAAATTAACTAAAACATGACCTGGCACGTTGTGGAACATGTCACTTAACATTACACCCGAGTCATTTTTTAAGTGCAAGGCACTTTAAGATAACAAAATTTGATTTTTAAGCATGCGGGAGAACTCTCCGTGAGCATATGAAACTTCGGCAACCCCAAATATTAGAATATTTTTAATGAACAACTCAATTGAGATTTATTTTTTCACAAGTCCGATCATGTCATTCAATTATTCATCATTGGTGATCTCTACAACAATTGTTCTATTTTCATTTATTGGATAATTACAAAAGACCTTAATGACATTTTCGACATGATTAATTCCAATAACTCTATATACTTGCTCCATCATTCTATCGAAATTATAATTTCTAGATAACATGAACATTTTTCTAGTGCCTCCATCGGTATAGGTATATTATTCATTCCAACACTCAATTTTCCATTGAATAAGCAAATAATCGGTATTCCATTCGTCATTTTAACTGAAGAATTAAAATTCATAATATATAAATTACATTTTATTTCCATGTTGATAATCATAATTAAAATATTTCCTCTAGATATACAATATCAACTAAACAATATCGAGAAATTTATGAAAAATAAGAAATTTATACCTTGATGAACTTTTAGATCTCGCCGGCGTCAGAGTGAATAGACGGCATCAGCGTCGAATTTGAGGGAGGAAGAGGTGAGTTAGGTTTGGGGAGAGAGAGAGAGAGAGAGAGAGAGAGAGAGAGAGAGAGAGAGAGAGAGAGAGAGAGAGAGAGAAAGTTAAATTAGTGGTCTACAGGCTTAAAGAAAAAGCATCTGTATGGTGGGATGAAGTACTGATAAATCAATACCATCAAGGAAAGGATCCAGTTCGAACATGGGCAAAGATGAAGAAATTATTGAGAGATCGTTTCTTACCTTCTAACTATAAGCAATGGCAGGTGTCTCTAGTGGCAAACAACAAGACGCTCACCCCCGGAAAGGAAGATTTTGCCACCATCAAGATTCATCCTGAAGTTCCTGGTGTTGATGATGATATGTTAATGAAGATGAATATTCTACATGATATTGTGAGTGATATTACACATATTGATATTATCTCGATGGAGGAGAAAAGATAAAATAGAGAGTAAGACAATTGATGGTATGTATGCATTGCTTGGGGGAGAGCTTGAGATAAAGGAGATAAAAGAATTATGTATGGAGTATGAGGAAGAAAAGTATTTTTTTGAAGCAATAATCATCAATAATTTTGACAATGGTGAGATGGTACCGTCGACACTAGAATATGGGAAGCAATAAGGAAAATATTTAGAGGAGTTTTTCATGTCAACTACTGAGCCACATGCTGTCAGTTACATACACTTGTCATGGAAAAGATTCATACACAAGTTTGATACAAAAGAA
>NC_033797.1:60444860-60447738 GCF_001876935.1 Asparagus officinalis
GAGAGAATGTCATTCATGGATGGATTTTCTGGGTATAATCAAATCAAGATGCACCCGGATGATGAAAAGAACACAGCATTCAGAACACCCCTGGGTGTATTCTGTTATACCGTTATGCCTTTCGGTTTGAAGAACGCTGGTGCTACGTATCAACGGGCAATGACGAAGATCTTTCAAGAACACCTTAGGAAGACAGTCGAATGCTACGTTGATGACCTAGTCGTTAAGAGTCGTGATAAAAATGACCACATTAACGATCTAAAGACAATGTTCGAGCTTATGAGAACTCATCAGCTGAAAATGAACCCGACTAAATCCTTCCTGGGAATGTCGAGCGGCAAATTTCTTGGATTCGTCGTCACTACAAAAGGTATTCACATTGATCCCGACAAGGTGAAGGCGATACATGAGCTACAACCACCGAGGAATCTTAAAGAACTCAGGGGGTTGCAAGGTCGATTGGCATATATCCGTCGGTTCATATCGAATCTCTTCGGAAAATGTCAACCATTCTCTAAACTTGCGAAGAAAGGCGTGTCATTCATTTGCGATGAAGCATGCCAAAGGGCATTCGAAGATATTAAGAAATATCTGGCGAATCCTCCTATTCTCGTTGCACCGAAGTCGGGCAGACCGTTTTTGATTTATGTCAAAGCGACAAGCCATTCGTTAAGTGCGTTACTTGCACAAGACGACGATAACGGTCACGAGCAAGCTGTGTATTATCTGAGTCGTACATTGGTAGGAGCTGAGTCTCGTTATCCGATGATTGAGAAGGAATGCCTCGCTTTGGTATTCGCGATTCAGAAAATGCGACATTATTTAGTCGGACAGACGATTTATGTCATTTCCAACATAAATCCCGTCCGAGTGTTCATGACCCAACCGGCTTCCATGAATTGGCGTTTGGCCAGATGGGCCTTACTCCTATCACAATATGACTTGTATTTTAAGCAACAGAAATCTGTTAAAGGACGAGCTATTTGCGATCTTCTGGCTGAAAACCCTACGAAGGATGTAGTCGAATTGTACGACGACCTGCCAGATGAAACTCACGAAGTCAATACCACCTCACATCAACAAGTGTGGCAGTTATACTTCGATGGGGCCTCCAGATCAACCAATGTAGCAAGTGCACCCGGATGTTCTAAAATCTCCTCCGGAGTGGGGGTCGTTTTTGTTTCCCCGGAAAAGCACGTCTTTCCTAGAGCATATTCATTGACCGAACCATGCTCTAATAATGTGGCTGAATACAATGCGTTAATAATCGGACTTAATTTCGCCAAAGAGCTGGGGGTCGAATACCTTGAAGCTTTTGGAGATTCTCAACTGGTGGTTAATCAAATACGAGGAGAGTATGAAGTCAGAAATCGAGACCTGATTCCATACCACCAGGTGGCCATTGAGATGGCAAGTTCGTTTGAAGAATTTTTCATCGAGTACGTTCCGCGTCTCCAAAATACATACGCGGATGCATTGGCAGCATTGTCAGTATCCTTGGCTCAACCTCCCGAAACAGAGCAATTAATTACAGTGAGGACTCATCAGCTTATTGTTCCAATCTACGATTCGAATGCCAAAGAGGCTTACTCAACACGAGTTGAACCCGAAGTTCGAGATTGGCGTTTTCCTATTATTGACTACGTCTTACATGGTATATTACCTGAAGATGTAAGAGAAAGGGAATCGATTCGGCGAAGAGCGCCGAGATTTTATTACAATGCCACAGCGCAAATGTTGTATCGGCGATCGTATGATGGTCTTTTACTCCGTTGTCTATCCAACAAAGAAGCAGAACAAGCGCTCAAAGAGGCACATGATGGGATATGCGGTGCACATCAGCCCGGTCCTAAACTCTGCGACCGACTTAGGAGAATCGGATATTATTGGCCAACTATGGTGAAAGACGCAGTCGATTACGCACGACAATGTGTAGTGTGTCAATTGCATGCAAATTATATGCACATACCCCCTGAATATCTGCATCCTTCGGCGACATCGTGGCCGTTTGAAACTTGGGGAATGGATATAGTAGGTCCTATTTTTCCACCTTCGGTTAAAGGGGACCGTTTCATTCTGGCAATCACCGATTATTTCTTGAAATGGGCAGAAACAGTTCCACTTAGAGAAGTAAAGACGACTAATGTCATCAAATTTATCAAACACCATATCATATATCGGTACGGTGTGCCAAGGCGAATAGTGCACGACAACGGTCCTCAGTTCGTGAGCAACGCATTCATCAAGTTCTGCGGTAAATTCGGGATTAAAGACGTTTCGTCGACTGCTTATAATCCTACAGCTAACGGATTGGCCGAAGCTTTTAACAAGACTATCATCAAAATCCTGGCAAAATTGGTGAAAACCAATAAGCGAGATTGGGATGACAAACTCGGCGAAGCTCTCTGGGCTTATCGTACGACCGTCCGCACGCCTACCGGAGCCACCCCGTATGCTTTAACGTATGGGTGTGAAGCCGTTCTTCCATTGGAAGTGCAGATTCCTTCTCTCCGTATCGCTCTCGTAACGGGAATGACGACGGAAGAACATCATCAGAAACGTCTCGATGAGTTAGAGATGTTGGATGAAAAATGCTTGGAAGCTCAACAACAGATCGAGTTTTATCAAGCTAGAATTTCTCGGGCTTTTGATAAAAAAGTCCGACGACGAAGCTTTAAAGAAGGAGATCTAGTTCTCGCCGTTCGAAGACCTATGATTCTCACTTCTAAGAAGAAAGGCAAATTTGAACCTAAATGGGAAGGACCGTTTATGATAGAAACAGTCTATTCGAACGGTGCATATCATCTGGTTACTCAGGATGGCAACAAATTGATGATGCCAATAAATGGAAAGTTCCTGAAAAAGTATTATCCGTAAT
>NC_033797.1:60448738-60458168 GCF_001876935.1 Asparagus officinalis
CACTTACTGATTAATAAATATGCTTCTTGCAAAGATAGATATACAAGAGGTATGTGCACGATATGCAATTATACACAAGGTATATATCTAATGATAGAAAATTATATGCAAGGAAATATAAACAATAAGATATCCTAACAAAGAGATTAGACCAATGTATGTGCAAGGATATAAAACTAACACAGAGGGTTAAGAAATACTAACATACAAATGTGGTAGGGCAAAAATCAACAAGCAATACACAAAATGGCGATGTAAGATATGAATATGAAACAAGCTGCGGCACTGCAATCAGCGAAACAAAGGATATGTTATAACGAAAGTCGGCTACCAAAAAGTAAACGTCCACGAGCATCCTCTCTCGAGGAGATTCTCCACTATCACCCGGGTTCTCTACGTTCCCCACGAAACGACGTTACCAGGGCTCACGGAAACATCACTTCCTGTATGCAGACATCACACACTATATGTAGATGGTCCTAGGCCCGTGTCCTCCTTCCTCAAGTGCTCGGTAAACTCTCCATAGCCCACGTCACCGACGCACTCAAACTCTGGATATGACCTTGAACCCCGTCTTCTAGCACCAACACTTCTCTCGGTGTAAGTGTACTACATGATGGAACTCACAAATAAGCACAATATAAAATAATGATTTGTTCCTAAACAAGGTGAACTCAATTAGCACACTCTAAGTACTAAATCTCACAACCAAATTAATACTATAATGTAAATACAATAAGCTATAGGAGTGTGTGAACAAGAGTATCAATAAAACATTAAACTCAATATAGAATCTAGTTATATGGAAATTAAAGATCAAACAATAAATAGTAGAGTTGAGTAAAGAAAAACTCATCTAAGAATGCAAGAGTGAGCAGAGAGATGAGTTAATGCCAAACACCAAGGATTATCTCCTCTTTGCTCTTGTGAAATTGCTTCACAACTAAACCTCATGCTTAAAAGCTTTTAATCGCAACTAAAACTTAAACGTTTTAACCTGTTAAACTATTTAAAACATCTCTTTTGTATATTAAAACTGAGGTATAAAGGGATTATAGCCTCCCAATACTCAACCAAAACAAACAAAAGACCAAAAACCCTCCAAACGGATAAATGAGACAAAAACTAGCCGTGTATGCAGCTTCTGGCGCTGGTCGATTCGCATCCCGAGAACTTACCATTTTTTCGGGTTAGAATTCGCGGCTCTCTGACTGTACAATAACGCATAAAAAGCTCCAGAGCATTCCCGTCGAGCGTCGGTCGACCGGAGTACTGTGGCAGTGCGCAGCGCTATTCTTGTAAAATCATAAAAATAGGGTAAATGATAATCGCAAAAATTATGAAATTTTGTGAGGAAGTTCTCACATTAGAAATAACATGTCAGAGAAAGGTACATTTCTGAAAAGGCATTTTTTTCCAGTTGAGAAGAATTAAATGTTTGAAGCACAAAATAGGAAGGTTTCTGAGAATTCTGCATGCTGATAAAGATTTGGTAAAATCAATTAGGCAAGTACAATTACCTCCAAAAATAGTAAAAACTGAGAAAGTTTATAAACATGTAGATAGTGGGTTCATCCGGCGTCATTCAACTACTCCAGCCGTCTGCGTCGGCGTTGCCTCCGCAGAGGTCAAAAAATTTGGGGCCCCCTGTCCTCTTTATCGACTTCTTGCTGCTTGAGTGAATGCGTGGGACAAAGAAGGGCGGCACTCGCTGCCGCAATCCTCATAGACCCTGTTGCGTCATAAACCCACGCATGGATTAACATTCGGAGAAACTAATCGAATGTCTAAGAATAGATAATTAATAATACTATTTGTAAAACCATAAACAAAGTTTTGTAAAAAACCCTAGACCACCGAAAATGTCACGAAACGAAAACCCCGTGAATTTGTAAATTCCCCTTTAAAAAAACATAAACAAAATATTAACCTTGATGAAACTTTGAGAAATAGTTTACAAATAATATTTTGAGCAGTTACGGAAAGGAATTTTCCATTTCATTTCCGCATTGTGAATTCATTATTTTGCAAGAAGTGTTAAAACATGAAATCAAAAATCATGCATGTATATATATAAACATATATATACATACGAAACCATACTGTGTGTAGGAGATCATTGAACCTTTAAGCGTACTTAACAACATAATATAAAACTAACCAGATTACCCAAGGCCGATCTTGATCTATAAGCTTGACTTGGTAACTTTGCGGATGAAGCTTGAACTTGATCTTAACGAATGTATGTTCTCTTTATTTTCGCTACTTGCACTTCACTTTGAAGTATGAATACATTTTGAAGATCTATTCATCGCATCTCCACAAACTACGTTGTTTGTCTACAAAATAGGAAAACACATAATACTAGAGCCAAAACAACATTAGTAATAAATGTGGTTTGCTATAAACATCATCAAAACAAGAAGGCAACAATCTCCCCCTTTTTGATGATTGACATCTAACTACATTTTACAAAAGAATATATGCATGAAGCAATCAATATGACTATCAAGACTAATACGCCATGAATATAAATGTAGACTCACAAATATTTCTCCCCGATACTCTTGGACACATCAAAAGGGGACGACAAGAATAGAGAGCGAAGCTGCCCCCTATCATAAGCATAGGTGAGTAAAAAAGAATCTATATATAGGATTGCTGCCACCTAATCAAAAATCGATATAGAAATATGCATGAAGATCATGGCAACATATGTGAGTCAAGCAACATGAATACAAAAAATTAACTCACATACATTAAATATGAGAACACATATCACATATGTCATATAAAATAGTGTCTATTAACCAAAAAGATATACAAACCAATAAAAGAATAATTATTAAATGAATCAGAAGAAGAGGAACATGAGAAATCATGCAAAAAGTTCAAATAAACAAATCAACCATGAAATCATAAAATCAATAATTGGCATTTAATCGGATTAGATTAGCATAAGACCCTAATCACCCCCCCTCTAGGGTCTAACATCAACCTCTTGTAATCTCTTCACAAAAAAAAGATCTTCCCCTTTCTCTCCGTGGACGTACACGGATCATCTTGATCGCGTGGAACTATGTTAAATCATGTTGTTTGCTATTTGTCTTGATTGCTTGGTAGATTTAGGGTTTCTTGATTATTTAAGTTTTATCTTCCGTGGCTTGAATATTCCAACAAAAAATAAGTTGAAAAAATGCCTTCTATCAACTTAAATCGATAGTAACACAACTAATAATAATAATAATAATAATAATAATAATAATAATAATGATGATGAAAATTAACACTTGAATCATAATTCTTATATACACTGTTGCAAGTTTTATAAACAAAACACTAAGGAAGAAACTTTTATCAACATCATTATATTGGTTGGCTAATGTAAACATAAAAACTATGCTACAAACTTTAGAGTTTGAATCTATGTACTATGCACAACAGGCCGAACATGGTCGAACAACCATGAAAGACCCTGATCTTTGTTCAACCAGTAATTAATATTCTTATTTTCATCAAAAATCGTTTTTATTATGAAATCCATTAAAACTTCGATCGCTTGCAATGAATTACACAACAAAAATAAGAAAATTACAATTTCCTAAAAAATAACACAGAAATTGTTTATTAACTCCTGCTTTTGTGGGAACTTTGCATATGCCAGGTGTGCGTTAGCCCGTGGAACACCGATTCACAAGATTCTGATTGAACCGTGAAGGCTTTTGAATGTTTTTTTTCATTTATCGAAATAAGAATCTTAAGCGAATATCTTATTGATGTAAGATGTTCATTTTTCCAAAGATTAAGTCTGAGCTTAGATCTCTAGGAATCACTAAAAACTTCTTAAAAGTGTTTTTGAAAGATGAAGACTCTTTCTCTTGCTCAAAATCACCAAAAGTTCAAGCCTCTATGCTCTAATTCTGCCCTCCGTCCTTGGTCTCGTGTGTAAGAATATATTTATAGGGATAAAGGTCCATAATTGTTGAAATATAATCAAAATAACTGACCAACAATACTCTTTTTGGGCGCGTTAGTCACCACTGCTGCAGCCTTTAGCGCGGTAGTCTACACTATCACGGTTGAAGACGCAGTTTCAGCCACGTTCTGCTACGTTTGTAACCGCTCTCCCACGACTTTAAATCCACGAAATGCCATTTTTCTCGGTGTGTAATCATCCCTCCACGTCAGTGCATGTTCTCCTTTTGTTATGATACCACGTGGACCCTCAGAGGATGTAAAAAAAAACGTCATCAAATCATAAGAAGACGCCCCATGAATACGCGTGCCACATTCCACTGTCACGCCTACGCACGTCAGTTGTCACTGCCGCGCCTACTCGTGTCAGCGTACATGGTTACATGTATTCATGTTGTTCTTCTATGTTGTTTCACCCGTTCCTTTGCTTCTTTTGGCTTTGGATGATCACCTCTTACTTAGATAATGACATTCATTGTCTTCTCTTTGTCTTGAGCTGTATTTGGATATCTATAAGTATTTTTAGACGCCTACAGATACCCCCTCCAAAGTATCTCAGACTCATTCTTTTATAGAGGAGTCTGGGACATTTTGGATAAAATAGGTCTTACTTGTAATCCCTTTAGTACTTAGTTGAGGAGATCGTGTTGAAAGACTTGTAAATAGCTTCAACTCTTGACTTCTTCATCTTTTAGTCTACTCAGTACTTTGTAAAATAACTAAAATTCTTCCGGTACTGCGTTTATCGCTTGACCGTTATTGAAATCTTGAACTGAAGCTGGTGTCTTGATTTGTGAATTTAGCTCTTGTTGCTGAACCGTTGAACTGATTGTCTTCGTCGGGAATTCATATCTAGATCGCAATTAAATCCCCTAGAATCATCCATTAACTTGCAATTTTTCCTTAGCCTTATTTTGGTGAAAATCATTGACGCATTGACCGGCGTTAACACAGTTTATCCTCGTGCGTTTACTGGAGTCTACACAGTTTAAACTCTTAAGGCGTTAGAGCATGGCGGTCCTGAGTGTCGAGGCTGCAGGACCAATTGTTCAGGTCGGTTCATCTAAAGGTATGAATTTTATCCTGAGTTTGGTGGATACTCAGGGGGAGATTGTTGGCCTTCTTGTTTTGATGATGTTTAACAAACAATTTACCACTAATGTTGTTTGTCGTCTAGATGTGAATGTTTCGTATATGTCACGACAAAAACACGCTGTTGGAGGGTGGCATGGAATAGAGCTATCAACGCGCATGATATCCAATCGAGCGTTGGCGAATGACGTGAAGCCCTTGCATTCAAAGCTTCAAGATCAAGTTAAAGCTTCCATCCGCAAGATTACCTAAGAAGAGCAAGTGAAGACAATTCAAGCTTGCTGGTAATTTAGTTTAGAGTTTATATTATGTATGTGCTTATATACTCTAAGCTCAATTATCTATACACACACATTATTATTGCGTATTCTTTCGTATATAATATAATAGTCATAAGTATATATATATAAGTTTGCGTTTCTATTAGCATATATATTAGATATATATATACAGTACATATGTGACGTCTTGTATCTGGATTATATACAATGAAATTCTAATTTCATATTTCTATTATGCTTTTTTGAAAACATTGCCATAGAATATGCAACTTTGTCGAAAATATTGTATTCTTATTTATAGACTTCAATATCAGTTTATACATGTTTTACTAAGTCTACAAAACATTTCAACAAAGTTTTAAAAGTTGGTTTAAGTCAACAATATCAAAATATCCAATTTTCATCATTTTCATGTTTTGCCGACTATTTTGTAAAATTGATTAATATGTTCATTCATTTGGGAAGTCCTTTTTCGCAAACCAGTCATCTGTAGCCATGTTTATTATCATCTCTACAATCATTCCCCAAAGTTTTTACATTTTTGCGGAATTTGTTTGAATTTTTAAACAGCTTTTAAAATCAGCAAATCAGGTTTTCAGCTTGTGTCAGATCGGCTCGACCGACGCGCGGTTCGACGATCCAGTTGGTGATCTAGCCGTGGTGTCCGGCCGACAGAGAGTCGTGATCGCGTCACGGCCGGTCCGACGAGAGCTCCCAGTCGGATCGACCGCCACCGGCTCGACCGAAAGGATGTCAGCTGTGTGTTTCTCGTTTTATCGACCCTGGATACCCCGGTCGACCGAATTTTCCGTCGTTCGACGAACTTTTCCAATCGGTCGACCGACAAATTTTCGGGCCGACCGACGATGTTTTTACTGTTTCCAGACGGGCTAGTTTTTGATACCGTTGGCCGGGGTCTTTTGGCGTCTTTGTTTGGGGTCTTTTTTTTGCGCTGAAGATTTCTAAGTGAGTATACATACCCCATTCTGATTGTCTTTTCAGAACTGGATTAAAGAGAGTTTAAAAAACAAAGTTTAGAAAGTTTAATCAAGGTTTATGCTTGTTTTAAGTTGTGTTATAATCTTTTAACATTTGATGTTTTCGTTTTTGAATCATTCCCAAGAGCTTGAGCGAGCAATCATCGATCGGTTTGGCATCAACTCTTATGCCTTCGCCACTCTTGATCTATTGCAGAAGTTTTCCTAACTCAATCTAGCCTTCAAATACATGTCTGACTCTTAATCTTTTATTAAGCTAGTGTTCATATTGCGAGCTTTACGCTTGATTATTATCATCTTTGTTCACACAACAACCTATTGAGCTTATATGTATTTACCATTCATTAGCTATAATGCGGTTGTCGGATTGTTAACTTAGCTCGTGAAGCTTTATACATTCGGTTCTGTATCATTGTAGAGATATCTATATCTATCTCCTAATATGAGAACTTGTAATCTACACCTTGACACGGAGAGCATAGACATATCGCCTCCGCCACTGTTGTGGTGTAGAGACGGGATCGAACCCAAAAGGACCTGTCACAGTCGGGCGCTCGGTTGACTGTTCCCAGTCGAGAGTGTCTGTAAACCGCAGCACTTGACGAGGAGCACAGGGCCTAGGACCAACACTTAGCTGTTCTGTGAGGTGTATACATAGTGATTGTACTTGTGAGTGTAAACGTAGTCGGTATACCGCTGACGTAGAAAACACCGGCTTGTGATAGTGCCAATCTCCTCGAGGTGAGGAGCTGGGGACGTGAGGTCAGCTGGGAGCCGAACCCTCCGAAACTACATCGTTTGTTTTCTGCATTGGCTTCCTTGAGTGTGCTTCTGTTTTCATTCATCTCATATAGTCGCCTTTGTGTATTGCCTCATCATATTACCTATCACTTGGGCAGATGTTTTACTTGTACACCCTTGTGTGTAGCTTCATATACCCTTGGCTCAATATGTTCTAATATCTCAATTGATAGGATATATTCATTGCTTCATATTGCTTTATACCTGCTTACGTATCTTTATTCACTTGCCTATATCGTAGAATTAATCTTATGTGCATTTAATCGGCATTATCAGTATAGACACCTACATCAACCCCCCCCCTCAATCTCCACAATTGTATCAGAGCTTGGTGCTCCTTTATTTAAGGTCTAACGCCTTGCAGTAAAGATCGCAAGTCTATCTTATTGTCGCGCTAATCTAGTTATGCAATAACATTATGTCTTGCTGCACCATATTTCACAATATATCAAAGCAAACATGAATGATCAGTTTCGTTCTTAGGCTATGAATCAAATATTCGCTCCTAAGTTCATAATTTCCCCTGATGCTTTCATTCTTTTACACAATGCGGCCTTCTAGAGTTAAACTATTTGTTGAATCTAGAACACTACTCACGTATGGAAGTTATTCGAATTGCGTGCTCCTATCATCTGCCCCACTTTGGAGATAGCCAAGGGACGTCAATCGTAATGATTAAGAAAATGTTTTCAATGAACACTAGCTTTCGTTAGGAATAGTGTTGCGTAATGCCTTTGACTTCCATCTCTTCTCAACAAATTTGTTCATCTTTGCATCGATCACTGCCTGGACACATTCTTATGCCGAAATCAGAGCAAGCCACCTCACAAGCGCCAACTTGCGAGGAAAATCCGACGTCGACCGTTTGGAGGACGCAGTGTTGGAGCATCAATCATGCACACCGGCCCACTAGCCGATACCCATAGTGTGACGTAAGCGATTCGCGAATCCGATAGTGACATTATCCATCAATGACTCGCTTGTGATCATGCAACTAGATTATCTCATGCCTATACAAAATTCCAAAACACATTTATTGATCTTAAACCAGCAAGCCAGCAGGATATTTAGGTCTCAATAATCCGACTGGCATGCGACGTCGCTAGCTTCCAAACTTTGAATATGTTGTTAAAGAGAATCGCATTTTCAACGAAAAGTAATGAGTTAATTAAGGTGGAAAATAATAACATGTCTCATCTATTGATAGCTTTAACTCATGCCTACAAAATTTAATTGCCCATGGATAAGCACAGTAGAAATCATTTAGAAACTAAGTTTAATATCTTTTAGAATGATCATGTGTCATCTACTTCGTTATTCCAATGCTTGTATGCATAATGATGAATTAGAACCTTGCTGAAAAAACCGAATATCCTCATCTTTTAGCATTCAAGCCCTTAAAACATGCATTGTAAATTAATAACGACTTATGGACTGCGGTTGCCAAAGTGCTTCTAAACTCCGTACACTTTCCCCCACACTGTGTATAGTAAAACTTATAAATCCTCCATTTCCGTGGTCCGAAAAAGGTCAGGCTAGCTAAGTTTTCCCTATGATGCCACAGAAAACAGTAAGATATTAAGTCTTCTTGTGCATTCATCGAAGCGCTTCTTCTCCCACCACCACGGTACACACACATTGCCACCCATGTTCATCATAAGCATGAAATAGTGTATCATTGTGATTTTCTGTGGCTAGAGCGTGGTACTTAGCCCCAAGCTTTGTTTTTGATTTGCGAAAAGTTCTAAATGCACAAATCATTCAAAGTAGACCCAACATTATTTCAAAATGTTTCTCCATTGGCAAATAATGTCTTAAAGACATCTTTATTTGGCAAATGTTCCTCGGTGCGCACATCACACATGGTACAACATAAACCAAATTCAATTCCTCTTTCATTGCACTTATGCCAACTCGAATGGGTCATTTGCCATAATTATTGCTATGACCGGACCCGCACAAATGCGCCCAAATGGCGCTTGCCATAACCTAGCGGGCCTTTGAGCTTCAATACATAGGCTCATGCTCGCCCTACCTTTGGCTAAGCCAAATTACTTGGACTCAAAACAAATTGATTCTTTAGAACAAGAATTTCTTCTTTTCTCTGCTTCTAGTATTTTTATTGTCTTCGTCTTGGCTTTCTGAAAATTCATGTTTTAACTATCTTTGTTATGAAAAGACAAATTTTCTTTTATCAAAAGTGTCCTTTTTTTTCATGATTACTTAGTTTTTGATTTTGATGAGAGATGCTGATTATATCAACCCTCCGGGTCTTATTCGCGC
>NC_033797.1:60459168-60481782 GCF_001876935.1 Asparagus officinalis
TCCGTCGGTGGGCTTTGGTGTGCAAGCAGGCCCAGGCGACGCCGCCTGGGTTGAAGTAGAAGAAGGAGAAGATGATGAGGGCGAGGAGGAAGATGGAGGGGGAGAGGGTTGGGTTCGAGAGGAGGAGGGTGAAGGCTGGGTCCAGCTCGTTGGAGGAAGCCATGGAAGTGTTTGGGAGGAGGAGATCGATCGAACGAGAGAGAGCTCGAGTTTGAGGAGAACGGGGAGGAAAGGGCGGGTTTATATAGGGGATTGGACCGTCGGTTTGAAAATTTTTATGTTATTTGCCAATAAACGCAAAGGTAATTTTTTAAAATAGATCATTTTTGCTAAATATTTAGTAAAATAGTTCACTTTACTAAATATTTAGCAAAATAGACATTTTTTGACCAATAGGTCAGTAGATTTTGCTAAATATTTAGCAAAGTTGTCTATTTTGCTAAATATTTAACAAAAATAGTCTATTTTAAAAAATTCCCCTTATATCATTTATTTCCGAGTCCGCCCACTTCGAAAATCTATCCTTAACCCGGACTAACCCCTAAATTGTGTTTAGACTGACATATTTAAATAATTTGGCAGGCAACAGCTTGCAAATAATAATAATGAGGTATCAACTTATGAAAATTATAGCTAACTTAAGGCAAAATAATGTTGCCTGTCAAATTTCTTCGATATGAGGTTTATAAATAGTTTAATGAGTTTGTTTGGATTTAGGATATGTTCGGGCTTTTAAAAACGTTTAAAAATGTTGTGTTTTTAGGTGGGGAGGTTTCGATGGTTAGTTTTACAAAGGCCCCATGAACTTTAGCGGGTGGTTCACATAACCCTCTGTTTATTTCACTTAACCCTGCTAAATATTTTGTGTGTCTATATCATTTCTCACCGTAAACCCCCCCCCCCCTAAAAAAAAAACTTTGCAAATAACTTGAGGAAAAAAATTAAATTTGTTCATTTGTCATTTACGTACAACATAATCCTCCAATTGTGATTTATTTTTTTCTTCGTAAGGAATTTTTTCAACTTAAAATTACATTAACATATGCTCGCAGTGAGAAATGTTTCAAGTATGGTTTTCTTTTTTTTTGGGGGGGGGCGACGTGGAGCGGGGGTGTGGTGGGCGGGCGCAACGTTCAGTGAAATAAAAAAAAAGGTAAGAAAAGTTATGTAGAAAAACCTAGCAATTTTTATGGTGGTTTATGTGAAATTAACCCGACTTAAAAGTTTACTCTGAAATTCACTAGTTTAAACCTCTCGGATGGGGAAACTAAGCTTCTGTATAAGGCTAAAATAGTCAAAGAGCAAATATGGCACCTGGTCACTGGGCGGTGAGGGGAAGAGGAAGGGGCTCTCAAAGAAAGTCGACGCCGCATAAGCGCATAGACTATCGATAACGGACACGTGGCTGAAAAAAGGGAAGGCGACCTTGATGCTGGCGTAATGGTCGAATCATTAATGCACCATATCACAATGAACCCAGTCTGAGAATGAAGAAGTTAATGGGTAAAAAACCCGAGAGGCATCTGCAGGCGTAGATGTTAACGGTAGGGGCGAGGCTAGCCCTAGGGCCCCACTAGAATTAATTGTATGGCTGGATTGATTGCCATCGGATTGAGACGTGGGCTCAGTTTTATTTCGTAGTGGGCTTCTGATCTCTTGGAATAGTTTTATATCTAATTATTTATTGATGCATAGCCTCTGTTGTCATAACATGCGGCGCGTACATTAGTGCCTATTTGAATGGTGGCATGTTAAATAGTGCACGGTGATCATTGAGGTACTATACTAGTACTTACCAATGGGGTATGTGGTCCCTATTCGACGGGAAAAATACTATCGTAATTTTGTTTCCTCTTATGTGGCTTAGGGCTCGTTCGATTCAAAGAAATGGTACAGAAAACACATGGAAATCTACTAACACTATTTTTTGGTGTCAGATTTACAAAATAGAACTCATATTCCATTATTTGGTACTCTGGAAAACTTTTTAGAAACCTTTCCAAAAATATTAGAAGATACAATAAAAATGAAAAAGCCAATGCCAAGTTTTTAAGAAGGAATAGGGTGGAAAGCACATAGAAAAACAATTTTAAAAATTAGATGAAAGTGATTTGACTTGAAGATTTAGGAAGTTTTTAGAGTTTTTTGCCTTTTCTTTCCCATTTTCAAGTTTGATCCAAAGGAGGGAATTGTGTTGGTAGAGATTCCAATCTTCTATTTTTTGTGCAAAACAAAGCAAAAATATATATTTTCTAAGAAACACCTTTAAAGGGTTGGAAGACAGGATTCACATCGGATACTTATTCCATTTTTATTTGGAAAGTAACCAAACAGGCCCTTAGAATAGCCCATCGCATGCTGATGTTTATGATATAATATGCAGCCGTGGGATTTATCTTTTCCATATCGACATATTTGGTATTTAACTAAGGTTTTTTTAGGGTCACCGCCTTATATTTAGGATCATATTGCGCAAACCACCTTATATTTCTAATTTATACTTAAATTACCTACAAAGTTAGTTTTCGTTTTCATCAACCACTTGACCCCACTTTGTGTAGGCTGTCTAAAAATCACAATATATAGCTTATCCCCCATCAAACACCGATGATGGAAGTTACAATCTGACGACTTCCAGAAGGCTACAATTTGAGGACTTTCACGTAGAAGGTTACAATCTGACGACCTTCACAACAACTAATGAAGGCCCCAATTCAACAGCCTTCACAATCAACATCGGGAGTTACAATCTGACGACTCTCATATTTTCAAGGAGCCAGGAAGAAGATTACAAGAGGACGATCTGTTCAAAGCTCTAGCAAAAGAGACTACAAATTGACGGTCTCTTCATATTAGAATGCAGATATCTCTCAAACCGTAAGGAATTTGGCGAAACGGAGGAAGCGAACCAAAGCCTTTGGCTTGGTTCGGATGACCCCGTCTCGTCGAGATAGCCGATTTTTATATATAATTCGCCCAATTCCGACGTACGGTTTGAAAGTTATGACATGTTCTTCGTAACAAGTTATGTTCTGAAGATTGTCTGCAAGACTGGACTTCATCAGAACATTGGACTTAGCCTGAAGCCCGCCAAGCCCGCCTAAGGTTCGCTGTTCTTCGTAACAAGTTATGTTCTGAAGATTGTCTGCAAGACTGGACTTCATCAGAACATTGGACTTAGCCTGAAGCCCGCCAAGCCCGCCTAAGGTTCGCCTCTGCATTACAGAGTCAAAGCGCACATGCTCAGCTCTGCGTTTTCAACATCAAAACGCAGAGTTAATCGCTAAAACAGCACAACTTAAACAGGCCCAACTCTGCGTTTTCAGACTAAAACGCAGAGTTCATCTCTAAAACAGCACGAACTGTGCGTTTTCAGCCTAAAACAGGCTTAACTCTGCGTTTTCCAGCAGACATCTAACTCTGTGACGCAGAGTTAAAGCACAAACGCACACATAACGTGCGTCCCAAACTCATCTCAACCATGCATCCCAAACTCATGATGTAGAGTTGAATTTCAACGCACAAGCGACCTGTGCGTCTCCAATTCCAGAACGCATGCGGCCTGTGCGTTTCAAACCTTTGACAAAGGTTTAACTCTGCGTCTCAGGCCTTAGACGCAGAGTTAAGGCCCAGAACGCCGTTTTTAGCGTTTGACTCGTTCAAGCACGCAATGAACAGTTCCAGGAACTGTTTTTCCCCACGATTTGAGGGATTTTCGCCCCACTTAAGAGCGGATTAAGGGGGTAGTTACCACCCTAAATCCCCTATAAATAGTGGGAAACTCAACTGAGTTCGGATCCTTCTTTTTTGGGCAGCAAAGAAGCGATCTGCAGCTAGCTTGGGAATCGAATTTTTTCTCATCAACAAAGGGAGATTCGGTCTAAAGGCTGGCATATTTTGGATCTGGGATTTGGCAGCAACAGAGAGCTTTGGAGATCAACGACTTGAAGGAGCTCTTGAATCATTTTGGAAGGCTTTTAATTGAAGCCTTTGAAATTATTCGGCCTTGGCTTATAACCGACTTTCGGTTCAAATCAACTCCTTTTCAAGAGTTTAAACTCGTCCAGAGTTATCAACTCGATCAGAGTTCAAAACTTGCTCTGCAAGTTCTTCTAAAACTCGTCAGAGTTATCAACTCGATCAGAGTTCAAAAAACTTGCTCTGCAAGTTCTTCTAAAACTCGATCAGAGTTCAAAACTTGCTCTGCAAGTTCTTCTAAAACTCGATCAGAGTTCAAAACTTGCTCTGCTTCAAAACTTGCTCTGCAAGTTCTTCTAAAACTCGTAACTGTGCGTTTATGGGCTCAACTGTGCGTTTATGGGCTCAACTGTGCGTTTACAGGCCAACTGTGCGTTTACGGCTCAACTGTGCGTTTATGGGCTCAACTGTGCGTTTTTAGCCTGAAACAGGCCAACTGTGCGTTTACAGGCCAACTGTGCGTTTACAGGCCAACTGTGCGTTTACGGCTCAACTGTGCGTTTATGGGCTCAACTGTGCGTTTTTAGCCTGAAACAGGCCAACTGTGCGTTTACAGGCCCAGCTGTGCGTTTTCAGCCTCAGCTGTGCGTTTTCAGCCTCAACTGTGCGTTTTCAGCCCAGCTGTGCGTTTTTCAGCTCCAGCTGTGCGTTTTCAGCCCCAGCTGTGCGTTTTTCAACCTCAACTGTGCGTTTCAGGTCCAGAAACGCACAGTTCGAGCCCAGAACGCTGTTTTCAGCGTTTAACTCGTTCAAGCACGATTTGAACGGTTCCAGAACCGTTTTCTCCCCAAGATTTTAGGGGATCACTACCCTATCATGGAGAGATTTATGGGGAGCAGTTAGACCCCATTAAACCCTCATTAAGGAGATATTTAAGGGGGCGGTTATACCCTTAACCCCCTATAAATACCTCAAAACTCAACTGAGTTCGGATCCTCTTTTTTGGAGGGGGGGAGCTGACTTTTTGGGGATCCTTGATCGAGCATCTTGCCGCGTTCTGCAGCAACAAGGAGTTTTGGAGACCAGCAACAGGAGCTTCTTCCTTGGCTTATTAACCGAACTTTCGGTTCAAATCAACTCTTTTTCAAGAGTTAAAACTCGTCAGAGTTATCAACTCGATCAGAGTTCAAAACTTGCTCTGCAAGTTCTTCTAAAACTCGTTCAGAGTTATCAACTCGTCAAGAGTTATCTTCAAACTTGCCACGCAAGTTCTCCACAGCGTCAAATCGTGAGGAGAAGACATCGTTCCAGTGAATCAAGACGTTCGGATCGTCAACGAGAAGCAAACTCGACGCGAGCATTCGAGGGAGGCATCTCATCGCCACCGTGAAGAACCCAGAATTAAACAAAGGGGAGAATCAAATTCATTCTCCTCTCTTTTGTAATCGGAATCCAAATTGTAATCGATTTTGAGAGAATACAAATCAATTTTTCTTTCAATGTCTTTTTACTGCAAATTTCCAACAAATAAAAGATGGCGACTCTGCTGGGGACTAGCTTCTCTGATGAAGAAGTGGTGGTGCAATCCGACGTTCATCTCACTGGAATGACCGTTGAAACTCTGATCATCGAGTTCGATCAAGCCAAGTTTGAGAAGGCCCTCTCCTCCGGATCCTTTAGCCCCAAGGCTATGCGCAAGATCCACAAAGTTTCCGAGGAGACTAAAGCTCCAGTTGTAGCCAACTCATTTAAAGACTATCTCCCATGGGGGTTGCACTGTTCATACAGTCCCCTCCCTAAAGGAGAAGTCTCGACTTTGGCACGACTCCAGAGCCGATCCTCCAATCAACGCGAACTCCGCGTTTGCGAGCCTCAATATGAGCTCTGCATAGGCCAAGCTAGACGCAACCCTCAGGGGTGCGTTTCCCAGATAGAACGCAGCCTTCAGAGGCGCGTTCCAACATCAGAACGCAGACCTCAAAACTGCGTTGATCTGGCTGAACGCAACTCTCAGGAGTGCGTCCCAGAACTAAAACGCAACTCTCAGGAGTGCGTTCCAAAATTTAAACGCAGACATCAAACCTGCGTTGATCTGGCTGAACGCAACTCTCAAGAGTGCGTCCCAGAACCAAAACGCAACTCTCAGGAGTGCGTTTCACAAACTGAACGCAACTCTCAGGAGTGCGTTTCTGAATCCGAACGCAGATCGCAGGACTGCGTTTCACTAGCAAAACGCAGACTTTGGTCTTGCGTTAATCAAGCTAAACACGACCCTCGTGTTCCTTCTTTGGAACACGATGTGATTCGTCGTGTTCAAAATGATCAACATGGATTTAAAATTCATGTTTACCAAGAACCAGTCCCATCCTTTAACGGACAGGGGGTTCCATCTCTACCCTCACGCTCTGTGAGAGGTGCCAAGGAGACTAAAGCTCCAAAGGTTGCTCCTATGCCAAAGGAAACCCTCTCCTTTAGTCGCCGAGATTACTCGAGCAGCCCTACCTCTAAAGGAGTGGGCTCAGTTTATGCCAAACGCAGCCCTCAGTGGTGCGTTGTGCAATCAAAACGCAGCCTTCAAAACTGCGTTGATTTGGCAGAACGCAACTCTCAGGAGTGCGTTTCAGAACCAAAACGCAACTCTCAGGAGTGCGTTCAAGATCCAAAACGCAGACTTACAAACTGCGTTAACCAACAAAAACGCAACCGGCAAAGGTGCGTTTCATCAACAAAACGCAGACTTCGGTCTAGCGTTAGTAAAACAGAACACGACCCTCGTGTTTCTTCTTCAGAACACGATGCGATTCGTCGTGTTCAAAAAGATCAACGTGGACTCAAGATCCATGTTCACCAGGAGCCAGTCTCATCCTTTAATGGACAGGGGGTTCCATCTCTACCCTCACGCTCTGTGAGAGGTTCATCCCAAGTCTCTGACTTGCGGGAATTGCTGTCAATGTTCAACCGACCGACGAATGTCGTTTTGCTCAATAATCGACGACATCATCACAGGAAGAAGACTTTAGAGGTTGAATACCTTGGAGTCACTTCTAACATGGTTGGTAGAGGGAGATCATCAACCTTTATTTCTGACGAGTCAGAGACAGATCATTCTCCAAGCGTCAGAGAAATCGCTAACGAGTTTGAAGGAGTCTACCAACGCACTCGGACGCGAACAGGAGCCATTCCCCCTGTCAACTATCGGAGTTTGGCCAGAGAAACTAATTCCGATGACGAACACTCAGCCATTGCAGAGTCCCAGTCATCAAGCTCTTTTGTTGAACATAAGAGCTTCGCTTATATGACGGGAAACCATGAAGATCTCGCAAAGAGACTTGATGAACAGGAGGCCATGCTCAAATCTCAGCAGGAGGCTATCAATGAACTCATGGCCATGTTGACTCAAATCGTCGCAGACAAGGCCAAATCTCAGGAGACAGATTCGCCGCTTAGGCAAGAATCTTCTCGGAGAGGAAAAGCGTCTTCATCCCAACCTCACACAAGCAAAGGGAAGGGAAAAGTGGTTGATGATACAGCTTCTGACCAAGAAGCCCACAAACTGGAATCTTCCCCTGATGGAGGAAGAGAGACTAAGAACGAGCAGAATCTTCAGTCTGCCAAAATGGAAGAATTGGAAGCCCGCCTTAAAGCCATTGCTAGCAGAAGCGAGCTCCAAGATGAGGGAGTTATCAGACCCTATCCTGCCGAATGGGATGCAGCCCCTTATCCTCCAAAGTTTGAGGTCCCGACGCTACAAACTTTTGATGGCACAGGATCACCGAACCAACATATTTATCATTTCAAGTCACAGACTGAAAATGTAATATCAAACGATGCCATACTGGTTCGATTGTTCATTGGCACCCTCAAGGGAATTGCCTTTGAATGGTTCAGGAAACTGCCTGCGGGCTGTATCCAAAAGTGGGCGGATCTAGAGAGACTCTTCCTGTTAAGATTCTTTGAAGAGGATACAGAAGTCTCAATCCATACCCTTCTTGCTACTAAGCAGAAGAAGAGGGAATCAGTCAAAACCTTCATCAAAAGGTTTCGAAATATGGCTTTGCGCTGTCCGACAGGTATGACACAGTCTACCCTAGTCCAAACCTGTCGACACAACTTGCAAACTGACCTCCTAGCTCGAATAAGAATTGCAGAATGCCGTTCCTGGAGACAACTAATCTCTCAAGGCGAGCAGGCTCAAAAAATTATTGTCAGGATCAAAGCTGAAGAACAACAAACTTAGAGAAAAGAGTTGAGACCAAGCTCTCTGCATAATCTTTGCATTGCAGCATCACTGTTTAGTCCCGAGCCCCGACCGCCGGCGAACTAAGCAGACCCGAACTCTCTCGAGTTGAGCTTCTACTGCGAACTGAAGCTCTCCAGCAACCTCGATCGAACGGTCCAAGGGAAGCAGACTCGACACGAGCATCGAGCGAAGCATCATGTAGCCACCTAAAGTCCCCACACAAAAACAAAGAGGGCATTCCCTCTGCTTCTGTTGTAACCGTCTACCTTTTTTTTATTCCCCTGCTAAGTCTTCATCAAGACTGGGGGTTGGTTACTTGGAATCCATTGGATTAAAAGTAACGAATCTTTCACATCGTCAAGTTAACATTACACTTCTGACGATCATCATCCCCACAGAGTAGGCATTCAATTTGCATCACTCCCAATTTGTCACGTTAACAATACATCTCTGACAAAACCCACTTATCAATCCTCATTAATAGGATGATAAGTCCCTAAAGTTGCTCCAATCGCAACACAAATTCTTGTCACGTTAACAATACACCTCTGACAGAACCTACTTATCAATCCTCATCAATAGGATGATAAGTCCCCAAAGTTGCTCCAATCACAGCACAAATCTTGTCACGTTCTACTTATCGACTCTCTTCAATGGAGCGATAGGTCCACAAACCCGTCAAGTTAACACCACACCTCTGACGACCAAATCAACTTATCGACTCTCTTAAACAGAGCAATAAGTCCATAAAATACTGTTAGGTTAACATCACACCTCTAACAGTCAACCCCCCAATGAACTTGTTAATTCTTTCGGTGTTTCAAGCTACACAGGAAGAAATGACACCAAAAATCCATGCCTTCACGCATAGGGGACTTTATCTCGATCCCTAATTAGAGATAAGTCTACGCCTAACACGCGTTGCCGGTTAATCTTTCATCGTGAAAAAGACACCAGGATTCATGCCTGGGGGACTTTATCTCGATCCCGAATTAGAGATAAGTCTGCATCTAGCACATGCTGCCGGGTAGCCTATTCCCGTAATAATAGCAAAGCCTACGTATTCAATATCGTAGCAGGTCGTTATTAATAACGCCGAAATCCATGCCTTACACGCATGGAGAATTTTATCCTGAATCCTAAGTAGGGATAAGTCTACGCCTAACACGCGTTGCCGGTTAGTCTTTTACCGTGAAAAGAACATCAAAATCCATGCCTCACACGCATGGGGGACTTTATCTCGATCCCTAAATAGAGATAAGTCTATGCCTAACACGCGTTGCCGGTTAGTCTTTTCCTGTCAAAATGACAAAGTCTATGTATTCAAAATCATAGCATAAAGACTAAGAGAGTTCATTCTCTTAGCACAACGTTACATATGGAACGGACCTAGATAATTCACATGCTAGCCCGACTCAAACGGTAGTCGGTAAAGGCTTATCAAATCCGTTGATGGCTGAGGGTTTGCCAAAAATCCTACACACATTTGCAGGCCCATCAGCTTAATAGATGTGAGTCGAGACTTAAAACAGATGCGCCAAAGACAAGTCTCAAAGACTTAGTCAAAAATGCACGGAAGCCACTTCCATGTCTTAAGTCAAAACGTTGAGGTCAGACCCGCGATGCAAAAACCGAACGCCGAGGTCACACCCGTATTCCAAATTCATCAGCAAGGGTGAAATCCGCATCTCAAGTTCAAAATGCAGGGTCCACCCCCACATTCCAGAAGCAGGATTATGGCGCATACCTTCACACAGGTCCTGAGTGGAAAATCCCTTCAACCAAGCTGCCTTCGAAGCGAGTGCAGAGAACAACTCCTTTGTGACAAGGAATCAACAGCTCCAAGATCAGAGTTGAGATCCAAAGTATTCCGAAAATTCGTCCCAGTCAACCGCGAACTTTCGAAAACTTTGGAGGGGGTTCTGTAGGCTGTCTAAAAATCACAATAGATAGCTTATCCCCCATCAAACACCGATGATGGAAGTTACAATCTGACGACTTCCAGAAGGCTACAATTTGAGGACTTTCACGTAGAAGGTTATAATCTGACGACCTTCACAACAACTAATGAAGGCCCCAATTCAACAGCCTTCACAATCAACATCGGGAGTTAGAATCTGACGACTCTCATATTTTTAAGGAGCCAGGAAGAAGATTACAAGAGGACGATCTGTTCAAAGCTCTAGCAAAAGAGACTACAAATTGACGGTCTCTTCATATTAGAATGCAGATATCTCTCAAACCGTAAGGAATTTGGCGAAACGAAGGAAGCGAACCGAAGCCTTCGGCTAGGTTTGGATGGCCCCGTCTCGTCGAGATAGCCGATTTTTATATATAATTCGCCCATGTAGGCGTCAAAAAATGCTGAAAGATATCCAAATACAGCTCAAGAGGAAATCATCCAAAAAGGCAGAAGAACATAAGTCTTTACTGTCTCGCACGCGAGACAGACTTGACTGTCTCGCTGTGCGAGACAGTCTTTACTGTCTCGCGGGCGAGACAGACTTTTACTGTCTCGCCCACGCGAGACAGTCTTTGCTGTCTCGCCGTGCGAGACAGAATTTACTGTCTCGCACGTAAGACAGCTTTCAGATGGTCAAAACTACCTTTACAACTGCCCTACACGTGGCCACTAACTGTTCAAGAACGTGGGAAACGTCGTGGGCGAGAATCACGTGGATAACTGCCAAAATAACGGAGTTTGAAACGTGGGAAAGCAGTTACATCGAAAACTGCCAGAAATGTAGACAGTATTTTACTGTCTCGCTGGGCGAGACAGCAAATTTACTGTCTCGCTGGGCGAGACAGCAAACACTGTCTCGGCCAGCGAGACAGTACTGTCTCGCGGGTCGAGACAGCAAACACTGTCTCGCCCAGCGAGACAGCAAACACTGTCTCGCGAACCTGTTTTCTACCAACTGTTCTTGGAGGTTATAAATACCCTCCTAAGGCCATTTTTCCAAGGGGGCTGATCATTGTGAGCACTTCAGAGCAATCCAGAGCAATCCAGAGCAGAGAGAGAGCAGAGGTGCTGATCTTACGGCCAATCCTTGAAATTGAGCTTTGACTTGATTTCAAGAAGAACGACTATCTTACATCGATAAGATATCGTTTCAATTTCTCACTTCGATAAACGAAGTCAGAATCATAAACCCCTCACGGTTCAATCAGAATCTGTGACTTGGTGGTCCACGAGTCAAAGCGCTCCCGGCACAGGCAAAGATCCCACGAAAGCAGTGATCCAAACAACGATCCTGCGTTTATTTTCTCAAGAGTTGTAATTTTCTTTTTGTTGTGTAAAAGAGTCTTATAAAAAGGCTGTTTTCTTTGAATTTATTGTAATCGACCGAAGATATAATGAATTCGACAACAAATTCGACTTTTGGCGAAAACAAACTGGCGACCACAGTGGGAGCCAACGGTCTCGCTGCCGAGACCGTCGTGTCGCAGCCGATCAAGATTCCAGTTGAATCCATGGTCGAATACGAATTCGACCAAACCAAGTTTGAGGAATATCTCTCATCATCCTCTTCAAGATCTTCATTATCTCGCAAGTACAAGAGGATCTCACAATTGAGGAAGACTTACATGCCAAAGAAGGCACAAAATGAAGATTCTCGCTTGATTGTTGCTGAGAATTTCACTCGCAACACCTCTGCTCAAAATGGCTCTTATCTAATTGAAGAGTCATCGAATCAAAGCCCGACGACATTGACGAAAAGAGCTCGTCAGAGACAGCGTCAGCGTCGTGCTCGTCAAATAGCTAAGGCATTTGAACAAACCGACGGAGTTCGTTATTATGCGGACTTAGAGTCGAGGAAACAACAAGTGGTTTGTTCAACGCAACGACGAACTACTCACGTTTCTGCACAATTCACAACGGAGGAATGGACACTCGTCAAAAGGGCTCGTTCGACCCTCAAAGAACGTATACAAAAACGTCGTGCAAAAGCTGCTAATGCCCATGCTCTCTCACAACAAAGACGAGAAAAGAGAAAGGAAATGGTGACCAAAGAATCACCAAAACTCCGCCAAGTTTGGATTCTGAAGTCTGGACTTATGCAAAATCAGCATTCGGAGCCCGTTAAGACCCCATACCCGCAAATGGGTGGTTTCAGACGTGCGACTCCCAACATAACCTTGGATCGCTCAAAAACAAAAATAAATTGTCCTGAGAATGCCAACAAGGTTTTACAACCCCAGAAGAAGACGCATTCACCAAATGATATCGTCATACCTGGGAGATCATACCAACAGACGATACGATTTTTTGGCAATCATACCGATGAATCGTATTATCAAGTTGAAGTTGTGAATAATTTTCGAAAGAGAGTTATTCGAGAGATAAACTCTCGTTGTTCCTGTGCACGACTCGTCAAAACAGCATTATCAGAATGTGACTGTTTCAAACGAGAAATCATCCCACGAAAAGTCTCTGCATTATCAAAGCCTAAGCTGAGACATTTCCGCAAAAGAAAATCAGCTGCCCAAAATGATGAATTCCCTGAAGTCACCATCAACGTAGCTGATAGAAGAAAGTCTAAACAGCATTCAAGTGACTCAAATCCCGACTTTTCCCCGAAAGGAAAAGTCAATCCAAGAATTGCTCAAAGGATGTCTCGACTCCAATTAGGAGCTATCAGACGCAGAGACTACAAGAGAATGCAAGAAGGAATGTCCTCGGAGGATGAATTCTCGGACACTTATTCTGCAATCGCTTCTGATGATACAATGTCTAGCACAGGACAAATCAGAGAAGTATTCACAATCACTGCTGATCAGTTCACTCAAATACTTCAGGAAGCTCTAGCCAAACAACGTGAAGAAATTAGAGCTGAAGTGAAGACAGAAATGAAGTTGGCTATCCAACAAATGAGAGAACTGTTAACTCAACAGCCTCAACCTCCTGAGTCCAATCAGCGACTTGAATCCAGCCACCACACTCGGAATGTTGTAGAGGACAGTGATCCAGAGGTGGATGAAGTCATTATGGCTGATACACCTCCCAATGACAATAACGCTGGGGGTGGTTTAACGGATCCTCCCAATAACGATATTGGGGGTGGTTCAATAGCACCTCTCACTGGGGGTGGTCCAATTATCTTTACTCGACATCATTCAGAAAGAAATGAAGACGATGACGGGAAAATGCAAAAACTTGAAGACAAAATCAATGCTTTGATGACGGCTCAAGAAGTTAAGAAGACGGGTATTCCATGTCCTTATCCGAGGGAATGGGATTCAATACCATACCCGACCAAATTCAATCTGATTAACTTCACACCGTTTGAAGGGAAGAGTTCGCCGATTCAACACTTGATTTATTTCAAGTCTCATTTGGGCATAATCTCTGGAAACGAGGCCTTAATGATCCGGTCATTCGTTGGCACCCTTCGTGGGCCCGCCTTCGATTGGTACCGACGGCTCAAGCCAGGGAGCATCAATTGCTGGGATGACATGGAAAGTTTGTTCCTCAGCAACTTCTTCGATGATGACACCGAAGTGTCAATCGGAACTCTTTTGGATGAGAAGCAAAAAGACGGAGAGTCAGTCGACAATTTTGTCAAGCGTTTCCGTAACATGGCGATGAATTGCAGAGATCCTATTACAGAGGAGTTCATCCTGCAAACATGCCACAATAACCTCTCCATCGATGTCCTGGAAGCTCTGGGGGTCGTGCCATCCACAACTTGGAAGGAGTTAAAATCTCGGGGTGAACAAGCTGAGCACTTTCTTAAAAGAAAGAAAGCTGAGAGAGGCCAACCAATGACATCTGCAATCATTGAGTGAAGCTCTCCAGCAACCTCATTCAAACGGTCCAAGGGAAGCAGACTCGACACGAGCATCGAGCGAAGCGTCCTATAGCCACCTAAAGTCCCCACAAAAACAAAGAGGACATTCCCTCTGCTTCTGTTGTAATCATTTGATTATTAGTTTGTAATAAGCTTTCTTATAAATACAAACGAAACTCCCTTTTCCGGGAAATCAAATTTCTACCCTACAGAGTGAGCTTGGGGGCGAGGTCCAGGTTGAGATCAAAGATCTCGTGAGCTCGTGTAGGCGAGGTCTCGACAAGTTGTAGGCGAGATCTGTAGGCGAGCACGAGGGTCTTCAGGCAGGGCTCGTGTAGGCGAGATCTGCAGGCGAGCACGAGGGACTTTAGGCGGAACTCGTGCAGGCGAGGTCATGCAAGGCGTAGGCGAGTTCGAGGTGGGATCCAGGATGATGATAGCCTATCTCGAGCTAGTAGGCGTCAAAAAATGCTAATAGATATCCAAACATAGAGAAGATCACCCAAAAATCACAGAAGTTGACCCCATACTATCTTAGAACAAAAATCAAGACAGATATGAACTGTCTCGCCAGCGAGACAGTGTTTACTGTCTCGCCAGCGAGACAATGTTTACTATGATTGAAAGTGGTTAAATAACTTCCGCACACGTGTCCATTAACTGCCAAAAGACGTGGAAAACATTGCGGGCGAAAATCACGTGAACAACTGCCAAAATAACAGAGTTTGAAACGTGAGACAGCAGTTACATCAAAAACTGCCAGGAAACTGTCTTTTCTGAGACAATATTTACTGTCTCGCAGGCCGAGACAGTAAACATTGTCTCGCCCGTCGAGACAGCAAACACTGTCTCAGCCGCCGAGACAGTAAACACTGTCTCGCAGCCTAATGTTGTCATGTAGTTGTATTTTTTCAATTATGTCCCAGAGGCTATAAATACCCCCCTAGGGTCATTTCTAACGAGGATTGAGCACTTGATAGAGCAATTCAGAGCAGAGAGAGAGCAGACTTGAGTTCTTTGTGTGATTCCTTGAGATTCGAGCTTTGACTTGATCTTAAGAAGAACGGTCGTTTTACTTTGATAAGATCTTCATTTCAAATTCTCACTTCGATAAACGAAGAAAGAATCATAAAACCCCTCACGATCTGTGATTTGGTGGTCCACGAGCCAAAGCGCTCCTGACACAGGCAAAGTCCCACAAAGCAAAAGTCGATAAACGATTTTTATGTTATTTTCCAAGAGAGTTGTAATTTTCTCAATTTTCATTGTAATTCTCTATAAACAATTTAAGTTTTAATAGAATCATCAATGAAAACAACTTTCGACGAAAACAAACTGGCGACCAGAGTAGGAGCCAACGGTCTCGCTGCCGAGATTGTCGTGTCGCGGCCAATCATCAAGATCCCGGTTGAATCAATGATCGAGTACGAGTTCGACCAAACGAAGTTTGAGGAGTATTTGTCATCCTCATCTGTAAAGTCTTCCTCACCTCACAAATGCAGGAAGATTTCATCTTCGTTGAAGTTGTCAAAGGCTACGGATGAAGACTCTCATCCGATTGTTGCTGAGGATTTTACTCGCAACACCTCTGCTCACAAATGACTCTTCTCCAATTAAGGAGTCATGGAATCAAAGCCTACCAGCACTGACAAAAAGGGCTCGTCAGAGACAACGTCAGCGCCGTGCTCGCCAAATAGCTAAGGCCTTGGAACAAACCGATGGGGTTCGTTATCACGCGGACCTAAAGTCGAGGAGGCATCGAGTGGTTCAGTTGTCTCAACAACCAATCACTCATATCTCTGCTAAACTAACGACGGAAGAATGGACTCTCGTCAAAAGGGTTCGTTCGACTCTCAAAGAACGTATACAAAAGTGTCGTGCAAACGTTGCTCATGCCTGTGCTCTCTTACAACAAAGATGAGAAAGAAACAAGGAAACGGTGGCCAAAGAATCACCAAAACTCTACAAAGTTTGGATTCCAAAGTCTAGAGTTGTGCAAAATCAGCATTCGGAGCCCATTAAAACTCCGCACCCGCAAGGGGGTGGTTCTAAACGTGTGACTCCTGACATAACCTTGGATCGCTCAAAGGCAACAATAATTTGTCCTGAGAATGCCAATAAGGTTTTACACCCCTAGAAGAAGACGTGTTCACCAAAAAACATCGTTATGCCTGGGAGGTCATACCAACAGACGATAAGATTTTCTGGCAATCATACCGATGAATCGTACTATCAAGCTGTGGGTTTGAATAAATTTCGAAAGAGAATTATTCGAGAAATAAACTCTTATTGTTCTTGTGCACGACTCATTAAAGAAGCATTATCGAAATATAACTACGCAAAACGAGAAGCCATCCCACGAAGAGTCTCGGTATTCCACAGTCTTTTTACCGAAATGTTGAAGCCTAAGCCGAGATATTTCCGCAAGAGAAGATCAGCTGTCCAAGATGACGAATTCCTTGAAGTCACCGTTAACATGGCTGATAAAGGAAAATCTAAGCGGCATTCAAGTGAATCAAATCCCAACTTTTCCCCGAGAGGAAAAGTCAATTCAAGAATTACCCAACGGATATCCCGACTCCAGTTAAGAGCCATCGAACATAGGGACTACAAGAGAATGCATGAAGGAAAGTTATCAGAGGACGAGCTTGTAGGCTGTCTAAAAATCACAATAGATAGTTGATCCCCCATCAAACACTAATGATGGAAGTTACAATCTGACGACTTCTAGCAGGCTACAATTTAAGGACTTTCACGTAGAAGGCTACAATCTGACGACCTTCACGACAACTGATGAAAGCTCTAATTCAACAGCATTCACAATCAACATCGGGAGTTATAATCTGACGACTCTCATATTTTTAAGGAGCCAAGACGAAGGTTACAAGGTGACGACCTTTGCAACGCTCTAGCAAAAGAGACTACAAATTGACGGTCTCTTCATATTAGAATGCAGATATCTCTCAAACCGTAAGGAATTTGGCAAAATGGAGGAAGCGAACCGAAGCCTTCGGCTCGGTTCAGATGGCCCCGTCTCGTCGAGATAGCCGATTTTTATATATAATTCGTCCAATTCCGACTTACGGTTTGAAAGTTATGACTGTTCTTCGCAGCAAGTTATGTTCTGAAGTCCGTCTGCAAGACCGGACTTCGTCAGAACATTGGACTTAGCTTGAAGCTCGCCAATCCCGCCTAAGGTTCGCCTCTGCATTACAGAGTCAAAACGCAGAGGTTATCCTTGTGAGATAACATCAAAACGCAGAGTAACGGCCCAACTGTGCATTTTTAGCCTAAAACAGGCTCAACTCTGCGTTTTCAGCCTAAAACGCAGAGTTTATCTCTAAAACAGCACGACCTATGCATTTTTAGCCTGAAACAGGCTCAACTCTGCGTTTTCAGCCTAAAACGCAGAGTTCATCTCTAAAACAGCACGATCTGTGCGTTTTCAGCCTAAAACAGGCCCAACTCTGCGTTTTCAACCTAAAACGCAGAGTTCATCTCTAAAACGCATGCGGCCTGTGCGTTTCAACTCCCAGCGAGCGCCCAACTCTACGTCTCATCTTTAAGACGCAGAGTTAAGGTCTGAACGCAAGCGGCCCTTGCGTTTTCAACTCCCAGCGAGTGCCCAACTCTGCGTCTCATCTTTAAGACACAGAGTTAAGGTCTGAACGCAAGCGGCCCTTGCGTTTTCAACTCCCAGCGAGCGTCCAACTCTGCTGTTTGCGTCAAAAGTTGGTTTTGTCATGGAATTCATTATATATTCAGTCGATTACAATAAATTCAAAAAAGAGATAGCCTTTTTATAAGACTTCTTTTACACAACAAAATAAAAATTATAACTCTTGGGAAACAAACATAGGATCGTTGTTTGGATCACTGCTTGCGTGGGATCTTTGCCTGTGCCGGGGGTGCATTAGCCCGTGGACCACCAAATCACAGATTCTGATCGAATCGTGAGGCGATTATGATTCTGACTTCGTTTATCGAAGTGAGAACTTGAAACGATATCTTATCAAAGTAAGATAGTCGTTCTTCTTGAAATCAAGTCAAAGCCTGAATATCAAGGAGTTACAGAAGCTCGAGTACTCTACCTTCTCTGCTCTGAAATCAGCCTGTGGATGCTCTCTGATCAGCCTCCTCCAAAAAAATCGATCTCGGGGGGTATTTATAGCCTCTGGGATGAACAGTGCTTCCGAGACAGTGTTTACTGTCTCGGGAACAGTAACTGTCTGGCAGTCTCGGGTTCCGAGACAGTAAAGACTGTCTCGGCCCGCGAGACAGTAAATACTATCTCGGGAACAGTAACTGTCTGACAGTTTTCGTTGTAACTGCCTTCCCACGTTTTACAACTCCGTTATTTTGGCAGTTATCGGACGGGACAATAAAAATCTATCTCGCCCGCGAGATAGTAAAGACTGTCTCGCACGGGCGAGACAGTAAAAGTCTGTCTCGCCCGCGAGACAGTCAAGTCTGTCTCGCGTGCGAGACAGTAAAGACTGTCTCGGGTGCGAGACAGTCTATACTTGTGTTCTTTTTGACATTTTGGATGACTTCCTTTTGAGCTGTGTTTGGATATCTCTCATCATTTTTTGACGCCTACAGATACCTCCTCCAAAGTATTCCAGACTCAATCTTTTATAGAGGAGTTCTGGGATGCTTTGGATAAGATAGGTCTTACTTATGATCCTTTCCATGCTTGGTTGGGTAGATCGTATAGAAGAACCTGTAGATGGCTTCAACACTTGATCTCTTTGTCTCTCAGTCTATTCAGTGCTTTGTAGAATAGCTAAGATCCTTTCGGCATAGCGTTCATCACTTGACCGTCGTCGAGATCTTGAATTGAAGCTGAAATTTGTACTTGTGAATTCAGCTTTTGTCATCAAATTGATACCGCATTGTTAATCACTGTATCAGTCTTCATAGGAACACAATTTATACTCATATATTTTTTTTGAGTTCTCGGGAAATCGTTTAACCTCGTATACCCGTTGGGAGGTAGCCAGGTTATTCTTAAGAATATTTTGAGTGATATTCTCCAGAAACTTCCTGTTGATGGTAGGGAAACAGTTTAGACTCGTGTACCTATAGGAGTAATATGATCTTTTTTTTTGTTGGTAGAGATGAACCCAATGATGGAGAGGAAGAATTTTATATTCTATCTCCTAGTCTCTTGTTTGTTGGTAGAGATGAACCCGATGATGGAGAGGAAGAATTTTATATTCTATCTCCTGGTCTCTTTTTTGTTGGTTGAGATGAACCCGATGATGGAGAGGAAGAATTTTATATTCTATCTCCTAGTCTCTTGTTTGTTGGTAGAGATGAACCCGATGATGGAGAGGAAGAATTTTATATTCTATCTCCTGGTGCAAAGGAAACTCAAAGTGGGATCTCCACTTAGAGAATCTGGACGGGTTTGAATAATCCTAATTGTCATAAGGTTTGATTATTCAACTGAAAGTGGACTTCTTGTTCATGGAAGGAATCGAAAGGGGATTTTGGTTTTGGTCCTAACTGTAGTAAGGTTTGACCAAGTGGGAGTTCTGAGACGATCCTAACTGTTTAAAGATTTGATCGTTCAATTTGTGGACCTTTCGTTCATGGAAGGAATTGAAAGGGGATTTTGGCTTTGGTCCTAACTGTTTAAAGGTTTGACCAAAAGGGAATTTGAGACGATCCTAACTGTTTAAAGGTTTGATCGTTCAATTTGTGGACCTCTCGTTCATGGAAGGAATCGAGAGGGGATTTTGGCTTTGGTCCTAACTGTTTAAAGGTTTGACCAAAGGAGGGTTTGAGAGGGTCCTAACTGTTTAAAGGTTTGATCGTTCAATTTGTGGACCTCTCGTTCATGGAACGAATCGAGAGGGGATTTTGGCTTTGGTCCTAACTGTTTAAAGGTTTGACCAAAAGGGAATTTGAGACGATCCTAACTGTTTAAAGGTTTGATCGTTCAATTTGTGGACCTCTCGTTCATGGAACGAATCGAGAGGGGATTTTGGCTTTGGTCCTAACTGTTTAAAGGTTTGACCAAGATGGGAATTTGAGACGATCCTAACTGTTTAAGTTTTCAAGCTCTTGCATTTTCTTGTCCTCATCTTCATCTCTCTCTGAGTGATGTCGAGCAGAAATAATTGGGCCACCCCCAGTGTTACTAAGCGGTGCAATTGAACCACCCCCAATGTTGTTATTGAGAGGATCTGTTGAACCACCCCCAGTGTTATTGTTATTGGGAGGTGTATCAGCCATAATGACTTCATCTACTTCTGGATCACTGTCATCCACAACTTTCTGAGTGTGGCGGCTGGATTCTGTTCTTTGACTGGACTCAGGGGGTTGAGGCCGCTGAGCTAGCAATTCTCTCATTTGTTGGATAGCTAACTCCATTTCTGTCTTCACTTCAGCTCTAATTTCTTCACGTTGTTTGGCTAGAGCTTCTTGAAGTATTTGAGTAAATTGATCAGAGGTGATCGTGAGTACTTCACTAGTTTGTCCCGTGCTAGACATTGTATCATCAGAAGCGATTGCAAAACAAGTGTCCGAGAATTCATCCTCCGAGGACATTCCTTCTTGCATTCTTTTGTAATTTCTGCGTCTGATGGCTCCTAATTGGAGTCGAGACATCCTTTGAGCAATCCTTGGATTGACTTTTCCTCTCAGGAAAAAGTCGGGATTTGAGTTACTTGAATGCCGTTTAGACTTTCTTTTATCAGCCACGTTGATGGTGACTTCAGGGAATTCATCATCTTGGGCAGCTGATTTTCTTTTGCGGAAATGTCTCGATCTCGGCTTAGGCTTCGACAATACAGAGGCTCTTCGTGGGATGGCTTCTCGTTTGAAACAGTCACATTCTGATAATGCTGCTTTAACGAGTCGCGCACAGGAACAATGAGAGTTTATTCCTCGAATAACTCTCTTTCAAAAATTATTCACAACCCCAACTTGATAATACGATTCATCGGTATGATTGCCAAAAAATCGTATTGTCTGTTGGCATGACCTCCCAGGTATGACGATATCATTTGGTGAACGCGTCTTCTTCTGGGGGTGTAAAACCTTGTTGGCATTCTCAGGATAATTTATTTTTATCTTTGAGCGATTCAAGGTTATGTCAGGAGTCGCACGTTTAAAACCACCCCCTTGCGGGTATGGAGTCTTAACGGGCTCCGAATGCTGATTTTTCACAACTTCATACTTTGGAATCCAAACTTGGCGGAGTTTCGGTGGTTCTTTGGCCACCATTTCCTTCTTCCTTTCTCGTCTTTGTTGTAAGAGAGCATGAGCATGAGTAGCGTTTGCACGACGTTTTTGTATACGTTCTTTGAGGGTCGAACGAGCCCTTTTGACAATAGTCCATTCCTCCGTCGTGAGTTTAGCAGAGACATGAGTGATTGGTCGTTGAGACAACTGAATCACTCGATGCCTCCTCGACTCTAAGTCTGCATGATGACGAACTCCGTCGGTTTGTTCCAAGGACTTAGCCATTTGATGAGCGTGGCGTTGGCATTGTCTCTGACGAGCTCTTTTCATCAATGCCGGCGGGCTTTGATTTAATGACTCCTTAATTGGAGAGGAGTCATTATCAGCAGAGAGGTTGCGAGTACTATCCTCAGCAACAATCAAGCGAGAGTCTTCATCTGTAGTGTTTGACAACTTTAACAAAGATGAAGTCTTCCTGCATTTGCGAGGCGAGGAAGACTTTACAGATAAGGACGACAAATACTCCTCAAACTTTGCTTGGTCGAACTCGTACTCGACCGTTGATTCAACCGGGATCTTGATGGTTGGCTGCGACACGACGGTCTCGGCAGCGAGACCGTTGGCTCCCAATGTGGTCGCCAGCTTGTTTGCGTCAAAAGTTGGTTTTGTCATGGAATTCATTATATCTTCAGTCGATTAAAATAAATTTAAAAAAAAGATAGCCTTTTTATAAGACTTCTTTTACACAACAAAACAAAAATTACAACTCTTGGGAAACAAACGCAGGATCGTTGTTTGGATCACTGCTTGCTTGGGATCTTTGCCTGTGCTGGGGTGTTTTGATGTTATAAAATTCAGGGAAAAAAATGTAACTGTTACTGTTCATTATTCCGACTTTGTTTATCGAAGTGAGAACTTGAAACAATATTTTATCAAGGTAAGATAGTCGTTCTTCTTGAAATCAAGTCAAAGCCTGAATATCAAGGAGTTACAGAAGCTCGAGTACTCTACCCTCTCTGCTCTGAAATCAGCCTATGGATGCTCTCTGATCCGCCCCCTTAAAAAATGGCCTTCGGGGGGGTATTTATAGCCCCTATGAACAGTTGGCAGAAAACAGGCTCGCGAGACAGCATTTGCTGTCTCGGCTGTCGAGACAGTGTTTGCTGTCTCGGCGGGCGAGACAGTGTTTGCTGTCTCGGCCCGCGAGACAGTAAACGCTGTCTCGGAAACAGTAACCGTCAGGCAGTTTTCGTTTTAACTGTCTTCCCACGTTTCAAACTCCGTTATTTTGGCAGTTATCCACGTGATTCTCGCCCACGACATTTTCCACGTTCTTGAACAGTTAGTGGCCACGTGTAGGGTAGTTACAAAGACGGTTTTGACCCTCTGAGAGCTGTCTCATGTGCGAGACAGTAAATTCTGTCTCGCACGGCGAGACAGTAAATACTGTCTCGCACGGCGAGACAGGGG
>NC_033797.1:60481792-60493787 GCF_001876935.1 Asparagus officinalis
GGGCGAGACAGTAAAAGTCTGTCTCGCCCGCGAGACAGTAAAGACTGTCTCGCGTGCGAGACAGTCTATACTTGTGTTCTTTTTGACATTTTGGATGACTTCCTTTTGAGCTGTGTTCGGATATCTCTCAGTATTTTTTGACACCTACATCTGCGTCTCATCAATAAGACGCAGAGTTAAGGTCTGAACGCAAGCGGCCCTTGCGTTTTCAACTCCCAACAAACGCCCAACTCTGCGTCTCATCAATAAGACGTAGAGTTAAGGTCCAGAACACCCAGATTGGCGTTTTGACTCGTTCAGAGCACTAACAGAACGGTTTCAAAACCGTTTTCCCCACGATTTAGGGAGCTGTTTAAGAGGGGGCGGTTACACCCCACTCAGCCCATTGAGGAGCGGATTAAGGGGGTAGTTACCACCCTTAACCCCCTATAAATAGTGGGAAACTCAACTGAGTTCTGGGAGATCCTTCTTTCTTTTTGGGAGAGGGGAGCAAAGAAGAGATCTTCGGCTAGCTTTTGAGGGGAATTGTTGGAGTTTTGGAGACCAACAACAGGAGCTTCTTTATCCTTGGCTTATTAACCAAACTTTCGGTTTAAATCAACTGAGAACCGATTCTCGGTTCAAATCAACTCTTTTTCAAGAGTTTCAAACTCGATCAGAGTTATCAACTCATCAAGAGTTTTAAACTTGCTTTGCAAGTTCTCCACAGCGTCAAATCGTGAGGAGAAGACTACGTTCCAGTGAATCAAGACGTACGGATCGTCAACGGAGAGCAAACTCGACGCGAGCATTCGAGGGAGGCACTCCATCACCACCGTGAAGAACCCAGTTCTAAACAAAGGGGAGAATCAAATTCATTCTCCTCTCTTTTGTAATCGGAATTCAAATTGTAATCGATTTTGAGAGGAATACAAGTCAATTTTTCTTTCATTGTCTTTTTACTGCAAATTTCTAACAAACAAAAGATGGCGACTCTGCTAGGGAAAAGCTTCTCTGACGAAGAAGTGGTGGCGCAATCCGACGTTCATCTCACCGGAACGACCATTGAAACTCTGATTATCGAGTTTAATCAAGCCAAGTACGAGGAAGCCCTCTCCTCCGGATCCCTTAGCCCCAAGGCTATGCGCAAGATCCACAAAGTTTCCGAGGAGACTAAAGCTCCAGTTGTAGCCAACTCATCTAAAGACTATCTGCCATGGGGGTTGCACTGTTCATACAGTCCCCTCTCTAAAGGAGAAGACTCGACTCCGGCACAACGCTAAAAAATCTGATCCTCCAATCAACGCGAACCCTGCGTTTGTGAGCCTCAACATGAGCTCTGCATAAGCCAAGCTAAACGCAACCCTCAGGTGTGCGTTTCCCAGATAGAACACAACCTTCAGAGGCGCGTTCTAACATCAAAACACAGACCTTAAAACTACGTTGATCTGGCTGAACGCAACTCTCAAGAGTGCATCCCAGAACCAAAACGCAACTCTCAGGAGTGCGTTCCAACATTTAAACGCAGACATCTAACCTGCGTTGATCTGGCTGAACGCAACTCTCAAGAGTGCGTCCCAGAACCAAAACGCAACTCTCAGGAGTGCGTTTCACAAACTGAACGCAACTCTCAGGAGTACGTTTCAGAATCCGAACGCAGGTCGCAGGACTGCGTTTTACTAGCAAAACGCAGACTTTGGTCTTACGTTAATCAAGCTAAACACGACCCTCGTGTTCCTTCTTTGGAACACGATGTGATTCGTCATGTTCAAAATGATCAACATGGATTTAAAATTCATGTTTGCCAAGAACTAGTCTCATCCTTTAACGGACAGGGGGTTCCATCTTTACCCTCACGCTCCGTGAGAGGTTCATCCCAAGTCTCTGACTTGCGGGAATTGCTGTCGGTGTTCAACCAACCGACGAATGTCGTTTTGCTCAATAATTGACGACATCCTCACGGGAAGAAGACTTTAGAGGATGAATACCTTGGAGTCACTTCTAACATGGTTGGTAGAGGGAGATCATCAACCCTTAGATCTGACGAGTCAGAGACAGATCGTTCTCCAAGCGGCAGAGAAATCGCTAACGAGCTTGAAGGAATCTACCGACGCACTCGGACTCGAACGGGATCCATTCCTCCTATCAACTATCGGAGTTTAGCCAGAGGAACTAATTCCGATGACGAACACTCAGCCATTACGGAGTCCCAATCATCAAGCTCTTTTGTTGGGCATGAGAGCTTCGCCCACATGGCAGAACATTCTGAAGACCTTTCAAAGAGACTTGATGAACAGGAGGCCATGCTCAAATCTCAACAGGAGGCCATCAATGAATTCATGGCCATGTTGACTCAAATCGTCGCAGACAATGCTAAATCTCAGGAGACAGATTCGCCGCTTAGGCAAGAATCTTCCCGGAGAGGAAAAGCATCTTCATCCCGACCTCACACAAGCAAAGGGAAGGGAAAAGTGGTTGATGATGCGGCTTCTGACCAAGAAGCCCATAGCCTGGAATTTTCCTCTGATGAAGGAAGAGAGACTGAGAATGAGCAGAATCTTCAGTCTGCCAAAATGGAAGAATTGGAAGTCCGTCTCAAGCCATTGCTAACAGAAGCGAGCTCCAAGATGAGGGAGTTATCAGGCCCTATCCTGCCGAATAGAATGCAGCCCCTTATCCTCCAAAATTTGAGGTCCCGACGCTACAAACTTTTGACGGCACGAGATCACCGAACCAACATATTTATCATTTCAAGTCACAGACTGGAAATATAATATCAAACGATGCCATACTGGCTCGATTGTTCATTGGCACCCTCAAGGGAGTTGCCTTTGAATGGTTCAGGAAACTTCCCGTGGGATGTATCCAAAAGTGGACAGATCTAGAGTGACTCTTCCTATCAAGATTTTTTGAAGAGGATACAGAAGTCTCCATTCATACCCTTCTCGCCACCAAGCAGAAGAAGAGGGAGTCCATCAAAGCCTTCGTCAAAAGGTTCCGAACCATGGCTATTCGGTGTTCGTCAGGTATGACACAGTCTACCTTAGTAGAGACCTGTCGACACAACTTGCAAACCGACCTCCTAGTCCGAATAGGAGTTGCAGAATGCCGTTCTTAGAGACAACTAATCTCTCAAGGCGAGCAAGCTCAAAAGATTATTGCCAGGATCAAAGCTGAAGAACAAAGTAGGCAGGATCAGCCCGAGCAATCAGACCAAGCCCGACCTTCTCCTGAGCAATCGGACCAAGCACAATCCCCTCAGTCAGAAGGGGAAGATACTACGACCACTGAAGCTAATCCTCTTTAATAGGATGGCAGGACCACAAAACTATCATGTTAACAGTTACCTCTGATAGTCAAACTCATCAGATAATGGCCTACCTGGTGATGTGACTCTATTCCGACTTCATGGATAGTGTCTCACTAGGTGATGTGCCTTGTCTACCTCTTTTTATTCCCCTGCTAAGTCTTAATCAAGACTTTGGGTGGTTACTTGGAATCCACCGGATTAAGAGTAACGAATCTTTCACATCGTCGAGTTAACATTACACTTCTGACGATCATAATCCCCACAGAGTATGCATTCAGTTTGCATCATTCCCAATTTGTCACGTTAACAATACACCTCTGACAAAACACACTTATCAATCCTCGTCAATAGGATGATAAGTCCCCAAAGTTGCTCTAATCGCAACACAAATCTTGTCACGTTAACAATACACCTCTGACAAAACCCACTTATCAATCCTCGTCAATAGGATGATAAGTCCCCAAAGTTGCTCCAATCGCAATACAAATCTTGTCACGTTAACAATACACCTCTGGTAAAACCCACTTATCAATCCTCGTCAATAGAATGATAAGTTCCCAAAGTTACCCCAATCGCAACACAAATTTTGTCACGTTAACAATACACCTCTGACAAAACCCACTTATCAATCCTCGTCAATAGGATGATAAGTCCCCAGAGTTGCTCTGATCGAAACACAAATCCTGTCACGTTAACACTACACCTCTGACAAAATCAACTTATCGACTCTCGTCAATAGAGCAATAAGTCCTCAAAATTGCCCGATCACAAATTCTTCTTGTCACGTTAATATCACACCTCTGACAAAATCAACTTATTGACTCTCTTCAATGGAGCGATAGGTCCACAAACCCGTCAAGTTAATACCACACCTCTGACGACCAAATCAACTTATCGACTTTCTTCAATAGAGCGATAGGTCCATAAAATACTGTTAGGTTAATATCACACCTCTAACAGTCAACCCCCCTAATGAACTTGTTAATCCTTTTTTTAACAAGAATAGCAAGTTTTCATTATAAAATCCCCAGCGGATTAAAGATTTTCTGGAATTATCCTAGTGATAGTGAAGAAAATTTCTAAATTTCACTCTAAGTGAAAAATCATGCCAAGTTAATACAACACCTCTGGCACTTCCAACTTTCTTTCAGTGTTTCAAGTAACACGGGAAGAAACAACACCAAAAATCCATGCCTTCATGCATGGGGGACTTTATCTCGATCCCTAATTAGAGATAAGTCTACGCCTAATACGCGTTGCCGGTTAATCTTTCGCCGTGAAAAAGACACCAGGATTCATGCCTGGGGGAATCTATCTCGACCCCTAAACAGAGATAAGCCTGCATCTAACACATGCTGCCGGGTGGTTCGTTCCCGCGAAAATGACCAAGTCTACGTATTCAACATCGTAGCGCCAAAATCCATACTTTTCACGTATGGGGGACTTTATCTCGATCCCTAACTAGAGATAAGTCTGCATCTAACACATGCTGACGGGTAGCGTATTCCCGCAATAATAGTAAAGCCTACGTATTCAATATCGTAGCAGGTCGTTATTAATAACGCCAAAATCCATGCCTTACACGCATGGGGAATTTTATCATGAATCCTAAGTAGGGATAAGTCAATGTCTAACACACGTTGCCGGTTAGTCTTTTACCGTGAAAAGGACATCAAAATCCATGCCTCACACGCATGGGGGACTTTATCTCGATTCCTAATTAGAGATAAGCCTATGCCTAATATGCGTTGTCGGTTAGTCTTTTCCCGTGAAAATGATAAAGTCTATGTATTCAAAATCATAGCATCAAGTCTAAGAGGGTCATTCTCTTAGCACAACGTTACATGTAGAACGGAATTAGACAATCCACATGCTAGCCCGACTCAAACGGTAGTCGATAAAGGCTTATCAAATCCGTTGATGGCTGAGGGTTTGCCAAAATTCCTACGCACGTTTGCAGGCCCATCAGCTTAATGGATGTGAGTCGAGACTTAAAACAGATGCGTCAAAGACAAGTCTCAAAGACTTAGTCAAAAATGCACGGAAGCCACTTCCATGTCTTAAGTCATAACGTTAAGATCAGACCCGCGATGCAAAAACCGAACACCGAGGTCACACCCGTGTTCCAAATTCAACATGCAAGGGTGAAACCCACATCTCAAATTCAAAATGCAGGGTCCACCCCCACATTCCAGAAGCAGGATTATGATGCATACCTTCACACAGGTCCTGCGTGGAAAATCCCTTCAACCAAGCTTTCTTCGAAGCGAGTGCAGAGAACAACTCCTTTATGAGAAGGAATCAACAGCTCCAAGATCAGAGTTGAGATCCAAAGTATTCCGAAAATTCGTCCCAGTCAACCGTGAACTTTCGAAAACTTTGGAGGGGGTTCTGTAGGCTGTCTAAAAATCACAATAGATAGTTGATCCCCCATCAAACACCGATGATGGAAGTTACAATCTGACGACTTCTAGCAGGCTACAATTTGAGGACTTTCACGTAGAAAGCTACAATCTGACGACCTTCACGACAACTGATGAAAGCTCTAATTCAACAACATTCACAATCAATATCGGGAGTTACAATCTGACGACTCTCATATTTTCAAGGAGCTAAGACGAAGGTTACAAGGTGACGACCTTTGCAACGCTCTAGCAAAAGAGACTACAAATTGACGGTCTCTTCATATTAGAATACAGATATCTCTCAAACCGTAAGGAATTTGACGAAACGGAGGAAGCGAATCGAAGCCTTTGGCTCGGTTTGGATGGCCCCGTCTCGTCGAGATAGCCAATTTTTATATATAATTCGTCCAATTCCGACTTACGGTTTGAAAGTTATGACCTGTTCTTCGCAGCAAGTTATGTTCTGAAGTCCGTCTGCAAGACCGGACTTCGTCAGAACATTAGACTTAGCTTGAAGCTCTCCAAGCCCACCTAAGGTTCGCCTCTGCATTACAGAGTCAAAACACAAAGGTTATCCTTGTGAGATAACATCAAAACACAGAGTAACGGCCCAACTGTGCATTTTCAGCCTAAAACAGGCTCAACTCTGCGTTTTTAGCCTAAAACGCAGAGTTCATCTCTAAAATAGCACAACCTGTGTGTTTTCAGCCTGAAACAGGCTCAACTCTGCGTTTTCAGCCTAAAACGCAGAGTTCATCTCTAAAACAGCACGACATGTGCGTTTTCAGCCTAAAACAGGCCCAACTCTGCGTTTTCAGCCTAAAACGCAGAGTTCATCTCTAAAACACATGCGGCCTGTGCGTTTCAACTCCCAGCGAGTGCCCAACTCTGTGTCTCATCTTTAAGACGCAGAGTTAAGGTCTGAACGCAAGCAGCCCTTACGTTTTCAACTCCTAGCGAGCGCCCAACTCTGCGTCTCATCTTTAAGACGCAGAGTTAAGGTCTGAACGCAAGCGGCCCATGCGTTTTTAACTCCCAGCGAGCACCCAACTCTGCGTCTCATCAATAAGACGCAGAGTTAAGGTCTGAACGCAAGCGGCCCTTGCGTTTTCAACTCCCTACAAGCGTCCAACTCTGCGTCTCATCAATAAGACGCAGAGTTAAGGTCCAGAACGCCCAGATTGGCGTTTTGACTCGTTCAAAGCACTAACAAAATAGTTTCAAAACCGTTTTCCCCACGATTTAGGGAGCTGTTTAAGAGGGGCGGTTACACCCTACTCAGCCCATTGAGGAGCGGATTAAGGGGGTAGTTACCACCCTTAACCCCCTATAAATAGTGGGAAACTCAACTGAGTTCGGGGAGATCCTTCTTTCTTTTTAGGGGAGGGGAGCAAAGAAGAGATCTTCGGCTAGCTTTTGAGGGGAATTGTTGGAGTTTTGGAGACCAACAACAGGAGCTTCTTTATCCTTGGCTTATTAACCAAACTTTTGGTTTAAATAAACTGAGAACCGATTCTCGGTTCAAATCAACTCTTTTTCAAGAGTTTCAAACTCGATCAGAGTTATCAACTCATCAAGAGTTTTAAACTTACTTTGCAAGTTCTCCACAGCGTCAAATCGTGAGGAGAAGACTATATTCCAGTGAATCAAGACGTACGGATCGTCAACGGAGAGCAAACTCGACGCGAGCATTCGAGGGAGGCACTCCATCGCCACCGTGAAGAACCCAGTTCTAAACAAAGGGGAGAATCAAATTCATTCTCCTCTCTTTTGTAATCGGAATCCAAATTGTAATCGATTTTGATAGGAATACAAGTTAATTTTTCTTTCATTGTCTTTTTACTGCAAATTTCCAACAAACAGAGCTCTCAGACACTTGTTCTGTGATCGCTTTCGGATGATATAGTATCTAGCACAGGGCAAACCAGAGAAGTACTCACAATTACCTCTGATCAGTTCGTTCAAATACTTCAAGAAGCTCTAGCCAAACAATGTGAAGAAATTAGAGCTGAGATGAAGACAGAGATGAAGTTAGCTATCCAACAAATGAGAGAATTACTAGCTCAACAGCCTCAACCTCCTGAGTCCAGTCAGCGAGCTGAATCTAGCCGCCACACTCAGAATATTGTAGATAACAGTGATCCAGAAGTGGATGAAGTTATTATGGCTGATACACCTCCTAATAGCAATAACGTTGGGGGTGGTTTAACACACCCTCCTAATAACGATATTGGGGGTGGTTCAATGGCACCTCTTACAGGGGGTGGTCTAACTCATTCTCCTCAACGTCATTCGAATAAAGACATAGACGATGACGAGAAAATAAAAGAGCTTGAAAACAAAATCAACGCTTTGATGACGGCTCAAGAAGTGAAAAAGACGGGTATTCCATGTCCCTATCCAAGAGAATAGGATTCAATACCGTACCCGGCAAAATTCAATCTGATTAACTTCTTACCGCTTGACGGGAAAAGCTCGCCTACTCAGCACTTGATTTATTTCAAGTCTCATTTGGGCACGATCTCTGGAAATGAGGCTTTAATGGTCCGGTCATTCGTTGGCACCCTTCGTGGGCCCGCCTTCGATTGGTACCGACGTCTCAAGCTAGGGAGCATCAATTGCTGGGATGACATGGAAAGTTTGTTCCTCAGCAATTTCTTCGATAATGACATGATGACGCCGAAGTGTCAATCGGAACCCTTTTAGATGAGAAGCAAAAAGACGGAGAGTCAGTCGACAATTTTGTCAAACGCTTCCGTAACAAAGCAATAAATTGCAGAGATCCTATTATAGAGGAGTTTATCCTCAAACATGCTACAATAATCTCTCCATCGATGTCCTGGAAGCCCTGGGGGTCGTATCATCCAAAACTTAGAAAGATTTGAAAGTGCGCGGTGAACAAGCTGAACACTTTCTTAAAAGAAAGAAAGCTGAGAGAAGCCGACCGACGACATCTGCAATCGCTGGGAACGCGACTCTCAATCCGAAGTTTCAAAATGAGTATTTTTTCGAAAATGTTGAAGCTCCAGCCATATTGAAATACCTCCTCGCCAATGACAAAATCGAGCTACCACCTATTAAAGATCAAGAGGGAGCTAAGAGGATTACGGATCCAAACTACTGTGCGTACCACAGAAGGGTTCTCCATCCCACTGAGATTTGCTTTGGACTCAAAAACAAAATCCAAGCCTTAATTGACTCTGGTGTCATAATGGCGGAACAAGCCAAGTAGAGACGACTCTAACTCCATTGGATACACGAGTATAAACTGTTTTCCCTAACTCCAAAGAGTATACGAGTATAAACTGCTTCTCAAGCCTCCAACCGGTATACGAGGATAAATTGCTCCCTGAAACTCCAATAGGTATATGAGTCTAAACTGTTTCCCACTCTTGACGGGAAGTTCCTGGAGAATTTTTACATGTAATATTCTTAAGGATAACCCGATCATTTAACTCAGTATGATGTTAGACCCAGTTTCGCGAAGAAAGATGGGAGTGGATGGTTTATGTAACGGGAAGTTCTCGGAAGAATGCTATATGTAATTTTCTTAGGGATAACCCGATCATTACAAATAAGGTGATAAACACTACATCCCCACGGTGATTTTCGAATACTCTTTTGCTGAGATGAGATTCGATCACCTCTTTAGATCAATCTTCCCTCACAAAACTCATACATGGTCAAACCTTTAAACAGTTAGCACCAAAGCCAAAATCCCCTCTCGATTCCTTCAATGAACGAGAGGTCCACAAATCGAACGATCAAACATTCCTACAGTTAGGATCGTCTCAAGTTCCCACATGGTCAAACCTTTAAACAGTTAGGACCAAAGCCAAAATCCCCTCTCGATTCCTTCAATGAACGAGAGGTCCACAAATCGAACGATCAAACCTTCCTACAGTTAGGATCGTCTCAAGTTCCCACATGGTCAAACCTTTAAATAGTTAGGACCAAAGCCAAAATCTCTTCTCGATTCCTTCCACGAACGAGAAGTCCGCAAATCGAGCGATCGGACCTTCCTACAGTTAGGATCGTCTCAAAACTCATATTTGGTCAAACCTTTAAACAGTTAGGACCAAAGTCAAAATCCCCTCTTGATTCCTTTCATGAACGAGAGGTCCACAAATTGAGTGATCAAACCTTCCTGGAGTTAGGATCGTATCAAACTCCCACATGGTCAAACCTTTAAACAGTTAGGACCAAAGCCAAAATCCCCTCTCGATTCATTCAATGAACGAGAGGTCCACAAATTGAGCGATCAAACCTTCATACAGTTAGGATCATCTCAAGTTCCTACATGGTCAAACCTTTAAACAGTTAGGACCAAAGCCAAAATCTCTTCTCGATTCCTTCCACGAACGAGAAGTCCTCAAATCGAGTGATCAAACCTTCCTACAGTTAGGATCGTCTCAAAACTCCCATTTGGTCAAACCTTTAAACAGTTAGGACCAAAGCCAAAATCCTCTCGATTCCCTCCATGAACGAGAGGTCCACAACTTGAGCGATCAAACCTTTAAATAGTTAGGATCGTACCAAAGTCCCACTTGGTCAAACCTTACTACAGTTAGGACCACAACCAACATCTCTTCTCGATTCATTCCACGAACAAGAGGTCCGCTTTTGAATTGAATAGTCAAACCTTATGACAGTCAGGATTATTCAAACCAGTCCAGATTCTCTAAGTGAAGATCCCACTTTGAGTTTCTTTTGCACAAGGAGATAGAATATAAAATTCTTTCTCTCCGATTTCGGGTTCATCTCTACCAACAAACAAAAGACCAGGATATAGAATATAAAATTCTTTCTCTCCGATTTCGGGTTCATCTCTACCAACAAACAAGAGACCAGGAGCTAGAATATAAAATTCTTCCTCTCTGATTTTTGGGTTTATCTCTACCAACAAAAAAGAGACCAGGAGATAGAATATAAAATTCTTCCTCTTCATCATCGGGTTCACCTCTACCAACAAAAAAGAGACTAGAATACTCCAATAGGTACATGAGTCTAAACTGTTTCCTTACACTCGACAGGCAGTTTCTGAAGAATATTAATCTGAATATTCTTAAGGATAACATGACGAACTCTCAAGGGACATACAGGCATCAATCTGGAAATACCAGCTTCAATTCAAGATCTCAACAATGGTCAAGCAATAAACGCAGTGTCGGAGAAGCATTAGCTATTCTACAAAGAACTGAATAGACTAATGGATGAAGAGATCAAGAGCTGGAGTCATTTTACAGATTCTTCTACACGATCTACTCAACCAAGCATTGAAGGGGTCATAAGTAAAATCTATCTTATCCAAAGTATCCTAGACTCCTCTATAAAAGAATAAGTCTGGAATACTTTGGAGGGGGTATTCATAGAAGTTGACCCCATACTGTCTTAGAACAAAAATCAAGACATATATGAACTGTCTCGCCAGCGAGACAGTGTTTACTGTCTCGCAGCGAGACAGTTTTTACTGTCTTGCCAGCGAGACAGTGTTTACTGTCTCGCCAGCGAGACAGTGTTTACTATGATTGAAAGTGGTTAAATAACTTCCGCACACGTGTCCATTAACTTCCAAAGGACGTGGAAAACATTGCGAGCGAAAATCATGTGAACAACTGCCAAAATAACGGAGTTTGAAACGTGGGACAGCAGTTACATCAAAAACTGCCAGGAAACTATCTTTTCCGAGATAGTATTTACTGTCTCACAGGCCGAGATAGCAAACACTGTCTCGGCCGCCGAGACAGTAAACACTGTCTCGCAGCCTAATGTTGTCATGTAGTTGTATTTTTTAAGTTATTTTCTAGAGGCTATAAATACCCCCCTAAGGTCATTTCTGATGAGGATAGAGCACTTGATAGAGCAATTCAGAGCAGAGAGAGCAGACTTGAGTTCTTTGTGTGATTCCTTGAGATTCGATCTTTGATTTGATCTTAAGAAGAACGATCGTCTTACTTTGATAAGATCTTCATTTCAAATTCTCACTTCAATAAATGAAGGAAGAATCATAAAACCCCTCACGATCTGTGATTTGGTGGTCCACGAGCCAAAGCGCTCCCGGCACAGGCAAAGTCCTACAAAGCAAAAGTCGATAAACGATTTTTGTGTTATTTTCCAAGAGAGTTGTAATTTTCTCAAATTTTATTGTAATTCTCTGTAAATAATTTAAGTTTTAATGGAATCATCAATAAAAACAACTTTCGACGAAAACAGAGCTGGCGCTAGGGTTTCCCTATAAAAGGGAAACCCCGAGCACGAGATGTTCTCTCTCTCTCTCTCTCATTTTTTTGGGCAGCGGCGG
>NC_033797.1:60493797-60533952 GCF_001876935.1 Asparagus officinalis
GGATCTCTCTCTCTCTCTCTCTCTCTCTCTCTCTCTCTCTCCTCAGGCGATCTCTCTACTCTCCTTTTTCTTTCTCCAGCATTTTCTCAAAAGAATTTGATGGAAGGGGGATTTGTTTAAGAAAGGGATTTTAAGAGAGGATTAAGAGGGGGTGTTATTTAAGAGAAAGAAATCTTCACTGTAGCTACAATGGAGATTGTATTTATTGAGGGATCTCAAGTTTGAGTTTTGTTTTTGAATTATAATTTCTTGTTGATTAATAAGAAATTAATTATATGGCTCCTGAGGAAGTAGGCAGTTACCGAACCTCGTTAAATCTTGATGTATTTTCTCTATACTACGTTTTTGCTGTTTAGGGGTTTCGGTGTAAATTCCCTAACAACTGGTATCAAAGCGTGAAACGATCTAAAGAAAGTCAGCTTTAAGTAGGAGCCATGGCTGCAGATGAAGGAAAAATAAGACTTGAGAAGTTTGATGGAACAGATTTCGGATTCTGAAAAATACAGATTGACGGAGTCGATGAAGGAGTATGATTGTATCCTTCTAGACAGACAAGCCCTCGGAGTTATCAGATTGACGTTGACTCATAATTTTGTGTTCAATATTGCAAAGGAGAAGGCCACGGCGGGTCTTATAGCAGCACTCCCAAATATGCATGAGAAGCCATCACCCGCAAACAAAGTTCATTAGATGCGGAGGTTATTCAATCTAAGAATGGCGGAAGGCGCGTCAGTAGCACAACACCTTAATGAACTAAACACGATCACAACCCAATTGAGTTTAGTTAAAATTGAGTTTGATGAGGAAGTTCGGGCATTGATACTTTTATCTTCCCTACCAGAGAGTTGGAATGTGACAGTCACAGCTGTGAGTAGCTCATCAGGAAGCAACAAGTTAAAGTTCAATGACGTTTGTGATCTGGTTCTCAGTGAGGAGATCCGACGGAGAGAGTCGGGTGAAGCTACAACCTATTCAATATTACATAGAGTCAATATGTAGAAATTCAACCAGAGGAAACGAATGAGGCAAATCAAACTACAGAGGTAGATCAAAGGATAGGAGGTCCAAATCCAGGAATCTAAGCAACAACTTGAAGGCTACCGAGTGTTGGAATTATGGAAAGACTGGGCATTATAAGAATTAGTGCAAGAGTGCATAGAAAGAGAAGGAGGTGAAGGCAGAGGTGAATGTTACTTCCACCTCAGGAGGAGACGACGTATTGATATGCTCTTTGGAGAGCAAGGAGGAATCTTGGGTGTTAGGTTCAGGAGCGTTGTTTCATGCTACTTCTTAGAAATAATTCTTCGAGAAGTATATTCCCAGAAATCTTGGATACGTATACCTTATGATGATCAACCGTGTGCTATTGTGGGCAAAGATGTAGTAAAAATTAAGTTGAATGGGTCAGTATGGGAGCTGAAGGATGTCAGACATATTCCCGACTTAAGAAAGAACTTAATATATGTAGGCTAGTTGGCTGGCGAAGGATACACTACAACCTTCCATGGAGATGATTGGAAGATCTCAAAGGGAGTAATAATGATTGCCCAAGGCAAGAAGACTGGTACCCTGTATATGACAGCAGGTACACGTTGTTTGATCTCAGTTGCAACAGGCAATGAGACTTTAAAGCTGTGGTACTAAAGACTCGGTCATATGAGTGAAAAGGGGATAAAAATCATGCACACAAAGGAAAAAATCCTAGGACTACAGTCAGTGGAGATGGATATGTGTGAAGAATACATACTTGGAAAGAAGAAGAGAGTTAGCTTTCAGACAAGTGATAGAACCCCCAGGAAAGAGAAGCTAGAGCTCGTTCACTCAGATGTTTGGGGACCAACCACCACCGCGTCCATTGGTGGTAAACATTACTTTGTGACTTTTATCAATGATCACTCTCGAAAAGTGTGGGTCTACTTTCTGAAGTATAAGTCAAAAGTATTCGAAGCTTTTAGGAGATGGAAAGCTATGTGTAGGGTGTAAATTTGATTTCCCGAAAACAGGGAACTTCATTTGTATTGATAAGAAAGCTTATTACAAACTAATAATCAAATGTTTACAACAGAAGCAGAGGGAATGTCCTCTTTGTTTAGTGTAGGGACTTTTGGTGGCTATAGGATGCTTCGCTCGATGCTCGTGTCGAGTCTGCTTCCCTTGGACCGTTTGATCGAGGTTGCTGGGAAGCTTTAGTACGTAGTAGAAGCTCAAGTCGATGGAGTTCGGATCTTCTAGTTCGTCGGCGATTGGGGCTCGGAACTAGGAAACGGTGCTGCAATGCAAGGCTTATGCAAGGAGCTCGGTCTCAACTGCTTTTTCTCAAAGTTTTTCGACCTCTCTCAAAGTTTGCTAGAAGAGGCTTTTAAATGGAAGAAGGATAGCTTGACTGCTCCTTGAATTATGGGATGTGATCATACATTGTTCGGAGATATCTTGCTGCTCATTCATACCACCAGTGGTCATTCGAAGAGCTATCACGTCACGTAGGAGTGGAAAAACCCCTCTTCGTATGCGTGACAACGGCTGTCGGATGCTTGCGTGGATCTGACCAACCACCGAGCGCCGGCGGCTCTCGCCCTTCGCTTGGACAACTGAGGTGAGTCGCATTTATGAGGGTGTAGGCTGCTTTAGCACCTGTCTGCTCACTTGTACTGTGGGCGGCTATTCGGCGTACCTGGAGTACCGTGTCTTCACTCTTCAGGTCAAGAGAGGCGGGAAAACATGTTCCTGGCACTCGAGTGGGTTTGGACAGCTCGCCGAATGCTGGCAGATTCGTCTCCTGACTCAGACAGTCGAGGTGAGTTGCATTTATGAATGCTCAGGTCGACTCGACACCTGCCCAGTCCTTCGTATTGTGAGCGGGCGCTTGACGGTCTTGGAGTACTGTGCCCTCTCCCTTCGGGTCGAGGGAGGTGGGAAAGCCCATCTCAGCACGTGGGGTAGCAGATATCTAGCAGCCTTGGGGTTTGCGGGCGGATTCGACTTTGGACTCGGGCAGGCGAGTTGTGTAAAAGGCGAAATTCCGCTATTCCCAGTTGATTCTGGCTCGTGCAGGCGAGTTGATCATTCAGGTGAATTTCTTGCAAGCTCACAGAGGTATTTTTTTTACCGTCTACAAGACCCCCTTCAAAGTTTTCAGACCTAAACCGGATTGCGTGTGGTCTGGAATACTTTGAATGAAGAAGTTATTGGCGAGGTAAGCGCACTTGGTTTCTTTTAGGATTTTTAGCAAACCCTCAGCTATCAACGGGTTTGATGTGCCTTTACCGATTACCATTTGAATCGGGCTAGCCATACTATTCTCCTCAGTATGATGAGTTGTCGAGTGGTTTCTCTTAGACTTGATGCTAAAATTTCTACTCTCAACCTCAGCCGTTCGAGGCGTAGTTTTAAGCGAGGTCATCTCTTTGGTGTTTTAAAGCTTGGGACAAGTTGTGTTATTTGTCGTTTGTGTCCAAGAGCGAATGAGCCGTTCAGGCGAAGTTAGATTTTGGGGGTGAGATTCCGTTCGACTTGCGGATTTGGGTTGAATTTTCGCAGGCGAGACCTTTCTTTTTGGGTGAAACTCGGTTCGATGTGGGTGAGCCACGTGTCCGTTGGTGGGCTTCGTGCTTTCCAGCTAAGATGGCGTGGTTCTGTCACGTCGCACTCTGACGCAAGCTTCGTGCTCCTCATTCGAATCATGGCCGTGGTTTTCGAACCCAACCGTCAGATACAACCGTCGATTTCGGTTCGGGTTCGGGGTTTTTGACCGACCCGTTTCCCGCCTCGACGTGGCACTTCAAAATGTCGGGGGCAATTTGGGCCGTTGATTTCAATCGTGGTCACGTTTCTCGTCCGCCAATATTTTGCTTTTTGAGGGCGATCGTGGCCACATTGGCAACTCCTCCTTTAAATAGGTTGTTCCCTTTCATTGAGAGTTACCGTGCTCAGGAAAATCTCAAAAATTTTCTAGGAAGAGAGAGTTCCCGCTTAATCCCTCCAATGCCACCGAGATCTAAGAAGTGCGCTCCGAAAGGAGGAGGCCCCGGGCGTTATTCCGACCGCCTCACCGCCGGCGCACCCGCCCGCATACTTGAGACGCACTTGGGTAAGTCTAGAGGATCGTCTGACGACCTTGCGTAGGTTACAGATGTCGGGTTGGGAGGACGAGCCTCGTTTATCCTTCCTAGATTTGGTCATCTTTGGCAGCTTCCCCGACTTAGGGCAAAGCCGGCCCCTTTTTGGGCGGATTTTGTATTTACTCATAGGGGACGATTTCTGCCTCTACGGGAGAAATTGACTTTTATTGGGTGGAGGCGAATTCGTTCTTGATAAGCGAGTTCGACCTTTTCTCTGGTAAAAGGGGAGCGTTGTTTTTGTTTTCCGACAAGCGAATTCGCCCGTTTTTACTTGATTGGCGGATTTATCCTTAGGGCGGATCCTATCCTGACTCTTAGATTTTTTCTTGCAGCGACCTTTTCTGACGAAGCCCTTCCGGAGGGCATGGCCATCGGTCTCGCCGGAGGCACAGGCTATACGGCGCCTCCTCGATTTCCTTCTTTGGATCTGATGCCCTCATTCACTGCTGATAAGCCCTACAGCTTGATGAAGAGGGTTACGGACGGTCATCATTTGACATTACGTGAGTTGACGACCGATGCGATGCTGACAGATGATGCCAGGACGGAGCTGTCGAAGCCTCAGTTCTTATTCGGCGATGCTATGACTGATCCTTCCGTTCTGCTACTCAAGGAGAGCAGGTGGTTCCGCACAGTGGAAGGGACTCATTATTACCTCCCCGGCATGCCGAGGTGGTTCTCGATCGTCGAGTTACGGTCTCTCACGATTCCCTGAGTGATGAACTAGGATTTGACCCCAACTCAGGACGGGGTCACTTGTGGCGTCTTTACAGGCTCCACGGCTGGGTATGGAGTGGAGAGTTCTTGTAAGCGCGTGACGGGTCTGCGCCCTGGCCTACCGTCCAACGAGCTGCCGGCAGGAGAGACGACGGCGGTCACAGAGACGTTCCGCCATCGCTTCTTCCGAGCTGGCAGGAGATTTCCCCCAAAAGACTTCAGAGCCCCGGGGTGGGTATATTCTATGCCCGGCAACGACACTTGGTGGTCCAAGATCACTGACTACGTCCTGGCTGAGAATTCTGACCTTAAGAATTCGGAGCTGTATGTGGCCATTCGAGCCACTCGACATGGTTTGAGGATTAATGCTTCTCAGTTCCACAGTATCTTGGAACTGTATTGTGCGGAAAGTGGCACATTCTTCACCCCCAACGGCGAACTTGGCATAACCCACCATGAGATGTACGATGTGTCGGGGCTACCTCTGGGAGACTTTTCCTACGAAGAGTACGTCCCAGGCCAAGAGGAGATCGACCAGCTTTCTGACTGTTCCCCTTGGTAGTGGAAACTCTGTGGGAGTTGCTCTGCCATTACCACATCTGCCTCGGTACCTTAGGGGCTGCAGATAACAAGGGGAAGAAGAAGAGGACTCCGGGGATCAGCCACAAGAATTGGGCTGACTATCTGTTCCCGGGAAACGATGTCAAAGGGAAGCCTGCTCTTCCTCTAGGCGAGTGTGACCGGGCTGAAGTGGAAAGGAGGATGGCCGAAGAGGAAGCCACAATAGTTCTTGAACGTGATGAGGGCGGATTCAAATCCGGAACGGTCCTCCACTCGTTTCACCACCAGGCCAAGTCTCCTATATATGGGAAGGCCTTGCTTGTAGGGTATCTCATGTTGTGGTTAAAGAGGTGTGTAATCCCCACTCACTCTTTTGAGGCTCTCCCTGTGGAAGTTGTGTATCCGGCGGTTTGCCTAGCCCATGAGAAGTCTTATTCCTTGGTATCGGCCATGATAGCGTGTATCCACCGGGGGCTCCGCACGTTGATAGCCCAGTTCTGCCGCGTGTCGACTGTCGATGAAGGGGAAGGGGAAGTCATCAGGACCCCTAATCCTGGAGTGGGACTGTCGTACACCTACTTGATGGCGTGGTTTGTTTACCACTGCGAATGTTTGATGAGCGCCCCTGCTACCCTTCAAGGAGATAGATTTGTTCCATTCCTTGAGCGTTTGGAGAGGTGCTCTTGGAAGTGTAGAGACATTCCCGATGCGCGGAAGACGCTCTCCCACTTTGTCCACTACAATTTTCGTCGCTTCTTCCCCTACTTCAGCGGAGGAAGACATGGCAAGTCTCTTAGGGATGTGCCAACGGCGGACCATCACACAGCTCTCCCTCGTGGTGCTTTCCGATGGTTGGTAAACATTCGGATGGGGTATCACATCCTACGCACAGGTTCTGCGTGCTACCTCGAGCCGTATATCCCCTGCAGGTTCGCCTGCCAGTTTGGGTATGACTAATTGTACGTGGGCAACGCCAATCCCTATCTGCACTTCGAAGGAGGGCTGGTGGATGGAGCTCGGGGATGATTTTGGACTCATGCTGACGGTACCCATGCCCGCTTTGAGCTACCTGTGAAGGACCGTGACTTGCATCACACTCTCCTGTACTGCCGGTGGTATCAGAGTGCTAGCGCTAATCCCGAAGGCTTCTGGTTCCAGGGTTCGTGTTTGGCGGAACAGGGGCGTCCCCCCATAAGGCCTCTCCGTACTTCGAGATGGAGGGGTCGTCAAACTATTAGGGAGTGGTTGTCAGAGGACCCGGCTGAAGACACTAAAGGCGGCGATAGGGGTCCGGACGAATCTGAGGTACCCGAGTCCCGAGCTCCCTCCCCTGGTCTTCCGTCGAACCCCCAAAGTGGGCAGGGAGAATCTGATGAGTTAATCCGGGCGGGTGAGCGGCTGGAGCGAGCCTGGAGCACCATAGCGGGGCGGCTCCGAGTAGTTCGCTGATCTCCAAGCGACAGTGGGAGATGGCGGCGGAGGGTTCCAGAGTGGAAGCGGCCAAGAAGGCCCGTTGCGAGGAAACTGTGGAGGCTACCCGAGCGGCGGAGGGTCAGGATGATACTGCCTCTGGGGCTGGAGCTGTTCGGTCTACACCTTCTGCAGCCTAGAGGGCGGCTCCGGTGACTTCGAAGGACACCCCTCCTTCATCTGATGTGGGGCCACAGGCGGAGGTCTCAACGACTCCTATGCCCACACTCGGAGGTAATGATTCTTGGTACTCTCGAGCACAAAGTCGGATCTGTATCTTCTGACATCAGTGTCTAATCTGAGCAGGTGCAGCTGAGAGAGTGATCTCTATCCCCTTGGACGAAGAGGGGAAGACCGGAGACGAAAAAGAGACCGGTGATTCATGTAAGCATAGGCTTAAATGTTGTTGATCTTCCTAAGCTGAAGGGGCATTTGTCAATCTTTTCTTTTGTATCCGCAGTCAGCCCTTCTCATGAAGCTACTGGCAAGGAGGATCCTCCTTCTTGGGAGGGTCATTCAGGCGGAGAAATGGGCTGATCAGAGGCGGATGATGACGTCTCGATTCATGAGGCGCTGTCTAGCGAGGAAGAGGCATTGGCTCCTAAGGACAGGTCCGGCCAACAAGAGGAAACCTCTATTCCCGCGGGAGCACTGATTGGTAGGGAACCCTTGTCGCAAGAGCTTCCGACTCAGAGGAGGACTCCCACTCGGTTGGTGGCCGCTTCCTCATCTGTAGTGGCTAGTGACGCCACGGCTACTACCCCGATGGCATCGGCGGCCCTACCGGCTTTGGCGTCGCCCACCCCCGTTTCCACGGTTATGACCATCAGCACTTCTGGAACGTTTGTGGAAGAGGAGCACGGCACGAGCCTTGGTTTACTTTCAAGACACCTTGGCTGACTGAATCAGACTCGTCCTGGAGGATAATTGTTCTTTCGAGGAGTTCAAGGAGGACCTCGATCACAACATTTTCTTCTTAATCAAGAGGCTCGGCGCCACCGTGGCGAAGCAGTACTTTTCCCGTTTGAAAGAAGTGGAAGAGGCTGCTCAGCGGTTGCTCACCCTTCATGCGCAGAGTTCCACAATTATCGATCTCGCCTCCGAAGAAGTCCGAGCAGCAGTGAAAGACCGTGATCGCCGCCTGAATGAGACTATGTCACTGGAGACAAAGTTGGCCGTAGAATTGGAGCAGGCCAAGGCTGAGGATGCACGAGTGGCTCTTGAGCAACAGACAGCCGATAACCGTCTTTCTCGCCTATCCTCCGAGATAGAGGAAATGAAATGAGTTATAGCTGACGCACAGGCCTCTTTGGTCATTCGAGAGAAGGCTCGTGAGCAAACGGTGAAGGAGTTGGAGGACATTGAGTCTCGTCGGCAATTGCTCGCTGATTCTGTCGAGGAGAAGGATCGAGCTCTCAAGGAGGTCAAAGATACCGTTCAGGACTTAGTCTCGCGTACCGAGGAAGATCTTCGCCGAGAGATCCTGAGGAGACTTGAACTTTGCCTAGCCGGAGAGATTCGTGAGGTGGAATTGTTGTTGAAGGCTTTGTAGTTTACCTTTAATTCCCCGTTATAATAGGATTTCCTCATGAATGAAATTATCCTTTCGCTTTCGGTCACTATCACTTCTGTGCATGCTCCATTTTTTTTAACGTGTGTTAGCTAGAGTCTTAGCTACATGGGGGTTTTCAGCTGTCGGCGAATTTCGGCCATAAGTTTGTTTCCTTCGCGGGTGGATTTCGTCCGCAGGTGGATTTGGAGCTGACTAAAGTTCTAGAGGGGTAATTGGTTTTGAGCCGCAGGAACCTCAGCGACGAATTCGTCATCAGGTGGGCTCTACTTTCGGTGGGCTACGTATTGCTCTATGTGTACGATGGCCAAGCAGACGTGGGCATGTCGTTTTGCATTAAATGCGGCGTAGTGGGGATCTTCGTCTATCTCGCCCAGTTCGGGCCGTTGCTAAAGATTGTGTCCAGGAACCGTTGGATCCTAGCCGTCCAGGTAAGATCCGATTTGTTCGGCCTTACTCCTCAACTGTTTCAACCTTGAACGGTCCAATCGAGTAGCGAGTAACCGTCTAGGATCTTTTTAGAGTATTTAATGCCCTTACCCTCTGTTAAGAGAGGCTATAGTTTCTTTCGCTGTCTTCCCCAGAGGAAACCTCAGTTCTCCTTTTATCGGACCCATAATGGCACCGAAGGTAAAAAAGAGTTGCTTCCAAGAAGAGGAAGGAGGCGTCTCCTTCGGGCGCCGCCGAGGCCGTCGCGGTCGAAGGTATCTTTTCATCCTGACTTTCGTGTGGGTTGAACAGGTATCCTTCCCTTGACTCCTCTCTGTGTTGTTGTTTTGTTTTACAGATCGAGAATAGGCGTCGACTACCGAGGAGCATGCGGTCGAGCCTATTCTGATTTCTGACGATGAATCTGAAGGTCCTGTGACCTCCGCCTCCTCATCCTCTGCTCCCCAGTCGGGAGCCAAACCCTGTCTCGAGATTCCACCTATTACGGCGCTCGCTCCGGGTCAAGAGGCTGCTTCCTCCGAGTCCTTGCCTTGGCAGGCTCGCGTCGAAGAGTTTGAGAACGCTGTAAGACAGGTGATTTCCCTTGTCAACCTTGGCATGGGTAGCTTTGACGGCTTCAGGCAATCCCTACTGGATCGCGTGGTCGACTTTTGGTGGTTGGGCAAGAATCGGCTTGCTACACGTTGTATGCAGGAGCTCCGTCTTTTGGAGTCGCGCATGATAAGGCTAGAGACATTGTTGCGGGAAGGTCCGGAAGCCAATCTGGAGCCTTGTCTGGTTCATGTCAGGCGTCAGGAAGCCTGGGAACAGGAGGTCCGTTCCAAAGAAATAACGGACTCAGAATCTATCGTCAACTTCTGGGTGGATCAACAACATTCGTTGGAGGAACGAATCATCGACCTCAACCGTACTGTAGCTCGCCTGAGAGCTGAACTAGGATAGGCGGAGACGAACTTGAAGGGGCTCCAGTCCGACGTTGTAAAGGTCAGTAAGAACGCTGAGGCAGAAACTCGAAGCCTCCAAGCCTTGCGCCAAAAGGATGCTGCTGCCAGGTCGAGCCGCGAAGACCGGATTCGGAAGGCGGCTGAAGACAAAGCTCGGGAGGATCATGCGAGAAGAGTGGCGATGGCCAAAGAAGAGCTCTCTTCTTTTAGCGTGTTCGACTGAGATCTTAGACTTGTGAACATGTTAAGATGTTTTCTTTAGGATTTTTTTTTTTATGAAGCCATAACTTGGTTCAAATATCTTGTCTTAACAACTGGGTGTATGTTCTGCTTCTTGAACGTAATATTATGACTTTCGTAGTTGCAAAAATCATAACTTTGTTCAAATGTACTGTCTAGAAGCATCTAATGAAGTTCGTGCCTCCTTGTTACGCACGCCTCCTTTTGGTATGTCGTCGTTCGGTGTTTTGTTTGCATAGCCGACGGCGACTTAACATTGCAGGCGAAATTCCTCGAACAGTGGTGAGTTTACTTTGAAGGTTCGACTCCGGTATAGGCGAGTTTACACTGCATGCAGATTCGTGTGATCGCGAATTAGCACTGCAAGCCTCCTTCTGGAATGCTGGTGAGTGCCTACTGAAAGTGAAGCTAGCTTGATGGCGAGTTCGCTGGAAGGCTAGCTTCGACTATTAGCGAACTCGAGCTACCGACGAAACTCTTGTGGTGGCGAGTTCATCAGTAGGCGAGACTCGATCGCAGCGAATTTTACTCATGGGCTAAACTCAACTGCTGGCGAGAAGGCCAAGCTCGATTGACGGTGCGTTTACTCTGCAGGCGAACCCATATGATGGTGAGTTTGAGTCGAAAGCCAAACTTGATTGATGGCGAATTTACGCTGCAAGCGAGACCGGTATGATGGAGAGTTTACACGACCGGCGAAACTTTGGAGGTGTCGAATTCATCCTACATTTGGAGATCTAACCGTGAGCGAAATTTGTGCCACGCGTCTGTCTGCGGGCCTAAGTGCTTACCAGTTAAGGCTCTGCGGGCGCATTAACGCTCATTAATGGCGAGGCGACAGAACGCTTTGCCTCCTGGGCTCAATCCGATCGGTCGGTTTGGAGTCCCGAGAGGAATGACCTTTATTGGCGTTGAGCTCGAAGCGTCACAGGACATCTGGACCGCTCGATCATTTGAGGGGACAGATCATGATCGTCAAATTTTTTGGCTATATACATAGAATGTACTTCCCATCTTTTCAGCAAAGTTCTCTTCCCTTTGAGATAATTCGCTAAAAGAAGAGAACAGTCGCAGGACTTCTCTTTGACCCATGGCTTCCGACTCCGACCATAGCGTTTCTGAGGGTGTTAGGTCTTCTGCCACCATCGTCGACGTTGGTGCTCCGCCTGCTTCTCCTGCGAGTTCGGTCCAGGGGTCTTCTGCCCCAGACCCTACGGCTCACCCTGCATTCGAGGCTCTCCAGAAGTTGGAGGGTTTGGTGCACGGCATCGGCATCTCGGTCGGCGTGGGTGACGGGAGGTACTATGATGCGCTTCCCCTCGTGGAGTCGGGTCTAAGGGCGGTCCGCTGCGAGGGTGGTGCCTCTCGCATCGTAAGTATAAGCAGTGAGTCTGCTCGCGTGGAGGGCGTTGATGTACCGCCTCGAGGAGCTTGGCAATACGACGATCCTTCCGATGTGCCACCGCCCCTGTCGCTACGCCACGTGCTCGAGCACCCGGCAGCGGGCGAGGCATATCATGGCGAAGGAGGCCGAGGCTCATGCGTCTGCGCAAGTAGCATAAGGTCAGTGTTGGCCCGGCTTTAATGGGACGCTTATTTGGTATTGCCGCCTTCTTCAAAAGACGCTAGTGGGTACTCGTGTCGTAGGCGAGCCGATTGATGCCTGAGCTTGAGCAGAGAATAGGCCAATCTGCCATGCTTTGGCTGAGGATAGTGGATCGATCGCTTCAGCTCCTCCGCCAGGAGGAAGAGGAAGACGAAGCCACCCTTGCCAAGATGCGGCAGAAGCAGGCAGAGGCGGCGAAGGCCCGGCGTGCGGCGGCCCTGGCGGCGGTCAAAGCCGAGGTCGCTGCCTTCAGCCTGTTGAAGCTCCTGTAGCGCCGATCACTGTTCTTCCCTTCTTTTTTGTTATTTTGTTGGTAACTTAGTTGATGTCGTGCGTATCATGACTAAACTAAAAACTCATGTAAATTTTGGCCCGTAATGGCTCTTTTGCTTTGCTTATCTTTGCTTCGCATGCACAGTTTTCTGTTTTTTTTTCTTTGTCTGCGCTGTTTGGCATTTGAGTTGAACTTGGCGAGCCTCTGACTATTTTGTTTTGGACTTAGTCGTTTTAGGCTTTTATTCTGTCATCGGTTGCTCACAGCGTGGGATCGGGTTAACTCCGATTTTCGCGTTGTAGCCCAAATGGGATCGAGGGAGCAACATTTGGCTTGCAACGAAGGACAATCGTTCGCTCATGCGGCCAACTGAAGAGCTTAACTGCGACTCGCCACTCGGCGAGTTGTTGCTTGGGGAACCGACAGACAGGTCGTCTGCCGAACCGCCCTCGACAATTGTCGTCATTTGAAATGTGACGATTGATTGTTGTTGTTTGCGTCAAAAGTTATTGTTTTCATTGCTATCGAATCTATTACAACTTTAGTCATTACAATAAACTCGAATAAAATAAAAAAAAGTTGATCTTTTTATAAGATCTCCTTACACAATGAAAATAAAACAAGTTTACAACTTTATCAAATAAACGCAGGAAGATCGTTTATCAGTCTTCTGCTTGCGTGGGATCTTTGCCTGTGCCGGGGTTTATCCGTGGACCGCCTTTGATCTGGATCCGGTTGATGAAAAATTTGGCAGAGCTTCGTCTTCACCGATGAAGTATTTGATTTGAAGCACTGAGATCGACCAAGCGAAATCAGGACTCTTCTCGAGATTAAGACCAAGCTTAATCTCAAGGGACGGACGGGAACGGTCATCGGATCTCTCGAACTCTCCTTCTTTATGTCGAAGAACTCGCCAAGATCTATCAACCCTCGCTGAAATTCGTGCTCCTTTGACTCCACAATCCGACAGCACGTCCTCGTCTTGATAATCAATCGTCCCTCTGAAAGGAGGCCCTAGGCTTGTATTTATAGGGCTTCGGAAGCGGTTATTTGGATGAGAACAAGTAATTTGGCCTTATCTTTAGTAAATAACGGCCTAACCACGTTTGTAGATGATATCAAGTCAGTTGGGAACCTCTGGAACTAAAAAGACCTTGAGAAAACCGTTAAAACCATCAAAAAACACATCAGGGGGTCTAAACAGCGCGTCGGGTCGCGCTGACCCGCGGGGGCGCGGGTCGGCCTTGGCCGACCCGCCAGGCCGCGGGTCGGCCTTGGCCGACCCGCGGGTCGGCCAAAGCCGACCCGCGCTGGTGCGGGTCGGTTTCGGCCGACCCGCGCTGGTGCGGGTTCCGAAGTCTGACATTTTTTGGTTTTTTGACTCTTCCGAGGTTTGTAGTTTCTCCCGTTTTGCGTGTTTGACCATCTTGTTGACTTGCATACTTCATTGCGGGATTGACTGTCGAACGCACGTTGGTTGATATACGCGCGTGTTGATTGATGCACGCGTGTTGATCAACGTGCACGAACTGATTGTCACGCGCGTGTTGATCGACGCGCATGAACTAATTGACGCGCGCGTGTTGATTGACGCATGCAAGCTGATTGGCGCGCGCGAGCTGACTGTTAAGCGCACAGGTCACTTGATTCGCCATTTTTCTTCAGGCACTTGTCGGCGTCAGATAATCCTCTTAGAGTTGGATAACGATGTTCGTCGTCTTCTCTCTGTCTCAAGCTGTGTGCGGACACCTATAGGCATTTTAGACGCCTATAGTTGTAGGAGCCATCGCGTGGTAGACTACTACCCATCAGTTATCCTAAGAGAATGTTAGAATATCTGAAATAGGTCAAATAGCTTAGAGACGTAGGAGTGTGACTATTGACAGAAGTAATAACACATCGCGTGGTAGGCTATTACTTAGGCTGTGTTACTCATAGGAATAACGACGCCAATCATCAGAGGTGACCATTAACCTGATGGGGTTTTGTCGCGATTGGAGCAATTGTGGAGACCTACCATTCTTCTGAAGAGGATTAGTAAATGGATTTTGTCAGATGTTTAATGTTAACGTGACAGGGGCTGTCGTGATTGGAACGACTTTGAGGACCCACCATCCTTTAGAAGAGGATTGGTAAGTTAATTTTGTCAGAGGTTTAATGTTAACGTGATAGGGACTGTCGTGATTGGAATGATTTTGAGGACTCACCATCCTTTAGAAGAGGATTGGCGGGGGACTGTGGCTCTGGTCCTAACTATCTGAAGGTTTGACCAAGTGGGCGTTTGATGCCGCCCACCTGAGATGCTAATCTTGCCTGTTTTGAGTGGTTCGCCAAGACAAGGAGCCTATCTTAAGAAGTGGATTTCGCCTAGACTGATAGGCTTGCTTGATATAAGTGATTCGCCTGATCTGAGCGATTCACCTGATCTGAGCGGTTCGCCTGTATTGGTAACCTAGCTCAAGAAATGAAAGTGTAGGAACAATTTTACCTCTTATACTAGTTGGAGGGTGTGAGGGTCAGTTTAAACTCATGCACTCGTGGGAGTTGGTGAAGAAGAACTAGGGGTAGTACTTCTTCAGATACTTGCCATTGATGGGCATTATGATCTTATCGCCATTCGGCTTGACGAGGCGATAGGCGCCGTTTGAGTATATTGTCTCTACTACGAACGGTCCTTCCCATTTGGGTTGAAATTTCCCCTTCTTCTTGGAAGTGAGGATCATTGGTCGACGAACGGCCAGTACCAGCTCTCCCTCCTTGAAGGCTCGGCGTCTGAATTTTTTGTCGAAGTTCTTGGTTATTCGATCTTGATAAAACTCAATGTGCTGTTGAGCTTCCAGTCGTTTGTCATCCAACGCTTCGAGTTCTGTGAGTCGCAGTTGGTGATTTTCCTCGGTCGTCATCCTTGTTGCTAAGGCAACGCGGAGGGATGGAATTTGAATCTCTAGTGGCAATACGGCTTCACAGCCGTATACCAATGAGTAGGGCGTGTGGCCAGTCGGTGTACGAACTATTGTGCGATACGCCCATAAACTTTCGCCCAGCTTTTCATTCCAATCGTGCTTGCTAGTGGAAGTTATCTTGGTCAAGATCTTGATGATCATTTTGTTGAAGGCCTCGGCCAAACCATTCGCCGAAGGGTTGTAGGCCGTAGAAGAGAGGTTCTGTATTCGAAATTTGTCACAGAACCTGGTGAATGCATGGCTGACGAATTGCGTGCCATTGTCATGAATAATACGTCGGGGTACACCGTATCAGTATATGACATGGTGTTTGATGAATTTAATCATGTCATTGGTCTTGACCTCTCTTAGGGGGACGGCTTCGGCCCATTTAGAGAAGTAGTCGGTGATCACGAGAATGAAGCGATGACCTCTTGCCGATGGCGGTGATATTAGCCCGACTATGTCCATCCCCCATGCTTCGAAGGGACAAGACGCCCTTATCGGATGTAGATCCTCAGGAGGCTGGTGCATGTAGTTGGCGTGGATTTAATATTCGTAGCAGCGCTTTGCATAAACGACTGCGTCAGTAACCATTCCAGGCCAAAAGTAGCTTATCCTCCGCAGGAGATCCCAAAGCTTGGGTACAGGCTGATGAGCCCCGCACGCGCCGTCATGGGCTTCGCGTAGGGCCTCTTGCGCCTTTGCTTTTGAAAGACATCGAAGCAACAAGCCGTCGTATGACCTCCGATATAGCGTCTTAGTGGTTGAATTATAGTAGAACCTCGAGGCACGTCGTCGGATAGACTCTCGTTCCCTTGCGTCTTCGGGCAACATGTCGTATAGGACGTAATCGATGATCGGAGATGCCAGTCTTCCTGATCAGGCTGATCTGGGGTGTGATGGGTGGCGTTCACCTCTGGGACATCTTTTAGTCGAAAGAGTTTTCGACTGGCGACTGTGACTCGTTGGGTCGTTCCCAAAGGCTGGGCCAAGTTAGCTGCCAAGGATGCGAGAGCATCTGCATGTGTGTTCTTGGAACGGAGCACGTGCTCAATGCGAAAACTCTCGAATAACTCCACCAGTCTGACAGCCGCTTTGTGTAGTGGGATGAGATCGTCGTTCCTGACTTCATACTCGCCGGTCATTTGCTTAACGACGAGTTAGGAGTCGCCGTAAGCCTCCAGATGCTTTATCCCTAACTCTTTGGCCAACTCGAGCCCTATGAGTAATGTGTTGTACTCAGCCATGTTGTTGGTGCACGGTTCCATCAAGGAAAAGGCCTGAGGTAACACGTGGCCATGGGGAAAGGTGAGGATCATCCCCACTCCTGCAGCGATAGAGCCGCTCGCACCTGTACGAGACGCGCCGTCGAAGAACATCTGCCACCCCTCTGGTGATGAAGTCACATTGGCTTCGGGGGATTCATCTGGCAGATCTTCAAATAGGTCGGTCTTCGCCCCCAGCGGGTGACTAGCCATGAGATCGCAGATGGCCTGTCCCTTAACTAATTTTTGTGGCATGAAGTGGATATCGTATTAAGAGAACAGAAGTGCCCACCTGGCCAGGCGCCAGTTTAACGCTGCAGGTTGTGTCATGAAGACCCGAATGGGGTTCATCCGGGAAATGACATGGATCGTTTGGCCAACCAAGTAGTGCCGCATCTTTTGGATGGCGAACACTAAGGCTAGGCATTCATTCTCGACCATTGGGTATCGCTGTTCGGCACCCTGCAAGGTTCTGCTCAGGTAGTAGATGCCTTGCTCGTGGCCCGCATCGTCGTTTTGTGCCAAGAGGGCGCCTAGAGAATGTTCTATGGCCCGTATATATATGAGGAATGGCCTCCCTGAGATTGGTGTCGCAAGGACAGGCGGGTTTGAGAGATAAGCCTTGATCTCTTCAAAGACCTTTTGGCATGGCTCGTCCCACACAAAGGAAGTACCTTTCTTCATCATCTTAGAGAAGGGTTGACATTTGCCCGAGAGATTTAAGATGAATCTTCGGATGTAAGCCAATCGTCCCTGAAGGCCTCTTAGCTCTTTAAGATTTCGGGGCGGTTGAAGCTCTTGAATAGCTCGCACCTTGTCTGGATCAATCCGAATTCCTTTTGTCGTGACGACAAAACCGAGGAATTTACCGCTAGACATCCCTAAGAATGACTTGGTAGGATTCATCTTGAGTTGATGAGTCCTCATGAGTTTGAACATTGCCTTCAAGTCTTGGAGGTGGTCCTCTTTATGGCGACTCTTCACGACCAGGTCGTCTACATAGCATTCGACCGTCTTTCGCGGATGATCTCGGAAAATCATACTCATGGTGCGTTTGTAGGTTGCGCCGGCGTTTTTGAGCCCGAAAGGCATAACAGCGTAGCAGTACACCCCATGGGAGTTCTGAATGAAGTGTGCTTCTCGTCCTCGGGGTGCATTTTGATTTGATTGTACCCCAAAAAACCATCCATGAAGGACATCCTCTAGAATCCGCATGTGTTGTCAATGATGACATCCGTGATGGGCAGGGGAAATTCATCTTTAGGGCACGCAGTGTTGAGGTTCCTAAAGTCGATGCAGATGCGGATTTTACCGTTTTTCTTCAAGACCGGAACAATATGTGCCACCCAGTCGGGGTGTTGCTCCTCTCTGATGAAATCGGATTCGATCAGCTTTTTTATTTCAGCTTTGATCGCCTCCATGATTTAAGGGCGAAACCGCCTCTGCTGCTGTTTGACTGGTTTGGCGTCAGGGCTGATGTTGAGGCGATGCATGGCGACCCATGGATCCAGGCCGGGCATGTCCTCGTAATTCCATGCGAAGACGTTAATGTATTCCCGTATGAGGGCGATGAGGTCCTCTTTTTCCTGGGGAGGCAAACTGTCGTTGATGAATATGGGCTTGGGATTCGCCTCACTACCCATGTTCACCTGGAGGACTTCGTCTTCGGTTGGCGGTTCGCGTTGCTCAAAGCGACTGTTCCACTGGGCATTAACATGGCGATCCCATGTCTCGTCATAAAGTGGAAGTTGTCCATCCTCCGCCATTTCGGCGGGATCTATTGCAGCCATGTTGACTGTGAGGTTATCGAACAGATCCCTTACGCTGATATCCGAGTCCCATGCCGAGGTTGCTGACGATTGATCCCCCGAGCAAGCATAGTCGGAATCCTCGTTGACGTAAAAACACAAATCCGACGAGGAGGAGGAGTAGCCTAAGCCTCTCCTAGTCCTGTTGAAGTAATTTGAGGGTTTCCCTTTGGGTACGTAAGCGGGTCGGATGACCGTCTTACATCCTCGGCCGTAATCCATGCCCTCTAAACGAGTGAGGTCATACCCCATGTCGCTCATCATGCGTTTCGTAACTCGACTGTATTGCGAAAACTGGGGCGCCGGGTCCTCATCCTCAGATTCATCCCATAGCGTGCGCAGGGGATGATCGATCCGACCGAAAATAATATCTTTTCGATAATTATTTTGGGCTGGCACGACGAACACAGCTTGCGATGACCTGATCGACTGCGCCTTGGCGACGTATGACGAGCACACTGGCAAGTGTAGGGCAGGATCACTGTAGAGTGTCAACCATAGGTTATTGGGTGCATCATCCTCAGATGTGGAGCAAGACGACAAATAAGCAAAGTCGGATTTCTCATTTATGATAATTTCTTCCGTCTGAATAGCGTTGGTTACATGGTGACTCTCGTAACCGATTACAATGGACTCGAAGTCATTCAGGATTAAGCTGTCGCCGTACTCAGGCTCACTGTCCGCCTCGTTGCCACTCTCCAGTTCTTCTGCTGGTGGCTCGTCGGGGTCCTAATACAGCAGAGAATCCGTGAAGTAGTTTTCGACGCCTTTAAAGGGCTGCTTGTCGGCCACTACTGTCTTTACTCGCTCGTAGTCGTCCACATACTTCAAGCACTGGTGCAGCATGGATGGAACTATTCGGTTGCCATGAATCCACGGTCGTCCCAAGAGTATATTGTAGGAAGGTTCGGCGTCGATGACACAGCATGTCACCTCCATCTTCTTGTGGCCTATCTGACATTTCAGGCGGATTTTGCCGAGCGGCCGAGTCCCCGTGGCGTTAAAGCTGAAGATGGTAGTCGTGGTCGAGGCTAGGCGCTTGGGCGGTATCCCCAAGTGTTTGATCAACTTCAGGGGCACGATGCTCAGCGCAGACCCCGGATCGACCTGAATCCGATCCACTTTCGATGAGCCGACGTATCCTGTGAAGTACAGCGACCGGTCATGAGATGTGCTCTTGATGAGCATGTCCTCAGGAGTGAAGGTGATGCACGGGACCCGTCTCTCAGAGACCTGGCAACAATTCGCGCATTCTTGTTCTGCCTCCGTTTCTTTCGAGAAATGGGTAGAGAACGCCTCTGAGTCGGCCAACGCCTCTTGTAGGGCCTCCCGGGTAGATCTGGATAACCGGAGGAGGTCGTACATGGTGATTCGCGTGGGGATGCTTTTCAGTTGCGCGAGCATGTTGAACCGGAAAGGTTGGCAGCTTGAGCTTGGTCTGTCCGGATTGGGAGGGGTCGTCACGGCCTGCCTCGTGGTAGGTCCTGCCGGGTTCTCCACCCTCGCGGGATATTCCTTGGCGAATTCCTTCCCTGCTCTCGTGGCGAAGACATTGGTGTCCTCTTCAGAGTCTGTCAGGGCAGTCATTGCCGTGTTATCTCTACCGGGGATGGCGGAGACAACATTGCAGTGTTTTCCCTTAACCTCCTTGGAAGGCCGTGCAATCCATTGCTCATCATTGAGGAGGTCTGGATGGACCCACATCACCTGCCCCGATGGCAGAGTCTGTAGGACCAAACCCTTCCCCCGCTGGTTGTGAGGATCGTCATTAGTGATTTTCAAGACCACCTTGGGGATAGGAATTACCCCAGCCGGAACTTGAACCTCCGGGAGATCTATCCCAAAGCTCAAAGTGATCATGTTCGTAGTCACTTGCTTTTGGACTTTCTCTTTCTTCAAAACCCCCGCGTCGTAGAGAGCCTTGAGCTTGTCCTTGAGGACGTAACACTTGGTTGTGTGATGGCCAAGGAATCTGTGATATGCACAGTAACTTGGGTCACCGGTTTTGTCCGCCTCCTCAGGCTTCGCGGCTTCTGGCAACTTAATTCACCCACTCTTGAGTAGAGTGTCGAAGGTCGCCACCACCTGATCTTCTTTGAAGTCGTATTGCCACGGGGCGCGCTGTTCAAATTGCCTCGGTTTCGGCTTTTGAGCAGGCTTTGGTGCCGAGACGGAGTCGACTGCCATGATCACTTTTCCTCTCGACCGAGGAGGATTCTTTGGCACAGCTTGCTCTGCTGCTCCCTTCTTGGACTACGGCTCCTTGGCCTCCAGCCTCTTGATCATGTTTTCGACTTGCTCGTCTTGGCGAACAAGCTCCTTCCAAGTCTGGGTCTCCACTGCGCCTATTTTGGACAAGATATGGATCGACAAGTTGTTGCGGCACATCTCAATCAGTGTCGACTCGGAAACTTGGTCCCGACAGTGGACTGATCGGTTCCGAAATCTCTTCACGAAGTCATTGACCGACTCCGACTTACGTTGCTTCTCAGCAAGGAGAGTGGCCATTGACACTTCCGTATCGTCATCGAAGAAGCGGGCAAGGAAGAGCTTTTCAACGTCGGCTCATGCCTTGATAGAGTCGGGCTCCAGTTTGCGGAACCATTCAAAGGCCACCCCCTTGAGGGTACCTATGAATAGTCGAGTGAGAATGGCGTCATTCCCCGTAAGGAATCCAGTCTGCGCCATGAAGTAGTAGATATGCTGCGAGGGCGATCCCCTGCCGTCAAACTGTACCAAGCTGATTGGCTTGAACTTCGCCGGGTATGGGACTGTGTCTCATTCGATAGGGTAAGGACGTACCACCCCCAGCTTGTTCATGTTTTGCTGAAGCTTCAGCGTATTGAACTGGTCCTGGAACTCGTCGAATCTCTTGTCACGGACGCTACCAGTATGCGACGTCCCCAGTGACGTTTTGGAAGAGTAATCAGATTGTTGATTACTGTTGTCTTCCGTTTTGGTCGCCGGGCGACGGGGAGTTACCCACTCCTTGTCCCTAGTTTGTCGAGGTAAGGGACGCTGGGTTCTTTTCTTCTTCTTCTTCTTATTCAGAAGTTGCTCCATCGTCTCTCTTAGAGAGTCGATGGTCGCCTGTTGTTCCTCCAGCTTTTGAGCCACTGTCTGCTTGGGGGTGAGTTCGGTCATGTGCACCCTCGCCAGCGCGTCTTGACTTGAGCGCGAGGTCTGAGATGTGGCCGCCGCCGAATGAACCTCGTCTTCACTGTAGGAGGGAGGTACCAGGGTGGAGTAATCAAACCCAATGCTTTCCCCCCTGCGACTACGTGTTCGCTGGTATATGCCGTCCTGCCGGCGTTGAGCGAACCGAGGGTTAGGTCTTAGGACGGAGTCCGAGTCTGGCGAGTCGGAGAGTACTGCCTTCCCCTTGTCCGTCATGTTAACTATGGTGGATGGGAGCTCTAGGTCGTCGGCATTGCGTCCTTTTTGGTGACGACGCCTTTGACGGGAGGGCCTTAGTCGAGAGGACTGTTGAGAAAGTCTTTTAAATACTAAAGGTTTCGCCATTCCAACGCATTAGCAGTCGGTGAGGACCGTGTGGATGAGTCTCTCGCAGTGGCACTGAGGATTCGGCTCATGTATAGTGCGTTTGCGAGTTAAGTATTCCATGAGGTCTTCTGTGGGCGGTTGGTGACAACCCCCAGCCTCAGAAGGGTCGCTCGGGTGAGCGCACGAGAGATCTTTGGATGTGCTCTCTGATGCGCGTTGGGTGGAATGTTTTGGTGCTGGAGTCAGGCGATCTCACCTTGACGGGCGAGTTCTCGTGCTCGGGCGAACTCCAGCACGCAGGCGAGTTTCAACCCTTCGTTTGAACGAGCGGGTTTGTGAGATGTCGCCTACTTTTTCACGTTTATCCGCCAAAGGGTTATGGCGAGGCTCACCAGCCTTCGAGGATTCGCCTACTCGGGTAGGCTTGCTCGCTTGAGGTGATTTATTCGCATCAGAGATGTGACCTGAGAAGCGAAGTCCTCCTGAGCGGATGGCTCTGTCTCCCTCGATCGGCTCTCCTGATTTGGAGAGCCTCCCGACGTCGGGCAACTTGCCTTCTCACCTAGCGTTTCTCGGGCCCGTACAATGATTCATGCCATTGTGAGAAACGGAGGTTTAGACCTCCTGTCTGACAAGCGTTTGTCGTCGCTGTTGGCTAGCTCTCCCAGCGAGGAGAGCATTATCGCTTGCTGCGGCAGTGTAGTTGGTGCCGGAGCGAACCGGCGTTTCCTCCGGGATGGGTGTCTGTAGGGACAGCTTGGCGATCCATTTGGCAGACCCTTGTCCCTTGCTCTCGATCATTGGCTTGGACTTGATATATTGCGAGGGAGCGGGTTCCCCCGACGAGACTCGGGTGGAACTCTCAGGCGCGGAGGCTTTGACCGTTTGAGGTCGGCCTCGGCGCACGACTCTGTGGCGTTTGCGGGACGCATCGCCACCAGAGGAGGAGGAAGACAAATACTCTTCGTACTTGGCCTGGTCGAACTCAATCTCTAGGCACTCCATGGTCATCCCAACATCAACTTCATCGAATTGAGCCACCACCATTTCGTTTGATGAAACAGCTCCTCCCACTGTGGTCGCCATCTTCTGTAGGGTGTAAATTTAATTTTTCGAAAATAGGGAACTTCATTTGTATTTATAAGAAAGCTTATTACAAACTAATAATCAAATGTTTACAACAGAAGCAGAGGGAATGCCCTCTTTGTTTAGTGTGGGGACTTTTGGTGGCTATAGGATGCTTCGCTCGATGCTCGTGTCGAGTCTGCTTCCCTTAGACCGTTTGATCGAGGTTGCTGGGGAGCTTCAGTACGCAGTAGAAGCTCGAGTCGAAGGAGTTCGGATCTTCTAGTTCATCGGCGATCGGGGCTCGGAACTAGGAAACGGTGCTGCAATGCAAGGTTTATGCAAGGAGCTCGGTCTCAACTGCTTTTTCTCAAAGTTTTTCGACCTCTCTCAAAGTTTGCTGGAAGAGGCTTTTAAATGGAAGAATGACAGCTTGACTGCTCCTTGAATTATGGGATATGATCATACATTGTTCGGAGATATCCTGTTGCTCATTCGTACCACCAGTGGTCATTCGAAGAGCTGTGCTCTGCATCATGTCACGTAGGAGTGGAAAAGTCCCTCCTCGTATGCATGACAACGGCTGTCGGATGCTTGTGTGGATCTGACCAACCACCGAGCACCGGCGGTTCTCGCCCTTCGCTTGGACAACTAAGGTGAGTCGCATTTATGAGGGTGTAGGCTGCTTTGGCACTTGTCTGCTCACTTGTACTGTGGGCGGCTATTCGGCGTGCCTGGAGTACCGTGTCTTCTCTCTTCAGGTCAAGAGAGGCGGGAAAACATGTTCCTGGCACTCGAGTGGGTTTGGACAACTCGCCGAATGCTGGCGGATTCGTCTCCTGACTCAGACAGCCGAGGTGAGTTGCATTTATGAATGCTCGGGTCGACTCGACACCTGCCCAGTCCTTCGTATTGTGAGCGGCCGCTTGAGGTCTTGGAGTACTGTGCTCTCTCCCTACGGGTCTAGGGAGGTGGGAAAGCCCATCTCAGCATGTGGGGTAGCAGATATATGGCCATATTGGCGGCCTTGGGGTTTGCGAGCGGATTCGACTTTGAACTCGGGCAAGTGAGTTGTGTAAAAGGTGAAATTCTGCTATTCCCAGTTGATTCTGGCTTGTGCAGGCGAGTTGATCATTTAGGTGAATTTCATGCAAGCTCACAGAGGTATTTTTTTTACCGTCTACACTATGGTCGAAAATGAGACCGGTCTGAGAATAAAGAAGCTCAGGACTGACAATGACAGTGAGTATGAAGACACCAAATTCAAGAAGTTCTGCTATGAGCACGGGATCGGAATGGAGAGAATCGTGCTCGGTACGCCTCATCAAAATGGTGTAGCTGAACGTATGAACCGAACATTAACAGAGAGAGCCAAAAGCATTCGGGTACAGTTAGGCCTATCGAAGCAATTCTGGGCAGAAACAATCAACACAACAGCTTACTTGATCAACCGAGGTCCATTAGTTCAATTGGAGCACAGAATACCAAAAGAGGTATGGTGCGGAAAGGAGGTAAAACACTCACATCTCAAAATTTTCGGTTGTGTAGCTTATATGCATATTAGTGATCAAGACAGGAATAAGCTTGATCCCAAGTCAAAGAAATGTACTTTCATCGGCTACGGTGAAGATGAGTTCAGCTACCGCATTTGGGACAATGAAAACAAGAAAGTGATCCGCAGCAAAGATGTGATATTCAAAGAGAAGGTGATGTACAAGGCCATGCACAAGATAGATGACTCGGAGAGCGAGTCAATATTTATAGATGCAGATGATGCCCCGAGTAACCTCTCGGAAGAACCAAATGCAAAAGGTCCTCAGCCAGAAGAGCCTGTTAGACAAGATGGTGCGTAGGAGCCCGACGCACCGGCTCCGATATTGAGAAGATCTTCTCAGCCTCCTGTGCCCAACAGGAGATATATGAACTATCTGTTGCTGACAGATGGAGGGGAGCCTAAAAGATATGATGAAACTTGTTAGAGTGGAGATGCGAGCAAGTAGGAGCTTGCTATGAAAGATGAGATGAAGTCTCTCATATCAAACCAGACGTGGGAACTAGCTGAGTTGCCCACGGGTAAGAAAGTACTCTGCAACAAATGGGTGTATCGGATGAAAGAGGAGTAGGATGGCTCCAGAAGATATAAGGTCCGGCTAGTTGTCAAAGGATTCCTGCAGAATGAAGGAATTAACTACAGTGACATTTTTGCTCACATGGTGAAGCTGAATACTCTCAGGACAGTGATGAGTATTGTAGCTATTGAAGATCTTCATCTCGATCAGTTGGACGTGAAGATGGTGTTTCTTCACGGAGATCTAGAAGGGAAGATATACATACACCAGTCAGAAGGTTTCTCAGAAGAAAAGAAGAAGAACCTGGTGTGCAGACTCAAGAAAAGCTTGTATGGCTTGAAACAAGCCCTAAGACAGTGGTACATGAAGTTTGATGGCTTCATACACAAGGAAGGTTTCTAGAAGTGCAACGCCGACCACTGTTACTACTTCAAAAGATATCAGTCCAGTTATATCATCTACTACTGTACGTTGATGATATGTTGGTTGCAGGTGTAGATATGGAGGATATCAGGAGTTTGAAGCAACAACTGTCAAAGGAGTTTGACATGAAGGACTTAGGTCCAATGAAGAAGATCCTTCGAATGCAAATCACGAGAGATAAAGAGAGAGGTCACTTGTAATTATCTCAGATGGAGTACATCAACCGTGTTTTGCAAAGATTCAACATACGCGACGCTAAGCCAGTGAGCACACCCTTGGCCAGCCATTTTCATCTATCGAAGGATCAGTTTCCTCAGTCAGAAGAAGAGAAAGAAAGTATGGCTAAGGTCCCTTACGCCTCAGCTATCGGAAGTTTGATGTACGCAATGATCTGTACGAGACCAGACATTGGTCATGCAGTGGGAGTGGTCAGCCTGTTTATGTCGAATCTAGGAAAAGCTCCTTGGGAAGCGGTCAAGTGGATTCTGAGATATCTACGAGGCATCACACATAAGTGTTTGCACTTTGGTAAGGGAGAGGTGGAAGTGTAAGGATACGTAGATGTAGACTTCAGCGGTGAAGTTGATCACCGAAGAAGCACCAACGGCTACGTATTCACCATTAGAACTACAGTTATTAGTTGGATATCACATATACAAAAAATTATCACTCTGTCCACTATAGAAGCTGAGTATGTTGCAGTGACTGAAGCCAGTAAAAAGATGATATGGCTTTAGGGTTTATTAACAGAGCTGAGATTCAAATAGGAGAAGAATGTTTTGCATAGCGATAGTTAGCGTGCGATTCACTTGGTTAAGAATTTTGTATTTCATTCTAGAATGAAGCATATTACGCTTTGGTATCACTTTATCAGATCTCTGCTAGAAGATGATGTGTTGAAACTAGAGAAAATTCTAAAAAGTAAGAATCCAGCAGATATGTTAACAAAGGCAGTGACCATTCAGAAACTGGAGTTGTGGCAACTTCAGTTGGCCTTCATACATAAGTGATGAGGGCAGAGCCACACAGAAGGATATGCTTGCTGAGGCAGCCTACTGATGACGGTTTGATCTCCAAGTGGGAGATTGTTGAAATCAGGTGGAGATCTAACCTTGCAGGCAAGCGGGATTGTGGGCGAGCTCCAGTCGGCAAGCTCGAGATCTCCACAGGCGAGCTTGGGGGCGAGGTCCAGGTTAAGATCAAGATCCCACGAGCTCGTGCAAGTGAGGTCTCGACGAGTTGCAGGCGAGATCTGCAAGCGAGCACGAGGGTCTTCAGGCGGGACTCGTGCAGGCGAGATCTGCAGGTGAGCACGAGGGTCTTCAGGCGGGACTCGTGCAGGCGAGGTCGTGCAAGGCATAGGCGAGCTCGAGGTGGGATCCAGGCTATTGACAGCCTGTCTCGAGCTGGCGCTAAGGTTTCCCTATAAAAGGGAAATAAAGGGAAACCTCAAGAACGAGATGTTCTCTCTCTCTCTCATTTTTTTGGACAGCGACGACGGCTCTCTCTCTCTCTCTCTCTCTCCTCAGGCAATCTCTCTGCTCTCCTTTTTCTTTCTCCAGCATTTTCTTAAAGGGATTTGAGGGAAGGGGGATTTGTTTAAGAAAGGGATTTTAAGAGAGGATTAAGAGGGGGTGTTATTTAAGAGAAAGGAATCTTCACTGTAGCTACATTGAAGATTGTATTTATTGAGGGATCTCAAGTTTGAGATTCGCTCTTGAATTGTAATTTCTTGTTGATTAATAAGAAAACAATTGTGTGGCTCCCGAGGACGTAGGCATTTGCCGAACCTTGTTAAATCTTGGTGTATTTTTTTTATACTGCATTTTTGCTGTTTAGGGGTTTCGGCGTTAATTCCCCAACAGTCACCGCCGTCTTCTTGGCAAAAAGTGTCCTCCTTCTTCATCATTCTTCCTCTTGACTTCACCAAAAAGGTAGGTAAAGGTTAAAATTTTGATCTTTTGGAAAAAGATGATCTCAATCTCTTGGCTTCACAATGTTTTCTGGGTTTTCTGTGATTTCTACGACAGATTTCTTTGGCAGAATGTTTCTTTATTTAGATTTGAGCTTTTTGAAAGATGTTTTTGATTTTAGCATTTGAGTGTCCTAGGTAGTTGAATGTTTTCTGGGCATTAAGTATCGTAGGAAGTTGTAATCGTAGGTAGTTATTATCTATGTAAGAAATAATGCAATGAGATACGAGCTAGTTGTTGGTATCTCAGAGAATTTCAGAAGATGAATCTTGTTCTGAGCCAAGAAATTGACTAAGGGCTGGCCAAACATGTTTTGGATGGTTCATACATGACCCTATGTACTGATGGGATATTTATTTATTTGTTTTGCTTTGTTCATTTGTCCAACTTGTGAACTTCATAATTTCTTTCTTTACAGGAGCTTTGTTAATATATTTATTTTTCTATCTATTTATCTCTTTATTAGAAAAGTTTTCAATAAAACATGTTACTGCAATGCGTACCACGCCACTTTTTATGAAACAAAAAAGAAAAGAAGATAATAATACATATATTCAATGAAGTCAAATTCAAGCTTAAATATGAGATCTTTATCTGATGCGCTCCTTAGATATTTCTCCATATTTCCGATCAAAGAAATGAATGTGATTATTAAGTCTCAATGACTTGCCTATGTTTAGTACGTTCCTTTCCAGTTGACTTTATATGCCTGTATCAGTCTAGTTCCATGCGTAGGTAAGGTACAATAAATATATGTGGATATCATGAACAGATCAAATAGTGGGTGTGAATACTGTTGGAAATTATGGTTAAATCTGGAATTAAACAGTGAAGGATAATGTGCTGTTATTTTAAACTTTTTCAATTAACTGCTGTGCATTTGTGAAATGTTGTGCTTAAAGCAATATTTGGCCTACTCCGGTGCAAGGATCCCAATGCCAAACTGCTTCCAGGAACAGCAGTACAGTACTCTGGTGTGCACCAACCCAGTACTATCAAGATCTCCTCGATGTATAAGACCTTTCGGTCAAGGCAAAAGATCTCCTCGATCTTAGAACCTTTCGGTTCAAAATCTTTCGGTTTTAAGGTTCCTGCGAGCACAGTTTCTGCAGTAGCAGCACAACAGCAACAACAACGTCGATCCAACATTCATTTTCTAAGCTCACGTGTGTATACCGACGTTTGTATTCTATACTAACGTTCGTATTCCACGCTCGCGAGAGAGTTTTCAGCAGTAACCAAGAGCTGCCCAAGGGCGCTATTTATAGGCCTCTAAGGCCAATTCAAGAGTCACTAGCAACTAATATGACCATTATAATTCTTAATAACAATTAAGATTATAACATCAATGCATTAAATTGCTCTTAATGCTATTGTAACTGCTGCATGTAGTAACTGCTGAATACGAGGTAATCAATGGACGCGTTGCTACAAAACGCAAGGGTCACATCTCAGCAAATCAGATGAATCTCGTTTGACAAACGAACATCGTCAAACAAGCGAACCTCGTATGACAGACGAACCTCGTCGAACGAGCGAACATAGTCAAACAGGCAAACCTCGTCGATTAAGCGAACCACATCAAACAGGCGAACCTCGTATGACAGATGAACATCGTATGACAGACGAACCTCGTCGAACAAACGAACATCATCAAACATGCGAACCTCGTATGACAGTTGAACCTCGTCGAACGAGCGAACCTTATCAAACTACGAGAATGCTAGGGTCATCCTCATGCGAATACGTAGATCGTCTGCCTGCTACGAAGCAGCCTGCGAGGCAACCTTCGTGGTGACCATAGTGGTAGCCAGCGTGGCGCCACCTTACCCCGATGCCTCCGTGCAAAGTGCAAAGTGTGCCTAACAAAGCATCGCTTAGCGACTCAACCCGATTAGCCCTGATCCCCAGCTCATTGGCTCACGGCCCACGGTCCACGGCCCACGACCCACGACCCACTAGAACTTATAAGGGATTGATTCAAATAAAACACTTCTCGGCTTGACGTTGGCAAGCCTCGAACAAGGGACCTTTTAAAACACCAAAACATAAACTTTCCACTAGGCTACTAAGTATTTATGAAAAGTACTTATAGTTAATATATGTATAGTTTGAAAACTCATTTTGGAAAGCAGTTTTGACCAAAAAATCCAACAAATACATGGAATGTCAGCTGTATGTTCTGCCAACACATATTTATATGAGTCTATTGTACATAAGAAATATGTGTTCCTGTGTCCATGCATACGTGTATCTACATATGTGTATATACATGTTTGTGTGTGTGGAGGGTTGGGTTTTTTTTGGTGATGGTGAACCGAATGTTAATGTCTATGATCACTGTTCTATGAAATCATAAAGGTCTATGCTTTTTGTTTCAGGCACTTTGGCGGTCGACTGAGGTAAAATGCTGATCGATCGACTTTGCTGTCCGTTCGACCGACGGATAATTCTGGTCAACCAATACAGGGTTTGAGTTTAAGAGCTGATTTTCGTGTTCTAGCCTGTCAACCGGGGCTATATGTCGGTTGACTGGATCAGGATTTTGGGCCTGGTTTAGTTTTCATATCTGTTTGGGATTGGTGTTTGGTATAAATACAAACACGTTTTAGGGTTTCTTGGGAGGTTGAAAAGAGGTTGTTTTGAACACAGAAAAGAGAATTTTTATGAGCTATTGGTTAGGGTTTTGTTTGAGAGATTGAGAGCTTTATTTGTGAGATTAATTGGTGAATTTGAGTATTTTTGTAATCTCAATTTGTACTCTCCTTCTTTATTAGTGAAAACACATCCCCTTCTTGTCTCGTGGATGTAGACAACTTGCCGAACCATGTAAAATTTGTTTGTTTGTGTTCGTATCGTTATTGTGATTGTGTTTGGCCTTCTCTCTTGGCGTTTGGTTTGTCCTTAGCACCCCAACATGGAGTTCGTCATTGGACTTAGATCGCATTATTGTTTCTAGATATTTTTACTTAGGTCAAAGGAATACCCTTTAATTCCGTTCTTTTTCTCTAGGGTTTTTAGATGTGTTCCTTAAATCATAGATATTTTGGTATTAGTCTCTTAAATATTCTTAATTTGATATTGGTTCCTCATACATCATTAATATGTTAATATTAGTCTCCTTGTTAATTTTGTCATGCTTGATAGCTAGTTGTTATGGTGTTCCCATTCGCCAAAAAACAACCCATTGCCAAGCAACGGATATGTGTACTATATGCTATGCCCCAATCAAGTTGGCGGCCAAGAACCAGTAGGGACGACAACTCAGCCGACTTGTCGAGTCGACATTCCCTCATGTCAACTTGAAAGACGGTACTTGTCGCCCCTTTTGTCAAAGACAACATGCCACGAGCTCACTCTACTATCTACTGGACGCCTCGCGAGGACGACTCGAAAGGTGTTATTTCTCGGCGAAGTTAAATGATAACTTCTGCCTCGAGCCTCTTCCACTGGCAACGTATCTGCATCGTATTTAATGCATGACAATTGTATCATGCCTCTAGCCCCGATAGCCTTCATGACTCATCGGACCACGCATGCACCGTCACACCACCAATCACTTCCTATTTAATGCTGAGCTGATCGCTCATCTAGTCGCCAGTCGACACCTATAAAAAGGGTGCTGACTCAGCCGTCAGATCACACTTTGTCACCGTCATCCTGTGCTCGGCCGAAGTGACCAATCTACCCTTATACCCTCGGTATAAATGAAGGTATTATTCTATCTTTCACAAGGAAGGATCTGATATCTGACCTAATCTCTTTTTAGGGTTCAAAAATCTGATCTTTAAGCAAACATACTGCACACACAAGAACTCTCATAGTTTTTAATTTTTTCCCCATTCAAGTTCACCAGTTAACTTGATCGTCGGATGAACCACGGGGGAACCGGGCCCTGTCCTTTCACGAGTTCCTACTTGTGCAAGATTCAGCCACTCAATTCAAAAACTATACATAAAGTCGGGGAAGAAAGTGGCCCCTCATCAATACTCAATAACCCCATCCAACCACGGATACAACTGACTGTGTGATCACTAGTATATCAACACTAGTCTTAATATTGCCCTTAGTATTAACATCACTCTAATTAGTTTATCCAAGAAATAATTGAATTGAAAAATTGACTTTATTTAGAAAGATATTTTAGAGACTGACAAAGTTGCACAAAAACTTCAAGATATTAAAAACCATCAAGAAAAGTTGTAAAATGTCTCTTCTAGAACATTGAATGTGCAACCAAATGTTGTCAGCCATTAAATCTGCGCACGACTCTTGAAAATCCAAGGATATAAAAACTAACATTCATTTGGTGCACATCTAATGCCATGAACCCGGATGCACTTGATATTTTTCCTTGAGAGAGAGAGAGAGAGAGAGATTTTAGACGATTAACAATAAGTTAGTGAGTGGCACAAAAACTTCAAGAAAAAAAATTCATCAAGAAAGAAAATGTAAATCGTTTTTTCTTATGATGTTGTAATATATTAATAAATTTATTTGAGTCGGTATATAAATATATGCTTTGTTTATTTATATTTTTATCGATTGCACTACATCCAGTGGTCGCAGACTTAGGGGTGTCCCAAAAAGCCCGCCGGCCCAGGCCCGGCCCGGAGCCGGGCCCGGCCCGGAGCCCGCGGCCAAGTTCGGGCCTCGGCGGCTCCGGGCCGGGCCGCGAGCCGCCTTTTTGGTGCCCGGCCGCCGGCCCGGAATAGTGTTTTGCATTTATTTTTTTTAATTTTTATATGTATTATATATGTATAATATATGTATATATAATATATTTTTTATATATGTATAATATATGTATATATAATATATTTTTATATATGTTAATATGTGTGTGTATATATACTCTCTCTTATATATGTATAATGTATGTATGTATGTATATATATATCTTTCTTATACTATACATGTATATATAAGTATAATCTCTCTTATATATGTATAGTCTCTCTTATATAAGTATATATAAGTATACACTCTCTTATATATGTATAATATATGTGTGTATATATATATACTAATATACTCTCTCTCTTAGTATATATAAGTATACTCTCTCTTATATATGTATACTCTCTCTTATATAAGTACTCTCTTATATATGTATAATATGTGTGTGTGTGTATACTTTCTCTCTTAGTATATAAGTATATATAAGTATAGTATATTACAACGGCTACTTCTTCCCCATTGGCCCAACGGGCAACGACTACTTATGCGATTCTTTCTCTCTCAAGTTATAACTTATAAATATATACAATATATTTACATATAATATATGTATATATAATATATATAATATATGTATATATAATATATAATTACATAATAATTTGTAAGTATATACTAATACATAATTATATAAAATATAATAAATTTAAACTAATTTTTAGCATTTTTTATCAAAAAAAAGAAAATAAAAAAAATTGAAAAAAATCCAGGCCGACCCGGAGCCCGGCCCGGTTGGGCCCGGGCTCGGACCCGGCCCGGGGTACCCGGGTTCGGGTCCGGGCTCCGGTTTTGCTCGGCCCAGGCCCGGATTTTCGGGCCGGGCCGGCCCGGATGGACAGGCCTATCCAGACTCCACCACTGAATTTCCATATATTTTTCTCCATACATGATTCCTCTCCAAATTTAAGAGTTTTAGGGGGTGTTTGGTTCAATTTCTAGAAATTATAGGAAATGTTTTCCACCTAAAATATGATTTCCTTGTATTTCTTAAAAAAATTATAGGAATAGTTTTGAGAAATCAAAAAGTACCAATTTTCTTGTTTTTTGTACTTTGCTTGTTTGGTTCAAAACAAGAAAATAGCTCTTAACTTTATAGAAAATAACAAGATTTGATAGGTTTTTAATTAAATATGGTATGTGTCAGATTTCTGGTGATTTCCTCTTATTTTGAGAGGAAATTGCTTTTTGTAAAATTTGATAGGTTTTGATATTTTATAGAAAATATTTCTGTAAATTTTTTGTTGAACCAAACACAATTTACAGAAATCTCTAGAAAACTTTTAATTACAAATTTGTCATTGTCAGATGTTTTGAGAAAAGTTTTATAAAAAAGTGTGCAACCAAACAGCCCCTTAGAATTGGAAATGTGGGCAAGTTGGATAGGATGAAGGAGAATTGAACTTAACAGCAAAAACTGGATGGAAATATCTTGTTATCTCATCGTCATCAATGTTAGTAATGCCTTCTGATTTCTAGTATACTTGTTAGATAAATTTAAAATTCAGAACACTAAATTAAAAATGAGTGAAAATAAATAATAAATTTTTAATCTTATTTTTTTTTTTAAATTTCCCCCTTTTGTTTGAGAATCTTTAACGTTGCTGTAGGCTTCGGTGGGTCGCGTAACTTGCGTCTGCGTGTGACCCCATCAGCGTCCATCACCACTACATGGTGCCTCCACCATAGCCGCCATCATCTGATCTCTTCCCACAAGTAAAGAAAAAGAAGTATATATCTAACTGAAAAAGAAGAAAGGTTTTTTTAAAGATACTATTCCCTTATATCTTCCATAATTCCGTAGTAGTCTATCATATCTATGAAATTGCTCATCTGTTCCTCAAAACCTAATTTGGTCACGCATTGACAAAAATACCCTCAGCTGATTATTTTTTGAAGGATTATTTATAATTTTGCTCTCTAAAGTTTACACCTTTTAAAGTTTTGATACTCAAAATTTTTTGGCACTTTGATACCCTAAATTTTTATATATTTTTTACTTTTGACACCACAAACTTTTTTGACATTGTTATTGAGGATTTTAGTCTTTCTGCCTACCACGGTGTTTGCAATTGGAAGCCAACCCACAATTACAAGATAGAAAATAACCACAATCAAGAAGAAAAAACACCGAGATTTGTGTGATGCGGTCGACCAACTTTGACCTACATACACGAGGTAACAATACGAGAAACTCACTATGTATCAAGGAAAACTATAAGAGGAACCACTCAACTCTCGTCTTTCGATCTCTCAACCTCACATACACAATCAACTCTCGTATTCTCTTTAAAGCCTCCTCCTTATAATCTTTTGGAAGGACAAAGACTGTGAAACCCTCTCTAGGATTTAAACTACTTATCATAATAACACCAATCTTTTGATCATAACAGACCTCTAATCCCATCTATTCGTGTGAAGTTTAAACAAAAAAATCAAAGGCACAATCCTAACAATTTTGACATCCTAAAGTTTACACATTTTTTAATGTTCATGCCCTTTAAGTTCCACATGGTTTTAACTTTGATACCCTAGAACTTGGGGTATCAAAGTGCATGTCAAAAAGTTTTGACTTTGAGATATTATAATTTAAAATGTATAAATTCTGTCATAACAAAAGTGTCAGAAAAAATATTAAGTTATCTAGTTAAAAAAGGTGTAAACTTTAGTACATCAAAATGTCTAAAAATTTTAAAGTTAATAAATTTTAGATACCAAATGAAAATAATCCTTCTTTTAACAAAATGGGTTTTAAGTGAAAAATCATAACAAAGGGGTATTTTGGCCATTGAGGGACCAAATTGCAAGACCCGTTAGGATTGAGGGACTAAGGACAATTATTTAGATTAGAGGGAGTAATATGGAATTATTAAAGCTCTGGGGGACTAATACAAAATAATCCAAAAAACAATAATTAAAAAAAAATCCAATCATATAATAACTTGCTAAAAGACTCATTCCTACTTTATCTTTTCTCCTTTTTTTAATTAATAAAAAGAACCCAATCATATAAAGATGCAACAGAACATGGGTCACTCTTATTTTTAGCTTCTGTTCATCCTCCTGATATTGCAAAGCGGAGGGTTTGAGGAAGAGAGAGAGAGAAAGAAAAGGGTCTATTAGATTCTCATTAAGGCTCTTTATCTTTTATCTTTTTTTAATCTTTTATTGATCGTTGGATTTTGCTGGTACTAAGTGCCTTTAAAGAGAGCCAATCAGAGTTTGTGTTTGTTGTGGAGCTATTGGTGTATGGGTTCAGTAGTAATCTGAGCTCTGGGTGTATCTGGGCAGAGAGAAGGTACATCTATTTTTCCAAGAACTCGATCTCAATTTGGTTCTTTTGCAACAGATAGTGCTCCTTGTAGTGCCCAAGGGGAAATTTGGGGTGTTTCTTCTCGAAAGTTTGCATCAAAATTTGATCTTTATTATTCTGATGCGTGCTATGCCCGTAATGGTGATTTGGGTTTTCTTTTGTGCTAAAAGAAAGGACGGCTGGTGCTGAGATTTTTAGCTGATTTCTGATAGATTGGGGAACAGTGTTTTTGAGCTGCTTGTATATAACGTTGCACAAGGGAAAAGGTGCCCTTGTGTTTTATTTCTCTAGCTTATTGGTGAGTATTCTGATGCCTTCCCACTGAAGAGGGAAAGGAAGAAGACATAACTGGGAGTTTCTTTTCAATACTGAGATGGAGAAGCAGCAAAGTTTTCGATTAGGAGCCTTAGAGAGATTACAGAGTTTCCGACAGAAGAGTTTTCGAATGGGGGCAATGGAGAAGCAAAAGAGTTTCCGAAATGGGGAATTTGAGAGACAGCAAAGCTTTAGGGAGAGAAAAAGCAAGGAAAGTCCAGGAAAGAGGGGGGATACATCACTCCATCTAGCTTCCAGAGCTGGCAACTTAGCCAGTGCTCAGAAGCTTCTTGCGGATAGTGATGCGAACCAGTTGAAGGATTTGATCTGCAAGAAGAATCGCGACGGTGAGACTGCGCTTTATGTGGCTGCTGAGAGAGGGTTTGTCGCTATTGTTCAGGAGATATTGAAGTTTTCGGACCTTCAATCAGCTGCCATCAAGGCTAACAACAGCTTCGATGCCTTTCATATTGCTGCTAAGCAGGGTCATTTCGGTATTGTCTCATTGATTTTATGTGTTTATTTCAATTAGCAAGAACATTTCATATATGATACAGAACCTTGTAATACTATGATTGGTTTACTCTATGCACCGACTTATCGGATCAGTTCTCGTACAAGATAGTTAAGAGTCATGTTGAACTGGATGTATATTTCATATCTCATGGACGATAATTCAAAAGCCAAACCAGATACTTTGAGTTTGATGCATCTATTATACTTCTTGACATATCTGTAGACACATACTGATATGCATTCACCTAGTTGTGTATGGCTTACTTTTTTATGATGGGCCCTAAGTATTTGTGCATTACACATTCAAAATAGGTGACCTATTAGAGGTGGTAATATATAGGCCTCATTCTGTTTTCCATTTGATTTTTTGTTTATTTATTAGCCTTATTTTACCATTAGTCCATCAACTCTTGATATTTCTAGATCAGTCTTTAAACTACTTCAAGTTCTAACCAAATTACTTTACCTATTTTCACTCAACTTTCAAAATTCAATATTGATAATATTTTATCATCTCTAAAATACCACCTCTAACTGGGAAGGAGTTAGGAAAAACGATCTCACTTTCAACCACCTGTAGCGATTGTATCCCCATCTCCAACTCCATGAAAGTACATTACACCATTTTCTTATGAAAATCTAGACATATATTCTCCTCTCAACCTCCACTATCTTTATCCGTGGAGAAGAAATACGAAGAATATAATTATTGCTAGTAACTGAGGGAAGAGAGAAATTACCCTATCTTTCTCATTTAAGGTAATGGAATATTTTAAGCACTCATGACTAGTTTCATATGATTAAATGTTCTGATGGACTATTATGACACAAAGACTTTTCTTTAAGGAATACATTAAAAAACTATTATCTACCACTTGAAGTTTTTACATCTAAATCCTCTTTAAATATGATGTTCGTGATATTCAGTTGACATTCATTTTCATTTCCAGAAGTTTGGATCTGATTTAGAGTTACTATTGATGTTCATATACATATTTGTAACTGTAGAAGTAAATTGTACATGGACATAGTTCATACCAACGTCTATTATATTTGTTTCATCTCTATGCGTATGTGAAATTGAACACATAATAAGGTGCAAAATACTTGGTGTGAAGGTGAGCAAAGGACATTTCAGGAAACACGGATATTATTCTAGAAGTTGTGAGCCAAAAAGGGTGTTAAAGAAAACCAAGGAAAAAGATTATATAATTGGAGGCATCAAGCCCTCAGAAACTGTAAAGCTTCTTGGTTTTTGAGTTAACGAACCTACATCAGAGGTAATGTGATATATATGATAGCCAGAAGAGCTCCACAGAGCGTAATTACCAACACTAGTGTCCAATGACGTATGCATGCATAAAGAAGGTATTGTAGATGACATCCCATTCTTACAGCATATGTCAGATGGTATACTTTGTTTCCATCTAGAAGGTATATAAGCTAATATGAGTTATAAGGCTGTACCGTACATCACTCACAGGTAAAAGAGTATAGGTTAATGAAAACACAGAGGGTCGGGATTTTTGTAGGTGTCAGGCCATCTAACTCTTCACTAGAACCAGAATTTGATTGGATCCGCAAGTTAGTAAACTGAGCGGCAACAGTGTCGGTGGATATATGAAGAAGCCTAGTTAGGTTGCAAGTGTTAAAAGAGGACTTGATTTGTCTGGCAAACGCAATCAAATACTTACATCTCAATGTCTCCAAGAACCAGATGACCTCTTATGAACAAGGACACAAAGGTATAAAACTTGAAGAGATCCAACTTCTTGAATCTTGATATGCCTTGGATCCCACCGGACTAGGTCTGTGTTAATACCTACTATTAAGGAGGCTTTTGGGTGGCTACCTAGAAATATGTGGAGAATGCATTTCAATCTTGATTCCATGTTGTGCAGCATGTGGATCCTATATTGGAGTTGGTGTTTCAATTTCTAACAATTGTAAACTTACAATGGCCTTACAATGTCATGAGTAAGTCATGAAACTAAGAAGCATATTTGTATAATCCATGCAATACTTTTTGAACTATCAATTCACTTGGAATCACAGTAATTACACTTTTCGTGTCAAAATATAGAGTGTCACATCTTCTAGCAAAAGAGCTGTATCTGCTTTTCTTGACAATGTGCTACTTTATCGTAGTTTGGAAATTGCCTTCTTTTCTCTTTTCTTTTCTTTTCTTTTCTTTTCTTTTCCCATTTTGAGCAATGACAGTGGAAACTTTGATGGTTTATTTGTATTGCTGTTTTGATCTCAGTTTGCACAAATCAACAGCCCCGTCTACCTTGTTAATCCTATACTGGCATCCAAATCTGTTGAATTAATTGTTAATAATCTTCATATATTGAGAATTCTAGTTGAAAATTTTTACTCAAAATTTTATCATTTTCTTGCACTTTTGGAGTTCAAAATTCTCATCATTTGCCTGGTTGGGTTTCTGCAGAAGTAGTGAAGGAACTATTACTGTCTTTCCCTGCATTGGCTATGACTACCAACTCATCCAACTCTACTGCCTTAGACACTGCTGCTACCCAAGGCCACATTGATATCGTCAACCTTCTATTGGAAACCGGTGTGGACCTTGCCAAGATCGCACGTAACAACGGGAAGACTGTTCTTCATTCAGCAGCCAGAATGGGGCATGTAGACGTTGTGAAATCCCTTTTAAATAAGGACCCCAGCATTGGGTTTAGGATCGATAAGAAGGGGCAGACAGCATTTCATATGGCAGTGAAAGGTAATAATGTTGATATTGTCATGGAGCTGTTAAGGCCTGATCCATCAATAATCAATGTAGAGGATAGCAAGGGAAACACGGCATTACATATTGCAACGAGGAAAGGTCGCCCTGAGGTATGCAATAAAATTATATTTATTTATGTTTATTACTTAAGGGAATTACTACCTAAACTTTAGAATTTTGTTTGCCAAGTTACCAAATAAACTTAAGTTTTGGGTTGTGACAAGAAGTTTCTAATTGTTTGAGACAGGTGAATGTCCTTGAATTACCACTTTAAAGAAGATATTAAAAAATAAAGTGAGAAAAATTCAATCACAAAAATAAGTTTGATGTATGTAGTTCGTAGTATTTGGTTTGGAACAATCAATCCTTTCCCTTATAAATGGGGTCGGTTATGGTGCATGAAAAAGTAGAAAAGGTTCTAGAAATATCTGACCATGTTTTTACAGTCGGATGCCAATGTGATATCAATCTCTGTTTGTTGGTGCAAACTTTCCACTGAAGAAAAGTATGATCAAAAGGGAATCATGCTATAGGAACTTAAATCGTGTGTTGGTAGAGAGGTAGACCAAACATTTTAGTTATGTATATGTAAACTCTTATAAGCAGAGATCTCCAAGTCCGTGGAGACAACATTTCTCAAAAAAAAGTTCGTGGAGACAAGAAATCAATCTAGCCAAAAGATGTATGATTAGGGAATACATGCTCGTAGACACAAGCTAAATACCTTATAGCATCACATTCCAATACTTATTGTTGACAGATTCAGAGATTAGTATCATGCAAGAAGAAATGTATGTTTGTCTTGCCATTTCTCGGAAATTATAATATTCATACATATAACTACCTAGGAGGCTAGTAATATTTGGAAGCAAGTACTATGTTCAGAGACTGCCCTATGTTAGGACAGAATTGGAGTTTCAACACATTATGCCATCAAAGGATGAATGCTTTTTAGTGAATGGTTACTCCATGGCTATTTCCAGAAGAGAGTGTCTAAACAAAGAACTGCTCAGAGAGAAGAGGGTTTCAAGTTAAACTTATATATTGCCAACAAATCTATAGCTAATAATAATGCCTTGCGGCTTGAATTTACCTATATCCAAGTCAATTTGAGTTTTTGATGTACCTGATTGCATAAATTGGTTAGAATCTGTTGCAAAGCACTTGGTATTTATTTCTGACTAAAGCTATATCATAGCACACCTTCTAGGATTCACACCATAAACTCTTTGGCTGATCAAGCAGTCTTTTTCTTTTGATATTATTTTGTTTAGCTTCAAATTAATAGGAAAATATGGAGCAAACCTTGATACTCAAAAAGCTTACAATCTCCATTAATCATCCTTCCTATTTCTCTGATCTTTAACCTCGTTGCTAAACTCTCCTTAATGTCACTACAGATAGTACAAGCCTTATTATCAGTTTCTGGCATTGACATCAATGCTGTCAACCGAGCAAATGAAACTGCCCTCGGAATCTCTGTAAAGTCCAACAACGAAGAGATCTCTTCCATTCTCCGAGAA
>NC_033797.1:60533962-60540883 GCF_001876935.1 Asparagus officinalis
CACCAAGACCCTCCACACCCCGCAAAGCAACTGAAACAGACAGTAAGTGACATCAAGCACGATGTCCAGTCCCAAATCAAACAAACCCGCCAAACCGAGGCTCGCGTCCAACACATTAAGAAACGTCTCCACAAGCTCCACATCGGAGGCCTCAATAATGCCATCAATTCAAACACTGTTGTCGCTGTCCTTATCGCAAGTGTTGCCTTCGCCGCCATCTTCCAAATCCCAGGCGGATATGTTGAGTCCCCAGCAACCGACAAATATGGCAATACTCTTACCCTCGGCCAGGCTGACATTGCTGGAAATCCTGCATTCCTCATCTTTCTAGTCTTTGACTCCCTTGCCCTATTCATATCTCTAGCGGTCGTTGTTGTCCAAACTTCATTAATAGTCGTCGAGCAGAAAGCGAAGAAATTGATGGTGTTTGTGATGAACAAGCTCATGTGGCTCGCTTGTTTGTTCATATCAGTTTCTTTTATTGCGTTGACGTTTGTTGTGGTGGGTAAGCATGATTTGTGGCTGGCTTGGTGCACGATGGCCATTGGCGCGACTATAATGCTGACAACAATTGGGTCGATGTGCTACTGCATCATTGTTCATCAGATCGAGGAGAAGAACTTGAGGAATATTAGGAGGCCCTCAGGGAGCCGGTCGCGTTCGTGGTCATTGTCGGTGGCCTCAGATTCTGAGATACTTAACAGTGAGTATAAGAGGATGTATGCGCTTTGAAAGGGAATTCACAAGAAGGTTTTGGTCCTTGTACATATTTACTGTTATCAAGAGCTGGGAGAAGATTTTTATGTATGCAATTGAAGAGGCTTGTGAAATTTGTCTGTTAGTTATTAATTATATTAGCAAAAAATGGCTTATAAATAATGAGAGGAAGAACCTTGAGCACAAACGAGGATATTAAACAAGAGCATCCCATGTTGTAATAGAAATGGAGATGTAATTGGCGCTTGAGCCTGGAGGCATCTTATATGAATCTGTAATGTGATGATTATAGAGGCATATACGATAACATACTTCCTCTAATTTCTTGAGAAGTTATACGAGAATCTACGAGACCAGTTTATGGTAAAGTTTAGAGCATTTTGATGGATATATTTATTTTGGTTTGTTTTTATTATTCTTATTTTTTGTGCTTAATAGGGGTATTTCCTTCGGACTTTAGTATACGATTTTCCACAGATTTCACTAACTTGTATATAAATTATTTGTTCTTCTACATGAGATTTATTGATGGAGAGTAGAAATTCTTATGGTCTGTTTGGATGGAGGGTAGAGAGGGGGAAGGGAAGAGAAATATCATTTTAATCTTGTTTGGGAGTTTCATTTAGGAGGGGAAATTTGGCCAAAATTCTTATACCCCAAATTGGGCTGTAATGGAAGGGAATGGAATGAAGGAAAATTTCCTTCCCTTTTCTAAGTGAACTCCCAAACACATCATTATGGTTTTTATTGTTTTTTACCATTAGGATAGAAGTTTGTGAGGAAGCTAGATTATCGGTTGAGTAAAATAACAAGCGCTATCCTTACTAACCGGCCGTCGTGCTAATAACGCGAAGGTCGCAGGTTCGAGACCTGCATGGGCCAATTATAAGTAAGCATTACTATTTATAGTGTGCTTACTTATAATTTTACATTTTAGTCCAGAAAGCAAATTGTTACTTCTAATTTTACATTTTAGAGCAGAAAGCAAATTGTGATCGCAGGTTATTTTTAGTGTAGGAAGCAATTTGTCATCGCAGACGGCCAACTACTTGCGACCTGCATGGTTCAATTATAAGTAATTTTTTTTCCAAAATTTTACTTTTTAGTGCACAAAGCAATTTGTAATCTCATATTGACATTTTCAACCATCCCACTGAACACTTCATAATCATCTATCACAATTTAGACCCTCTAAATTGACTCATCACATGTACGATAAGGTTTATATATACATGATTACCCTTTTCTCAAAAGAAATTATATTTTACATGTTTATGATTAATATTATTATTAGGGTTAATTGCCTTAATACCTCAAAAGTTTTACACTATTTTCCACTTTGACATCGAGAAGTTTTTCTCGACAAAAACTACCAGAAGGTAAAGAAGTATTAATTTAACTTTAATTTCTTTGATTTAAGTTTCGAAAGTTTAGATGCTTTGGGAAATTAGTATAAAACCTCCCATTGGTTACTTATTATGAAACTCCTTAACGTTATATCTTCATTACAAAACATCTTGATGTTAAAATGACTGTTAAAAACATCTACATTCCCAAACTACCCTCTTCTTTTTTTCCCCATTGACATTTTTCCCCCTTTCTTTTCAAATAAAAACACAATCTAGGAACTGTAAGTTACACCAAATTTTCTAGCGGCTGAAATCAAAGGGTTTGAAGATAATACCTTGATCATCATATAGTTTTCTCCTTATCAAGCGATCACTTTACTTGATTTGATGTGCATAGAGGCTAGATGAGTTTTATAATATTTTGAGGAAGAAGGGAAGCATCATTGAGGGTTATTTTAGAGAAACGACAAAAATTTAATGAGGTTTAACAATTTTTCTAACAGTAAGGGGTGTTGCAATGAAAAAAAATAACATTAGGGGGTTTCATAATAATTATTCTATTTTTAGAGTAAAACTTTGGAACATCAAACTGACAAATGGCGTAAACCTCGGGGTATCTTGACGCAAATAACCCTTATAACAATTCAAACCAAGAGTAGGGATCCCCTCAGAACTGTTCCTATCCTATCCTTTAACATATGAGGAGCTAGTGGATGTCGCCGCTTGTAATACCATTTTATTCTTTTTAACAAAAACTCTTTGGGTCTATTGTGAACTCCAACCCAACCCGGTTTGGACCCACTATCAATCCACTATCAAACTAGACCTGCTTGGATCTAAAATACATAAACATCTGACCCGTTTTGGTCTATAACTCAAATTATAGATCCGTTTGGGTTTTTTAGCTCACCAAAATCAGATTTGTGGATCTTTAGGCTATCAAACCAAAACCGTTTGATTGATTTTGACACTAAACAATTATGTTATTTATTTATTTTTCCTTTTGGCTATAATGAATGAGTACATTGTTTGATCACTTGATGCTTGTTGGATCACCTGATGGTATGTTCGATCACCTAGTGACATTTACTAGGATTGACTGTGCATGAAGACGACTTCCGTCAAAAATATGATTCATAAGTGTGCTATCATAACATGACTATAGCCTCAACATCGATATCCTAGTGTGAGGAATTTCTCTTGACTAGTACTATTATTATAATAGCATTGACTAGATGAAACACCCATCTTGATTGGACATGTTCTGGGTCACGGTTATTTTTCATAGTTTTGCGAAATCCTTTCCAAGGTAACTCTGTGGTTAGTGAATAACATTTTATGTACAGTCACTTAAAATAAATAAATATGGGGTTTAATAAAAGGGAATTTGGATGGAGAATATTAAGTGTATATAAGCGAGCTCATGTGCATTCTTGATATTTTAAGTTATATTTAAGGGCCAAATGCCAATACCTGACTTGAAGCCGTGTTCTCGGGACGGTTTACGGGAATGCGATTTATATACATGAAAATATTCTCCTCTAATTCAAATAACATCTAAAATAATAATAATGTGCTTGTGTGCCTTGTGATAGACTTCAACTTGATACCTACAATTAGCATATTCTTTTATTACATTTAATAAAGATTTCATCTTTACTTTATACCTGTCATATACACTTACTCGCGTTTCTTCATTTTGCATGCTTGTTGGGAGTTTTCTGACTCCCCTCCGGTTTGCGCATCCCAGACTCGAGGACTGTTCTTTCCTCGCTGGATCAAGAGTATTTTGAGGAGCAAGCACAACGGTAGTGATCACCTTTTATCCTATCGGTTTTCAGTTTCAATTGATTTAGGTAGTTATTTGATTCAAACTTTCCCTAGAGCCACATGTGGCTTTCTAGACTATGATGCATTTTTTCTTACTCTTTTCCATTGTGGATAGTTGTGGATTTGTAGTTGAATTCTGTCTTTCAGAAGATTTTCTTTATCTGTATTTCTTTTCTTGTCTTCGTTACATGCTTTATGGTGTAGCTTGTTATATATCTGCATGTATGATGATCTAGAGGCATGAATATGATCGGATGGTTTCATTACCGGTCGAGTCACGTTTCAAATAGTTACACTTTGGAACCGGGGCGTGATATCAGAGGAACCAATTAAAAATCAGTTGCAAGAGAGAAACATTAAAGGATCAAATTTGTAATAATTAATTATACATGTGGTTCTGTCTGGATCCGAATCCTCTACTAATGAACCATCTCCTAATATTTACTCATAAATCAATCATGACCTTTCATGTTACATCTACGGTCAAGATCTCTCCCTCCCAGCCATTACCTCAATCTCTCTCTCTCTCTCTCTCTCTCTCTCTCTCTCTCTCTCTCTCTCTCCTCTCAATCTCAATCTCCCTCCCCCTTCTCAATCTCTCCGGTGACTCCTCCTCCGCCCCGTCGCCGACTCCTCCTCCGCCGCTCCTCTGCCCCGTCGCCGACTCCTCCTCGTGGCGGAGAATTCTAGCCCCTCCCTCTTTCAAAGCTAAAGTTTGGGTGTTTTGGATTCTTCTCCGTTGAAGGTAACCAGACTTCTCTTAAAAAAAAATTCTTACTTGTTCTTGAATGCTGCACTCTTCAATTTAAAGTTGAATTTTTTTTATTAGGTTTAGTCTGGGTTTTGTTTGTTTTCGGATTTGGGTAGATCTGAGGAATCTGTTTTGATTAATTGCTTGAGATTACTGCACTTTATAGATCCGTTTGGGTTTTTTAGCTCACCAAAATCAGATTTGTGGATCTTTAGGCTATCAAACCAAAACCGTTTGATTGATTTTGACACTAAACAATTATGTTATTTATTTATTTTTCCTTTTGGCTATAATGAATGAGTACATTGTTTGATCACTTGATGCTTGTTGGATCACCTGATGGTATGTTCGATCACCTAGTGACATTTACTAGGATTGACTGTGCATGAAGACGACTTCCGTCAAAAATATGATTCATAAGTGTGCTATCATAACATGACTATAGCCTCAACATCGATATCCTAGTGTGAGGAATTTCTCTTGACTAGTACTATTATTATAATAGCATTGACTAGATGAAACACCCATCTTGATTGGACATGTTCTGGGTCACGGTTATTTTTCATAGTTTTGCGAAATCCTTTCCAAGGTAACTCTGTGGTTAGTGAATAACATTTTATGTACAGTCACTTAAAATAAATAAATATGGGGTTTAATAAAAGGGAATTTGGATGGAGAATATTAAGTGTATATAAGCGAGCTCATGTGCATTCTTGATATTTTAAGTTATATTTAAGGGCCAAATGCCAATACCTGACTTGAAGCCGTGTTCTCGGGACGGTTTACGGGAATGCGATTTATATACATGAAAATATTCTCCTCTAATTCAAATAACATCTAAAATAATAATAATGTGCTTGTGTGCCTTGTGATAGACTTCAACTTGATACCTACAATTAGCATATTCTTTTATTACATTTAATAAAGATTTCATCTTTACTTTATACCTGTCATATACACTTACTCGCGTTTCTTCATTTTGCATGCTTGTTGGGAGTTTTCTGACTCCCCTCCGGTTTGCGCATCCCAGACTCGAGGACTGTTCTTTCCTCGCTGGATCAAGAGTATTTTGAGGAGCAAGCACAACGGTAGTGATCACCTTTTATCCTATCGGTTTTCAGTTTCAATTGATTTAGGTAGTTATTTGATTCAAACTTTCCCTAGAGCCACATGTGGCTTTCTAGACTATGATGCATTTTTTCTTACTCTTTTCCATTGTGGATAGTTGTGGATTTGTAGTTGAATTCTGTCTTTCAGAAGATTTTCTTTATCTGTATTTCTTTTCTTGTCTTCGTTACATGCTTTATGGTGTAGCTTGTTATATATCTGCATGTATGATGATCTAGAGGCATGAATATGATCGGATGGTTTCATTACCGGTCGAGTCACGTTTCAAATAGTTACACTTTGGAACCGGGGCGTGATATCAGAGGAACCAATTAAAAATCAGTTGCAAGAGAGAAACATTAAAGGATCAAATTTGTAATAATTAATTATACATGTGGTTCTGTCTGGATCCGAATCCTCTACTAATGAACCATCTCCTAATATTTACTCATAAATCAATCATGACCTTTCATGTTACATCTACGGTCAAGATCTCTCCCTCCCAGCCATTACCTCAATCTCTCTCTCTCTCTCTCTCTCTCTCTCTCTCTCTCTCTCTCTCTCTCCTCTCCATCTCGACTCCTCCTTCGTCGGTCCTCCACCCCGTCGTCGACTCCTCCTCCGCTGCTCCTCCGCCCTGTCGCGGACTCCTCCTCCGCCGCTCCTCTGCCCCATTGCCGACTCCTCTTCGTGGCGGAGAATTCTAGCCCCTCCCTCTTTCAAAGCTAAAGTTTGGGGGTTTTGAATTCTTCTCCGTTGAAGGTAACCAGACTTCTCTTGAAAAAAAATTCTTACTTGTTCTTGAATGCTGCACTCTTCAATTTAAAGTTGAATTTTTTTTATCAGGTTTAGTCTGGGTTTTGTTTGTTTTCGGATTTGGGTAGATCTGAGGAATCTGTTTTGATTAATTGCTTGAGATTACTGCACTTCAATGTGAAAATTCAACAAAAGGTGTCACCTTGTTGATTCTACGAGCTCCAAAGCTCATAAATTGGATAAATTTGCATCTGCTTCAGTTTAAATTTGTTTTTTAAGCAAAGGATTGCAGTGCTTGCTTATGGGTTTAAATTAATTTTTATTAGATTGATTGCCGTGCTTGCTTATGATTATGGGTGTTCCTTTGGATTCTGGTCTGTTCTTCAGCTTGTTTATTGTTTTGACAATAAT
>NC_033797.1:60540893-60582432 GCF_001876935.1 Asparagus officinalis
AGGGAAAAAATAAGGCAAAAGTGAAGGAAAAGCTTGATAAGCATACTCGAACTGGTTATTGTTCTGACCTCATAGATAGAAAGGCCGAAGTGAAGAACATAATAGAAGGAGTTATAAACAACATGACATATGACGAAGATGGCGGGGATGGTTTTTGTTTTGGGAAAAATGCTTCCAGCCCCCAAAACACAACAAAACGTGCTCCCCCCCCCCAAGACTTTTTCAACGGGTGCTTTACCCCCAAAACCGTGCGCGATTTTCTTCCATCCCCAAAACGAATCCCCAGGCGTAACTCCGTTTAAACCCCGCTCGAAATGCCTAAAATACCCTTCGCAGCCTGTGTTCGTCGCCCTCTCACGACGAAAACCCAGTGTTTCGACTGTAGGCATTAAATGGTGATTAGAATGACTTTTTTTTTGGAGGGGGGGGGATTCTCATTTCCCTCTAAAATTATTACCAGATATATTCCCCTTCCAGCTAAAATCGCTGAGTTCCTCCCCATTCTATTACCCTAACTAATTTGTTCCTTCCACTTAATTCTCCTCAATAAAAGCCTCTTTGATTCTTCAACTACTCCCTGTAATAAAATGGCGGATGGATCTCTTCTATGCGTGGTAACGAAGGCAAAAAGCAACAAAGGTGGTGACGGTGTATTCGTCGTTATCAAAGAGAATATAGAAATAAACAGCTTGAGATATCAAGTGACGGAAAGGCTTACAATCTCTTTCACTAAAGTTCATATGCGAAAGGGAAAAGAAATTCAGTATTTCAATTGACAATGACGATGACTTAAATTTGATGTTCGAGTATTGTCGGCGTAATGGATTTACAGACGCGAATTTGTATGCTACCTCCGCTGGGGAATCCTCAACTTCGCAGAACACGCAGACTACGCCAGAAACTGCGTAGGAATTACACTCCAGATTCCCTTTTGAGTTCACTGATAGGTTTTGTCATTAGTTGTTAACCTCATGCATTGGTTGCTTAGGTAATGTGTTGGTTGTCAAGGTTATGTTAAGCACTGGTTGTTAAGGTTATTTGTTGGCTGTTACGTATACTAGTTGGTTGCTAAGATAAGGTGTTTGATGTTAAGTATATGCGTTTGTTGTTAAGGTCACGAGTCTGCCCTTAAGTATAAGGGATAGTTGTTAAGGATATATGTTGGCTGTTACGTTTATGAGTTCGTTGTTAAGGTTATCAGTTCGTTACTAAGGCTATGTATTTTTATTACTACTTTAGGACAATACCGACAGAAAATTCATGGTGCGCAGATACCACGTTCACCCAAACCTGTAATGATGAGCGTATTCCTAATGACAACCCCACCGGCTACTCGATCATGCTGCTGGAAGACATGCTTAATCACCAAACAAAGATCCCAACTGAGTGGCACACCTCCATACGTGAAGTTGGTCAGAAATTTGATAGTGCTGCTAAAGTTAGATTAGCACTTCAATACTATTCAATTGCTAAACGGTTCGAGTATGATTTTTACCACAATGAACAAAGACGCATAAGAGTCTATTACCGATTCAAGCACACACATGGTTACCCTTGGATGTTGTTTGCTTCCCCCGCTCAGAAATTCGTCTATCATGTCCATAAAGAATTTCGAGTCTACCCACACCTGCGGTCAATATGGAGCAAATGCTGGCAACTCAAGGGCATCAAGGAAGTTCATTGCTAGCTAAAAACAAGCTATTTTGAAGGTTAGGCCAGATCTTCGTGCGGTCGATATCAAGAACAACATACTCTCTAATTTTAGCATCAAGATTAACTACAGTAAAGCGTGGTGGAGCAAGGAGACAGCTCAACAGGACCTGTTCGGTGACGATGATGAGGCTTACGATTCACTGAGATGGTCCTTATCTTTTTTATTCTTCTGAAATCACTCTTACGTTTTGGTTGCTAACTATACGTAGTAGTTGTTAAAGTTGTTGGTTCGACGTTAAGTATACGGGTTGGTTGTGAAGTTTGAAGACCAGTTGTTATGGTTATGAATCTGTTGCTAAATCTACTGCTTACATTTTCGTTGCTAACTATACGTATTAGTTGTTAAAGTTATTGGTTCGTCGCTAAGTGTACGTGTTGGTTGTGAAGTTTGAAGATCAGTTGTTATGGTTATGAATCCTTTACTAAATCTACTACTTACGTTTTGGTTGCTAACTATATGTATTAGTTGTTAAAGTTATTGGTTCGTCGCTAAGTGTACGTGTTGGTTGTGAAGTTTGAAGATCAGTTGTTATGGTTATGAATCCTTTGCTAAATCTACTGCTTACGTTTTGGTTGCTAACTATACGTATTAGTTGTTAAAGTTATTGGTTCGTCGTTAAGTATACGTGTTGGTCGTGAAGTTTGAAGATCATTTGTTTTGTTTATGAATCCTTTTCTAAATGTACTGCTTTGTTGTTATATTCATGCAGGTATGAATCCATGGTGCATGCAACTAATCCAGGGAGTCGTGTTGTTATTGATGCTGAAGACGGGAGGTTCAGGCGATTGTTCATTAGTTATAATGCCTGTATTGAAGGGTTCATTGCTGGGTGTAGGCCTCTATTATTTTTGGATGGAACATTTATTAAAGATCGTTACAGAGGCATACTACTTAGCGCTACTGGGTATGACGGCAACCAGGGAATATTTCCCCTTGCATATTGCGTATGCGGCCAAGAGAATGAGGTTAATTGGAAATGGTTCTTACAAGGATTATGGATGTTACTGTATGATAGGGAAAATCCTTACCAACCTCCACATCGACTGGTAATGATTTCCGATGCCGACAAGGGTATCAGGGCAGCAGTCGAGGAATTCTTTCCAGATGCATTCCATTCAAGGTGTGTTCTGCATCTAGTCGAGAATTTCAAAAAACAGATGAAGGATTTTGGGCACAAGGCAAATGTCACGACTACGTTGGGCAAGCTGTTATAATCTGCGGCTTATAAGTTCATAATATCTAAATGGGATAATGACATGAAAGAATTGGCAACGATCGATCACAGGGCTTACGTCACTGTAATGGAATACTCCCCGGAGAGATGGGCAAACACGCATTTTCCTGGTATAAGGTAAGAATAAGATAGCTTGGTTTCAACGTTATTTTGTTACAGCACCGTTATAGTTGTTTAGGTTAGAGTTATTGTAGGCTGTCTAAAAATCACAATGGATAGCTGAGTCTCCATCGAACACTGATGATGGAAGTTACAATCTGACGACTTCCAGAAGGCTACAATTCGAAGATTTTCACATGTCAAAGAGTTAAAGCAAAGATTACAAAACGGCAGTTTTTAGCAATACTCTGACAGAAAGGATTACAAATCGACGATCTCTTCAAACCAAGACGTGGAAGTCCTCCCCGCGTACCATCATCAAGACACTACACCGATTCAATCACCTACGCCGCTTCAACAGCTATAAACACGAATGCAGCTTCTTATGTGAGATGATTGATCTTGATGGCTGCGACAACAACATGACTAATATTATATTGGCAACCATTAGAGGTGCTAATGAGCAGTGTAATGATATTCGACACACTCAGGGAAGATCATGACCTGCAGTTGACAGAGCGTTATTGAGATGCCTCAATTGTCACAAATGGCTTGAATAAGACCTTCTTTACCGGTCTTTGGTGTCATCCATATATAAAGACAGAGAAATCTAAATACTACGACAATCAACAGCTAGAACGCAGCTCCAATCGCTGCCAAGCACAGCTCGAACGCAGCTCCAATCGCTGCCAAGCACAGCTCGAACGCAGCTCCAATCGCTGCCAAGCACAGCTCGAACGCAGCTCCAATCGCTGCCAAGCACAGCTCGAACGCAGCTCCATCGCTGCCCAACGCAGCTTATCAATCGCTGCCCAACGCAACTCATCCATCATTGCCCAACGCAGCCCGTCAGTCGCTGCCAAACGCAGCTCAATCACCGCCAGAACGCAGGTCAAGGTTCTGACTCATTCAAACGTGATCGTAACAACTTCGAAGCTGTTCTTCACCCACGATTTGAGGAGTGGCTTTAGTGGGTTGTTACACCCGGCTAATGGGGTAACTAAACCCCCATTTAGGCGTGGATTATGGGGGGCAGTTACACCCCTAATCCCCCTATAAATAGCAACAAACTCAACAGAGTTAAAAAAGAGATCTTTTTGGAGGGGGGAGATCAGATTTTTGATAATCAGATCAAGAGAGATTTCTTTTCATTAATCGGAGGGGGATCTTTCGATCAAATCTTCCAGAATCAGAAAAAGGAGGATTGACTCCTTACACAGTCTGGGAAATCAACAAACGGAGGATCTCTAAACCATCGATATTTGGCTTATTAACCGAATTATTTTCGGTTCCAACAACTCTATCATTAGAGTTTGTTACTTGTTCTGAATCACAAAACTCGACAAGAGTTATCAACCGGCCAAGACAGTTGTTCCAGTGAGTATAGATATTCGGATCGTCAACGAGAAGCAAACTCGACGCAAGCATTCGAGGGAGGCATCTCATCGCTACCAAGAAGAACCCAGAATTAAACAAAGGGGAGAATCCAGATCATTCTCTTCTCTTTTGTAACTAGGAATCCAAATTGTAATCGAGAGTTGAGAGAGTTGTAATCATTCTTTTTCTAAGCAGTTAGAGAGAATAAGATCAAACGCAATTCTTTCCTTATATTCTTTTTATTACAAAATTTCCCACGAACAGTTATCCTATTGTTTTCTGTTAAGGTTAGATTTTTATTGTTATGGTTAGAGTTATTGTGCTAGGGTTTTGCTGTTAAGTTTAGGATATTTGTTGTTAAGGTTACGCTTTTAATGTTTAGTTTATGGTTTTATTGTTAATGTTATTGTTTTGTTGTTAAGGTATGGCCATGTTACTTCAAACGTTACTGAGTCCTTCAACAGCTGGATAAGAAAGGCATGATTGTTGTGAATCTTACCTTTGGTTGAGACCATACGAAAGCAAATAATGGAGCGCATGCATGAAAGGAGGCTAGTGGGTCAGAACTGGTCTGGATACTTATGCCTGGAAGCGGAGATGGTGCTGTGTGATAATATTCAGCATGGTAGCTGCTTGGCGATTAAACATTCGACGGAAGATATTATGGAGGTCGAGTCTAATAAAACTTGTCGTGTAGATTTGAAGAATCGGACTTGTTCTTGCAGGTCCTGGGATATCACCCGCATTCCTTGCAAACATGCGTGCGCTGCAATTACATGGATGGGACGAGAAATTTATCAATATTGCGATTGGTACATGATTGTTGACACATTCAGAGCAAGTTATGCAGCGATCATCTTTCCCATCCCAGATTACGAGAAGCGCTTTGTACCGCCAGAAGAGCAAGTGTTGAAGCCTCCTCTCACCAAAAAAAGACGTGGCAGACCATGCACAAGACGAATAAACAACAGGTCGCTGAACACCCGTCCTGTTAAGTGCTCTCGATGCAACATGGAGGATCACAATCGTGCAAGCTGTAACGAGCCTATATAGTTTAGCGTTTTATTGCCATGTATATGAATTTGTTGTCCTGTATATCATTACAAGTGAGAAGGTCATAGCTTGGCTGTTAAGGTTATTACTTGGTTGTCAAGTTTATCACTTTAATGTTAAAGCTTTGACTTGGTTGTTAATGTTATTATTTGGTTGTCAAGTGAATCACTTTAATTTTGATGTTTTGACTTGGTTGTTAAGGTTATTACTTGGTTGTCAAATTTATCACTTTAATGTTGAAGTTTCTCCAGGCGCAACAGGAAACCCTTCTCCAGGTGAAGGATATGTTGGCCCAACTTCTGGCTGAAAAAGGCCTCAAACCTGAATCTGCCCGGAGGACCATGTCAAAGGGAAAGCAGAAGGCGCATGAACACTCAGATCGTGAGACTCACAACCTGGATTCTTCTTCTGACAACGAGAAGGAGATGGAAAAAGAGTCGTATCCTCAATCAACCAAAGTGGATGTGGTTGTCAGTTTTATTTGTTTGTTGTTAAGGTTATATTATTCACTTGCAATTGGCTGTCAAGGTTACCAAGATATTTTTAATTTGACTGTATTCAATGCATTTCATAGTTCCCAAGGCAGTAGAGTAATATCACCATCCCTCGGATTGTTCTAATACAGAACCGAACTATATAACATTTCTCCTCACCTTTACATCTTCTTTATCTTCTCATCACTGCCATTCTATTTGTCCTCACTATTTTCTCGATCATCCTAAGCTCTCACCTCTCCAATCTCATAAACCAGAAGATCACGGCTAGCCCTCACGCTTATGAAGACTTCTTCAATATTTCTAGGTTCTGACCATATGATAGCATCAATCTTTTTTTGAATATTATTACTTTTATCTATTCCCCATTGTTATTTTCTCTAAGTTCTATCAAATGGGCTTGAATAGCAATGGCTTTCTCCAAAGAGCTTTCCGTGAACTTAACATGCTGCTGGAAAGCTCTTTGTTGGAAGCCATTTATATTCAAGCACAGTTTATGGAACTTAGAGAATTGACAATGGGGAATAGATAAGGTTATTAGCATTCAAATGGTTGATGCTATCATACAGTCAGAATCCAAGAAATCTTATACTGGAACGAGCCTATATAGTTTAGCGTTTTATTGTCATGCACATGGATTTATTGTCAAGCATATCATTACAAATGTTAAGGTCATGGTTTTGATGTTAAGGTTATTATTTGGTTGTTAGGGTTATCGATTGAATATTATGTTTACTGTTAGGTCCCTTACTGTTATTCACTTGCGCTTGGTTGTCACGGTCACCGGAGTATATTCTCTGCTACTGCATTCAATGTTCCTCCTAGTTCCCAAGGAGGAGAGTTAATATAACCTGGGCTCCTACCCTTCGCCTGTTCTACTACAGGATAGCGCAGATACCCTTTCGGCACAATCTTTCCTTGATCTCCCCATCGCCGGCTCTCTGTTGACCCACTATCATTTAATCTGAAACCCGAGCTACCCTCTCCCCAAAACCTACAAGTTCTCCTTTCGCCATTAAAACCAGAAGATCAATGCTAGTATTCACGCCGATGAAGGTCATGGCGACAAGGTTTGCGCACACTGATGAAGATCTTGGGTACCCCTCACGCTGATGAAGACGTTATCCCCTTATGTGTTTGCTCTTAGTTCCATTAGCTGTGGATGAATGCATGTGGTTCTCTTCAATAATCTTGTACAATAACAAGATAGTTAAGATTGATAGGTGCGTAGAATACAATCAATTCAGATGGGTCATGCGTGAATCACATGGGAAGGCATGCGAATACTGGTGGAGATAGTCCTCTGGCTTACGTTAACAGTGTATAGCTATACAAAGTAAACGTAAGCCAGAAGACTATCTCCAACAACATTTGCATGCCTTCCTAGGTGATTCAAGCATTGATCCATCTGAATTTATTGTATTCCACGCACCTATGAATCTTAACTATCTTGTTATTGAACAAGTTCATTGAAGGGAGCCAGTTATATTCACCCACGGTTATGGAACTTAGAGTAGAGACAATGGTAATACATGCAGTAGTCATCGTGTATTCAAGCTTATTTGTTTAGTTTACGGGGTTGTTGATAAGCTTATTTGTTTGTTTTAAGGTTGTAGCATGATTGTAAAGGAAATTATTTTTTAATACAGGTTCTTTTATTAAGTTTAACGATTTATCAAAAAATATTATGGACTCGCTGTCACTTTTATTGACTGGTTGTTAAGTTTACGTGTTTATTGTGAAGTTTGGCGTTGTATTGTCAAGCTTATATATTGGTTGCTAAGGTTAGCACTCTGTTGCCAAGCTTATGGGATGGTTGCTAAGGTTAGCACCTTGTTGTTGTGTTTAGCTCTGTTGTTAGGCTTATTTATTGGTTGTTAAGGTTGTAGCAGTCCTCATTGTTTTGTTGAACTTAGCGAATTATTGAGAAGATCACAGGGTTGTTGATAAGCTTATTTTTTCTTTGTTAAGATCACGGCGTGGCTGTTAAGCTTATTTTTTTCATTGTTAAGGTTGTAAGTAAGATTGTAAAGAAAGACGTGGCATGATACATGGTTGTATTATTGAGCTTATGGTTTTGTTGTTAAGATCATGGACTGACTGTCAAGGTTATGTGCTGATTGTCAAGCTTATGGATTGGTTGCTAAGGTTAGCGCCCTGTTATTAAGGTTAGTGCTCTGTTGTCAAGCTTATGTATTAGTTGTTAAGGTTAGCTCTCTGTTGTCAAACTTATGGAATGGTAGCTAACATTAGCTCCTTGTTGTAACGCTTAGCTCTATTGTTAGGCTTATGGGTTGAGAAGATCACGGGGTTGTATTGTTGATCTTATGGTTTTGATGTAAAGATCATGGATTGGCTTTCAAGATTATGTGCTGGTTGTCAAGGTTATGGACTGGTTGCTAAGGTTAGAGTCTTGTTGTCAAGCTTATGGATTGGTTGATAAGGTTAGCTCTCTATTATTAAGCTTATGTATTGGTTGCTAAGGTTAGCGCCCTGTTGTTAAGGTCCCTTACTGTTATTCACTTGCGCTTGGTTGTCAAGGTCACCGGGGTATATTCTCTGCTACTGCATTCAATGTTCCTCCTATTTCCCAAGGAGGAGAGTTAATATAACCTGGACACCTACCCCCACATTCCACGTGGCAACATCAACATCCCTTCGCCTGTTCAGCTACAGGATAGCGCAGATATCCTTTTCGGTGCAATCTTTCCTCGATCTCCCCATCATTTATTCTCTGTTAACCCTCTATCATTTAATCTGAACAAAAAGCTACCCTCTCCCCAAAACCTACAAGTTCTCATTTCGCCATTAAAACCAGAAGATCAATGCTAGTCCTCACGCCGATGAAGGTCATGGCGACAAGGTTTGTGCACATTGATGAAGATCTTGGGTATCCCTCCCGCTGATGAAGACGTTATCCTCTTATGTGTTTGCTCTTAGTTCCATTAGCTGTGGGTGAATGCATGTGGCTCTCTTCAATGAGCTTGCACAATAATAAGATAGTTAAGATTGATAGGTGCGTGGAATACAATCAATTCAGATGGGTCATGCGTGAATCATATGGGAAGGCATGCGAATGCTGGTGGAGATAGTCCTCTGGCTTACGTTAAGACTGTATAGCTATACAGTGTAAACGTAAGCCAGAAGACTATCTCCACCAGCATTCGCATGCCTTCCTAGGTGATTCACGCATTGATCCATCTGAATTGATTGTATTCCACGCACCTATGAATCTTAACTATCTTGTTATTGAACAAGCTCATTGAAGGGAGCCAGTTATATTCACCCACGTTTATAGAATTTAGAGTAGAGACAATGGTAATACATGTAGTTGTCATTGTATTGTAGAGCTTATTTGTTGAGTTTACGGGGTTGTTGATAGGCTTATTTGTTTGTTTTAAGGTTGTAGCATGATTGAAAAGGAAATTATTTTTTGATACAGGTTCTTTTGTTAAGTTTAACGATTTATCAAAAAATATTATGGACTCGCTGTCACCTTTATTGACTGGTTGTTAAGTTTACGTGTTTATTGTGAAGTTTGGCGTTGTATTGTCAAGCTTATACATTGGTTGCTAAGGTTAGCGTTCTGTTACCAAGCTTATGGGATGGTTGTTAAGTTTACGTGGCATGATACATGGTTGTATTGTTGACTTATGGTTTTGTTGTTAAGCTCAGGACTGGCTGACAAGGTTATTTATTGGTTGTTAATCTTATGGATTGGTTGCTAAGGTTAGCTCTCTGTTGTCAAGCTTATGGATTGGTTTATAAAGTTAGCGCTCTGTTATAAGCTTATGTATTGGTTGCTAAGGTTAGCTCTCTGTTGTCAAACTTATGGAATGATAGCTAACATTAGCTCCTTGTTGTAACGTTTAGCTCTGTTGTTAGGCTTATTAGTTGAGAAGATCACGGGGTTGTATTGTTGAGCTTATGGTTTTGTTGTTAAGATCATGGACTGGTTGTCAAGGTTATATGCTGGTTGTCAAGCTTATGTATTGGTTACTAAGGTTAGCGCCCTGTTGTTAAGGTTAGCTCCCTGTTGTCAAGCTTATGTATTGGTTGTTAATGTTAGCTCTCTGTTGTCAAACCTATGGAATGGTAGCTAACATTAGCCTCCTGTTGTAACGTTTAGCTATGTTGTTAGGCTTATTTGTCTGTTGCTAAGGTTTTAGCAGTCCTCATTGTGTCCAAAGAGCATAGGGAATTGTTGAGAATATCACGAGGTTGTTGATAAGCTAATTTTTTGTTTGTTAAGGTTATAGCATGACTGTAAAGAAGGACGTGGCATGATACAATGTTGTATTGTTGAGCTTATGGTTTTGTTGTTAAGATCATGGTCTGGTTGTCAAGGTTATGTACTGGTTGTCAAGGTTATGGATTGGTTTCTAAGGTTAGCGCTCTATTGTCAAGCTTATGGATTGTTTGCTAAGGTTAGCGCTCTGTTGTCAAGCTTATGGATTGTTTGCTAAGGTTAGCGTTCTCTTGTCAAGTTTAGCCTTTTAGTTGCCAAGGTGATCAAGAGAAAAAGTTAGTGGGTTTCTCTCTGCATTAAATGCATTCCATGATAGATTATGTTCCCAAGACAGGCAGTATTATCATCTGTCTCCTCGCTATTCCTAGCCACCACACGGCAACCCTCATCCCCTCGCCTATATCCATGACAAGACCATTTGACACAGCCATCAATCTTCCCATCACCGCCATTCTCTCCCCATCCCAGCCTCATTATCAACTACACGACCTTCGTTTCGAAACCAGAAGGATTATGTCTCACGATGATAGCGCGTGTATACATTGCCATGGTTCGGGGCATATCTCCCGGGATTGCCCTCATGGTCTGAGAGCAAACGCCTCCCCACGATTGCTCCCCATTCCAGATAATGTCGCTAGCAACATTCAGGAGCTTTCTACCTTCGCTCTCCTCACTATTGAGGTGGGTCTGCCATCTTTGGAGGAGCTCAGAGAGATGCTAGGGTATCGCTTCAACGTCTGGGATTGGACGTATGAGATCAAGCGGGTATTTGTAAATAGGTTCATGGTTAAATTCCCCTCTGATGAGCTACTAGATCAAGCCATCAAGCTCAGTCCCGTGAATCTTGGGTCCTTCGTGGGCAGATTCAGGCTTTGGAGGGAGGACCTCAGGCTAAGAACATTGCCCAACCCCATGTTTACGTGGGTCCGCCTCTTCAATCTCCCCTAACACCTCTGGGAGTGGGAGTTCATCCAACCATTGTTCGAGGGCATCGGCCAATATGTGTACTACTCCGCTGACATCACCACGAAGACAAACTTCATAGACTGCAGGGTGCTGCTAGAGATTAGGGAATATTCGGATGTCCCTAAGAGGATTAGGTTTCGTTACACCTCTCCCATGGACCTTCGTTTGATGGAAGGTTTCGTCATCACTCAGATTGTAGGTGGAGAACGTGAGCAGCATGCAAACAATGAGGTTGGTCACATCGACATGTTCGTTGACCAACCTCAAAGCCAGCAACCGCAACTTTCCCGCGCCGACCCGGAATTGATTGAAGTGACTTGGGACGGCAGGCAAATGACGGTGGAGAAAGAGCTGTGGCAACGATTTCTCCAGGCCCAAGGCATTGGGCCGTCTACCCTTCCTCGCGACAAGGGTTTCTCCCACGATTGCGCTTCGAGCAAGGGGAGCGAGGGAGGAGCAGCCGACCCCTAAGTTATCATCAATTGTAAATTCCCATATGTTTTGCTTAACTTGATGACGTTTAGCTCTGTTAACAACCTAGTAATTTATGATAAGCTTTTCGGAATGATTATACCTCTGATAAATTTAAGCCATTTGTTATTAACCTCGTGGATTTGCTGTTAAGGTTACCCCTTTGGGGGTTTGTTGTTAATTCAGGAGCTTACTGTTTTGCGTTGTGCTGTTGAGCTTATGGTTGCATTTGAAGCACACATTAGCAGAATCACGCGATGTTAACCTTATAATATTTACATGTATATTGTTATTAACAACAAAGAATTGTAAGATAACATTTACAAACTGAATTTGAAGGGTTAACATCGCATGATTCTGCTAATGTTAGTATGTTGTTAAGCTTTGGTGTTTGTTTATGAGGTTACGGTTTTGTTGTTGAACTCATGGGCTTGCTGTTAATGTGATACCTTGGGGGATTGTTGTTAAGCCTTGGGGATCTGGCATATCGTAAACTATTGGCTGACAAATACAAAAATCTTTTCAAATTCATTTTGGTTGCATTTGAAGCACACATTAGCAGAATCATGAGATGTTAACCTTATAATATTTACATGTATATTGTTATTAACAACAAAGAATTGTAATATAACATTTACAAACTGAATTTGAAGGGTTAACATCGCATGATTCTGCTAATGTTAGTATGTTGTTAAGCTTTGGTGTTTGTTGATGAGGTTACAGTTTTGTTGTTGAACTCATGGGTTTGCTGTTAATGTTATCCCTTGAGGGTTTGTTTGCAAATTCAGTTTGGTTGCACTTGAAATCTTTACCTCATCAGTTTGGTTGCATTTGAAGCACACATTAGCAAAATCATGCGATATTAACCTTATAATATTTACATGTATATTGTTATTAACAACAAAGAATTGTAATATATCATTTACAAAAAATCTACATCTCAACGTCATCATCGTCAAGTTTTCCCGTATCTTTTTTCCTCTTCCTGCCTTCAATCAGTAAATACGCTGCTAGCTTCGCACGAACCACCCATGTGTTATGCTCTACGGGCGTGACGTGCAGGACATCTCTACCTTTGATAATCGCTTGTACGAACTGGTAGACATAGATCCCACAGTCATACCTGCAGACAAAAACAAGGAAGCATTGTGACCACTGTTGCTTTCAAACAAAACATAACAACAAACTCGTAACCTTAACAATCAGTTTCCAACATTGAATTCCAACAAGGGTTCCGGTAAACTTACGACCCCTTTTGCTCCTCACACGGAACTTTGATTGGGTCGAATACGCTGCGCAATTGGTTCTCATTGAAGCCAGCTTTAATGTAGTTAAAGGCTTTGACGATTTTGAGCACAGGTTCCCAATGTCCAGATCTCTCCTTCAAGGAGTCGTAATGCCTGGCAATATCATTTTCGACATCAAACTCCAGTAGACGCCAATGATCGCCTTGGACAATGGGAACTAAGAGGTTAGTACACCCTGCATCGACCAAGTGTTTGATATAGATATCATGCAGTTCTTTGTAATCTGGTTTCGCCATATGTATCTGGTGCTGCAATAAAAAATTAACCCGATCATGTTCCTTTTAACATAGATTATGTGCTGATAGGTAGGAGTACGCCACGCCAGACATAAACTTACACTAAACCAAACAGGGACCACCCCGAATTTTATACTAGACGACGATATCTTATTTTAATAAGTTGACAACAAGTAAGTAATAATAGTATTGTTAAATATGCTAATGAATAAATACCAATCGAAAATCTTACTGCATCATCCAGTCGCCCACCGCGTAATATATTGAGGATCTCAAGCCGGGTAATAGACCCTGTTGATCCATTGTACACTTTAATAAAACTGCAAACAGGGACAAAATAAAAATTATAGTTAGCAACTAACAGTTAGCAGCAAGAACAAACCAGTAAATTTAACAACAGACCCTTAACCTAAACAACAAACCCGTAACCTTAACAAAAAACCCTTAACCATAACAACAAACTCGTAACCTTAACATCCAACCCGTAGCCTTAACAACTATCACGCAACCTTAACAACAAATGAATAACTATAATAAAAAACCCTTAAACTAAACAACAAACAATAACCATAACAAAAAAAACTCGTAACCATAACAACAAACCAGTAACCTTAACAACTATCACGCAACCTTAACAAAAAATCAACAACTATAACAAAAAACACTTAACCTAAACAACAAATAATAATCATAACAAAAAAACCCGTAACCATAACAATTAACCCGTAACCTTAACATCAAACCCGTAGCCTTAACAACTAACACGCAACCTTAACAACAAATGAATAACTATAACTAAAAACGAGTAACCTAAACAATAAATCAATAACCATAACAAACAACCCATAACCATAACAACAAAACAGTAACTTTAACATCAAACCCGTAACCTTAACAACTAACACGCAACCTTAACTACAAATCAATAACTATAACAAAAAACCCTTAACCTAATCTACAAATCAATAACCATACCAAAAAACCCATAACCATAACAACAAACCCGTAAACTAAACAACAAACGTAAATACTTGAGATATGAGGTAAATACTTACTTGTTATATCTGCAAATGCAAAAATGGTTGAGAGTTTTTTTTCTCCTCTTCCGTCAGCAGCGCAGCAACATCTGCTGACACCTTATAATTATGTACAAATGTGTCCTTGTCGCCCAAAAACTTGATGATGAAGCCTGCTGGAAAGAGAATCCCCTCGTTCAGCTTATTCATGTACATTTCTTCTTCTAAGCTCATAGGGGAACTCATGTGTTTTTTTCAGATAGAGTGGGCGTCACTTTGTAGCCGAGCAGGAGCCAACTCTGCTACCTTTTCCTGCACCTGCGCTTCCTCCTCCCCAACCACTTCTATTATTGCCTTGTTCCCTATGTTGTCTTTTTCTTTCTTCTTCTTCCCTTCAGTGTAAGGGGTGACTACCCACTTGGAAGGCTTCACCGATCTTTTGCATATCTTCCGTTTAGGGGGTGCAGCAGCGGCCACCTTCTCGCGTGCCCCCGTTGCACCCCTCTTTCTCTTATTCAAAGCCCTTGAAAACACAATAGGAGCATCTTCGTCATCAGTTGATGTCTCTATTGCTGATGGAGGGGCATTCTCTGATTGCTTTATTTCCATCCCAGTGTCCTCCCGCAGAGTGTCTGATTCCAAACAATCCATTCGAAGTATAAATATTAAGAAAACTTAGCCCCTTCTATCTAAACTTAACAATTTCATAGTAACTCTAACAACTGATGCCTAAACACATGGTGAAAAAGTTGCTAACCTATACAAGTTTGCGTCTCCCCATCACCTGCAGAAGGGACTTCAACCGCCGGCGTTATTTCCCTTCCAGTGCCCTCGCGTTGAGTGCCTGTTTCTGATAATATTCAGAGTATAAACAATCAAAAGCTTAACAACCAATACGTAGACATAACAACCAATCTCTAACGTATAGTGCACAAGCAAGCTGACCTGTACAAGTTAGCAGCTCCTTCGCTGGCAGGGACACCTTCTCTCCCTCGTTTATTTCTGCCTCAAGAACCTTGTCAATGCGATAGGCCTCTGGTGGAGGTAATTCTCCTGGCGGAGCATCTTCACTCTCCTTGTGGATATCAGAAAAAATGGTTGTGGAGAGGCCCTCCCTGTTGGAGGGGCCTCACTCTCCTTATTAGCTTCATCAAATAATAATGATTTATTAACATCTCCCTCGTACTGTACATCAATGCCACCCACGGTGCCTGGAGTGTCTGATTCAAAAAATAAACACAAATGAGCTTAGGTACGTCATTGTCAAAAAAAACATAGCATCAGTTACATAACCCTAACAACTAACCCAGATACTTAACAATCAATCTCTAACCTTGGCAATAAATCCCTAACCTTAACATTAGATCCGTAAAGTTAACAATACATTTTTAACCTTAACAAAAAATCCATATACTTATCAATCAATCTTTAAACATAACACGCAAACGTAATTGCAAGCCACATATCAATGGGCTGGACACCAATCCTGTAGTGCTCTTATCCTTGTATACAGAGAGGGTTCCGGATCGTGCTTCGCTTAGTTCCTCTCTCAGTCTTCTATTTTGAGCAGACAGCTTAGCCACCTTCACAGAAAGAGCACTTATCTTTACACGGTCTGCAGCAATCATACCCTTGAATTTATTCTCGTTCTTGCGACGTAATGCTTGGTTCATTGCCGCGATGCTCTTCCAGTAGATAACTTGCTGAGGCCATTCTATTTGCTTAACTGCCTTATTTGGCTGCTCGGCGTCTTCATCAATATCCTGTGGCATCACATATGCAATGGACAGGTAGAGTATTATTAAAAGGATTAATTAATTAAAAAACAAATGAAATCCACGATTGCTAAGTTCTTATAACTGCATCAATTGGGATGTCGTCATCTTCTGCTCTCCTCTTCTTCTTGTGAAGAAGGTCTCTTGGGCCTCTGCTCTCCTCTTCTTCTTGTGAAGAAGGTCTCTTGGGCCACGAGCCCTGCCGGCGTCTACTGCAGTCAGTCCCTTAATCCTCCTCTTCTCTCTCTCACACATCTTCCCTTTCTCTATTCCCTGCTCCTTCCCCCACAAACCTCCCTCGATTCTTTGAAGTTGTCTATGTTGCTGTGGAAGCTTTATCGTAGCTTTGCTTGCTTTAGCAACAACAGTGGCCAATCTCAAAGAACCAGCAATCTCCCCAAGTCTCACCCAATTTGTCAGGGGAGGCCTCATCGTACAACCAACTGCTGGCTTCTTGATGCCGGTAAGTTCATAATACCACAACTGCACATTAGAGAAATAAAATCTTAACAAACACCTTTATCCGTAACAATTAATAAGTAACCCTAACAATAAAAACGTAACCTTAACAACCAAACCGTAATATTAACACGTAACAATTAATAAGTAACCCTAACAATAAAAACGTAACCTTAACAACCAAACCGTAATATTAACAACAAAACCATAACCTTGACAACCAAACTGTAACATTAACAACTAAACCCTAACCTTCACAATCAGTAAAAAAACATGATTACTTACACAAACTAGAGGGGTACACCCTTGCAGATATAAAGTCGTCTTCCCTGGCTCAGGACCCTTCAGTGCCCTCTCTATCGCGTCAGATGTCTCACTGAATATATAGGTCCCCCAAGCAGTGTTATTGACCTGTTCGATGCTGTCGACGTATGTAGGCAATAAAAATTGCCTTTAATCCTTATCAGAGAAGTTCAGAACAAAACTGCTAAAACCTCGCCCGAAATAGCAGAAAAAGGGGAAAACACAGATATCTCCCAAACCGTAAGGAATTTGGCGAAACGGAGGAAGCGAACCAAAGCCTTCGGCTTGGTTCGGATGGCCCCATCTCGTCGAGATAGGTGATTTTCATATATAATTCGTCCAATTCCGACTTACGGTTTGAAAGTTACGGCCTATTCTTCGATCCATGCTATAGAGCTCGCCTAACGGCTTGAAGATCGCCTGCAGTATCAAATCCGCCTGCAGACCCAAGTCTGCCCTGCAGTTGAAGCTCGCCTACAACTCGAAATTCGCCTGCAGTCCCAAATCCGCCTGCAGACCCAAGTCTGCCTGCGAGCTCGCCTGCAGACCCAAGCTGCAGACTCGCCAGCTCACTGTCAACTGTCCACTTGGAGTATGGGATAGACTCAGCTCGCCTGCAAGCTCGCCTGCAGACCCAAGTCTGCCTACAGTCCTAAGCTCGCCTGCGGACCCAAGCTGCAGACTCGCCAGCTCACTGTCAACTGCCCACTTAGAGTATGAGAACAGTTACATCAGTGGTCAAATCCCACAAATCAAGGGAGAGGGCACGGTACCCCAAGACCGTCAAGCGGCCGCTCACAGTACGAATGGTTGGGCAGGTGTCAAGTCGACCTGAACATTCATAAATGCAGCTCACCTCGGCTGTCTGAGTCAAGAGCCGGATCCGCTAGCACCCGGCGAGCTGTCCAAGCCTACTCGAGTACCAGGAACCCGCTTTCCCACCTCTCTCGGCCTGAAGAGAGAAGACACGGTACTCCAGGCCCGTCGAATGACTGCTCACGGTACGAGTGATCGGACAGATGCCAGATCAACCTGCGCGTTCATAAATGCAGCTCACCTCGGTTGTCCAAGCGAAGGGTGAAAGCCACCGGCGCTCGGTGGTTGGTCAGATCCATTCGAGTACCTGACAGCCGTTGTCACACGTACGAGGATAGGCCTTCCCATTCCTATGTGATATGACATAAAGCACAATCCCTCGAATGACCATTCATATTGCTAGACGTGTGGTCACATCCCGTAATTCAAGGAGCAGTCAAGCTGTCTCCCTCACATGGTCAAATCCCATGAATCAAGGGATGGCCCATGTCATCCCTTGCCTACTAAAACCCATCTTCAGCCAGCATGAAAGGGGGATTTTTGGACGTTGCATATTCTGCTGGCTAATCTCCCAAAGGTTGAACCTGGACCTTTGCCAAAGGCTCCCTCAAGAACCGAAGCTCCGGCAGCAACTTTGATCGGATCGTCCAAGGGAAGCAGGCTCGGCACGGGCACCGAGCGAGGCGTCCTATCGCCACCGAGGAACCCACGTTAAACAAGGAGGGCATTCCCTCCGCTTCTGTTGTAAACATTTGATTAATTAGTTTGTAATAAGCCTTCTTATTAATACAAACGAAAGTTCCCTGTTTTCGGGAGATCAAAATTTACACCATACAGATTCAGATGAATTGGTGGTGGCGCAGTCTGACGAAGTTGCTGCAGGGACCACGGTTGAGTCCCTTGTGATCAAATTCGAGGGGTACTTACAATCGTCCTCTTCTGGCAGCAATACATCTCGCGATGACTGCAGAGTCGTGCGGGTGGCCCAGCCCCAAGAGGCCGAGGCAACCAAGCCTGAGGGATCTGCCCAAGCCGAGGCAGAGGGTTCTTTTCCCCCCTAACCAGTTGAGGCCGAGCCGAGATTCGAGAATGCGGGTCTAGGAGCTGCTGGGTGGGTCGATGAACGATCCTCGCAGACCCCTGTGCAAAAGGAATCAACCATTCGTGTCGACGCAGAATACGCCTCCACCGTCGACATGAACGCTCCTCGTTCAAAAAGATCCAAACAGCGGCAACGAAAAGCTCTCGCTCGTTTCAAGGAACAATCCCTCATCCCCCACGACAGACTGAATTATTATTCAGGCTTGAAAGGAATCAACCCCTTGAGCCAGGTTCCCAGTACGGGCGAACCGCTCAAATCGGGCAAGCCTATCAGTTTAGGCGAACCCATCTCTTCGAGCCAGGTTCCCAGTTTCGGCGAACCGCTCAAATCAGGCGAGCCTAACGGTTTAGGCGAGCCCCACATCTTGAGCCAGGTTTCCATTTTTGGCGAACCGCTCAAATCGGGCGAGCCTAACGGCTTAGGCAAGCCCAACCTCTTGAGCCAGGTTCCCAGTTTTGGCGAACCGCTCAAATCGGGCGAGCCTAGCAGTTTAAGCGAGCCCCACTCTGTGAGCAAGGTGCTCAATTTTGGCGAACCAAGGGCACCTGGCGAACTCTGCAGTTTAAGAGGGCTTCGTCAAACAAGCGAACTTCACCAAGCTCGCCTGACGGCCCAAGATCGCCAGAAAGGCGAAGCAACAGCTCGCCAGACAGGCGCAGGCACACTGTGCCAATCTCGCCTGACGGGCGAACCTCGCCAGCATGAACCTCGCCAACACGCTCACGCCCAAATGGGGGTGGCCACCTCGTTTGCCTGCACGGGTCTGACGTCCGTCTCTGACGACGACGACGATTGCTCAGCAGTGGCAATGTCGGAGACTTCAAGCTCAGTTCAGGGCAAGCACACAAATGTGCACATGACTGACATCCCTGAGGAGATGTCTAGGAGGCTCGACGAGCAACAAGCAACCATCGACTCCCTGAAGGAGATGTTGGAGCAGCTCCTGAGCGAGAAGAAGAGGAAGAGAGAGAGGACTTCGCGGGCTTCGCATAAATCCTTGAAGCACAAAGAGCGGGTGCCTACTCCTTCTCACTCCTCATCCGAGTCATCTAGAGGAGCGTCATCTTCGGGCCATAACCCAAGAGACAAGAGGTTTGACGATCTCCAAAGTCAACTCGACGCCTTGAAGCTCCAGAAGCATGCGAACAAGCTGGGGGTTGTCAGACCGTATCCAATTGAATGGGATGCGGTCTCCTACCCGGCAAAGTTCGAGCCGCTGGACCTCCTACAGTTCAATGGCAAGGGTTCTCCTACCCAGCACCTCTACTACTTCCAGGCGCAAACTGGACACATAGTGGGAAACGATCCCATTATGACTCGACTGTTCATTGGTACCCTCAAGGGGGTCGCTTTTGAATGGTTTCGCAGATTGAAGCCCGGGTCCATCGCCTGCTGGAAGGATATGGAAAGGCTCTTCATGGCCAGATTCTTCGACGATGACACAGAAGTATCTATGGCCACCCTGCTAACTGTGAAGCAGTGGAGGATAGAGTCTGTAAGCAACTTTGTCAAGAGATTCAGAAACCGATCGTTGCATTCCCGCGATCGAGTTTCCGAGGCCACGCTCATCGAGATGTGCCGGAACAATCTCTCCATCAGCGTTCTGTCCAATATGGGCGCTGTTGAAGCTCGCTCATGGAAAGACTTACTCCGTCAAGGAGAACAAGTCGAGAGCATGCTCAAGCATATGGGTGACGAAGACCCGCATGAATTTCGAGGGGATGATGATCAAGATACCTTGGTAGTGGAGACTGATCCCTCATATCCTCCAAATTTCCCCCGCTGATCCTCTTCAATAGGACGGCGGGCCCACATAGTCGCTCTAATCGCATCAATCTTGTCAAGTTAACACTACACCTCTGACAATCTCCCTTCGATCCTCTTCAATAGGACGACAGGCCTGCACACCCCACTCCAACTGGTGCATGAGTTTAAACTGCTCCCTTACCACTCCGACAAGTACACGAGTATAAACTGCTTCTTCTGATCCTCCAACTGGTATAAGAGGTTAAACTATTCCCTTCACTTCCACTTCTTGAGCCAGGTTCCCAGTACGGGCGAACCGCTCAAGTCAGGCTCGCCTAACAGTTAGGCGAGCTCCACTTCTTGAGCCAGGTTCCTAGTACGGGCGAACCGCTCAAATCAGGCGAGCCTAACAGTTAGGCGAGTCCCACTTCTTGAGCCAGGTTTCCATTTACGGCGAACCGCTCAAAACAGGCGAGACTAGCAGTTCAGGTGGGCTGCATCAAACTCCCACTTGGTCAAACCTTCAGATAGTTAGGACCAAAGCCACAATCCCCCGCCAATCCTCTTCAATAGGATGGCGGGACCCCCACTGTCACGTTAACAGTTACCTCTGACAAATCAACTTACCAGTCCTCTTCAATAGGATGGTAGGTCCATAGAGTTGCTCAAATCGCAATAAACTCCCACTGTCATGTTAACACTACACCTCTGACAAAATCAACTTACCAATCCTCTTCAAAAGGATGGTAGGTCCTCAAAGTCGCTCCGATCGCGGCAATTCCTATCACGTTAACAATTACCTCTGATAGCCGACACCGTCATTCCCGCAAATGACGTTGTCCGATCAGTCGTCATACTCATACGTCCCTGAACGATTTGATTCTCCCAGCACCGTCTTTCCCATAAAAGGCGTTGTTGTTTGATAGTGGCCTACTATGCGATGTGCTGCTATTTCAGGGTTCGTCTTTGCCCCAAGAGAAGACAAATCAGGGATGTTGTCCAATCAATCGTCACACTCATACGTCCCTGAACGATTTGATTCTCCCAGCACCGTCTTTCCCATAAAAGGCGTTGTTGTTTGATAGTGGCCTACTATGCGATGTGCTGCTACTTCAGGGTTCGTCTTTGCCCCAAGAGAAGACAAATTAGGGTTCGTCTTTATCTTTGCCCTAAGAGAAGATAAGCTGCCCCTTCCCTCCGACCGGTGCACGAGGCTAAATTGCTCCTTCACTCCAACTGGTGCATGAGTCTAAACTGCTCCTACCCTCCGACTGGTATACGAGGTTAAACTGCTCCCTTAATCCAAACTCCAAACGCCTCGAAAGGCTAAGGATAGAGGAGAAATTTTAGCATTGAGCCTAAGAGAAACTCCTCGACAACTTACCATGCTAAGGGCAAGAGCATGGCTAGTCCAACTCAAACGGCAGTTGGTAAAGACAAATCAAGTCCGTTGATAGCTGAGGGTTTGCTCAAAATCCTAGAAGGCGATCATCAGCTGCGAGCGAAGAGGTCAGCTTCACCGAGCTTGTTGGAGGGCTCCTCACTCCATCTGAGCGGGGATCACTTTACGGGTCTTCATATCCAAAGTGTTCCAGACCCCATGCGGCCCGATTCAGGTCTGAAAACTTTGGAGGGGGTTTTGTAGGCAATAAAAATTGCTTTTAATCCTTATCAGAGAAGTTCAGAACAAAACTGCTAAAACCTCGCCCGAAATAGCAGAAAAAGGGGAAAACGCAGATATCTCCCAAACCGTAAGGAATTTAGCGAAACGGAGGAAGCGAACCGAAGCCTTCGGCTAGGTTCGGATGGCTCCATCTCGTCGAGATAGGCGATTTTCATATATAATTCGTCCAATTCCGACTTACGGTTTGAAAGTTACGGCCTATTCTTCAATCCATGCTCAGGAGCTCGCCTGCAACTCAAATTCGCCTGCAGTCCCAAATCCGCCTGCAGACCCAAGTCTGCCTGCGCACCTGAGCTCGCCTGCAAACCCAGTTCGCCTGCTAGCTCGCCTGCAGACCCAAGTCCGCCTGCAGTCCCAAACTCACCTGCAGACCCAGTTCGCCTGCAAGCTCGCCTGCAGACCCAAGCTGCAGACTCGCCAGCTCACTGTCAACTGCCCACTTGGAGTATGGGAACAGTTACATCAGTGGTCAAATCCCACAAATCAAGGGAGAGGGCACAATACTCCAGGCCCGTCAGATGGCCGTCCACAGTACGAATGAGCGGACAGGCGCCGAAACAGCCTGCACCCTCATAAATGCGGCTCACCTCAGTTGTCCAGGTGAAGGGACGAGAGCCGCCAACGCTCGGTGGTTGGTCAGATCCACGCAAGCATCTGACAGCCGTTGTCACGCATACGAGGAGGGGCTTTCCCACTCCTATGTAGCGTGATGCAGAGCACAGCTCTTCGAATGACCATTGACGGTACGAATGAACAGCAGGACGTCTCCGAACAACGTGTGGTCACATCCCATAATTCAAGGAGCAGTCAAGCTATCTCCCTCACCTCTATTAGTGGTCAAATCCCATGAATCAAGGGATAGCCCATGCCATCCCTTGCCTGTTAAAACCCATCTTCAGCAGCATGAAGAAGGGGGATTGGCCGTTGCATATTCTGCTGGCTAATCTCCCAAAGGTTGAACCTGGACCTTTGCCAAAGGCTCCCTCATTTGAGAACCGAAGCTCCGGCAGCAACTTCGATCGGATCGTCCAAGGGAAGCAGACTCGGCACGAGCACCGAGCGAGGCGTCTTATCGCCACCGAGGAACCCACGTTAAACAAGGAGGGCTTTCCCCCCGCTTCTGTTGTAAACATTTGATTAATTAGTTTGTAATAAGCCTTCTTATCAATACAAACGAAGTTCCCTGTTTTCGGGAGATCAAATTTTCACGGCTACAACGTACTTGAATAAATGCCTGAGAACGCCGGAAACACTGCTTGGACACCAAATCATGCTCAGCTGATAGAGGATCTGTAGCAGGACATAGTCCTTCACATCTAGACGATCAAAAGATAGTACCAGCTTCAAGAGCAGGTCCTCCACATTGCGTCTGGTGGGGCCTTCTTTGGGGGGAGCTATACTGCTGGAACCCCCGGCCTCGGGTTTGTCAAAAAACCTGGACCAAATCCTATTTTTCCTATCCCGATTGTGGTCAACATGAAGCCCCTCATTAGAGAACCATGTATGCTCCATTACTCACTCAAGGTTGAATGAGCATGCGATCTCTTCTCCATCATTCCTATCGGTGAAGACGAATTTTTTGCTTTTCTTGTCCCACTGACTCAAAATGTGCTCAAAGGTGGGAAGATCGACACCAGGTGGGCCAAATTGGACGCAGTGTCTGAATACACTATCTTCGTAAGCCGCAAAATGCCTTGGTCCCATACGCATCACCAAATTCCGCATGAAGTCGTAATAGGCACCGAAGCTGGCGGTGGGCCGCAACGTAATAGCTGGCTTTGCCCTTTTTCTACAAAACAAAAACATAAGACAAGAGCATTTTTGAGTATAATCAGTAAACATAACAACTATGCTGTAAACTTTGCGGGTAAACCAACAACCTTAACAACAACCCCATAACCTTAACAACAAAAACCTAACCATAACAACCAAAGCCTAACCTTAACAACCAAAGCCTAACCTCAACAATAAAAGCATAAACCTTGCATGTTAACAATAACCTCAACAGCTAACAGACATCCGTAATTTTGGATCTTCCCACCAGACTAGGAGCATTATCAATCAAACCATAACCTTAACAACATAAAACTTGCGGTAAAAATTACCTTTTGGGTGCTGCCACGTGCTTCTCTTTTTCTCCTCTCTGTAGACCAAGGAGCGCTCTAGTGGCATCGTTGGACACGCCGGTGGTGCCGGTGCTACCCTCTAGACCTTCGCGAGGGCCTACACTTAAATTTTGAGGTGGGCTTCTGGGTTGAGAATGGCTGGATACGATGTTCGTTAGAACATCAGCAATCGCAGCTCCAGCTTCAGATTCAGTCCGCATTGCAGTTGTATGGGCTCTTTCTGAGATTTCGAACCGCTGGGCGTCATCGCTTTCGCTGTGGTCGGCATTGAGGTTGGCTTTGGGGGTTGAATCGCCGGCCATTTTGATCCCTTTGCTTTGATTCGGTTTGCGTTGGAGTCGGTTGATTTAGGGTTAGGGTTTTGAATTGGGTTTCTGGAGTCGGTTTGCTTGCAGAAGAGAGAGATGACAGGGTACGGACGAGGAGGCAACTCATAACGGGGAATTTTAAATGTAAGGGTATTTTGGGCATTTCGAGCGGGGTTTAAACGGAGTTACGCCTGGGTATTCGTTTTGGGGGCTGGAAGAAAATCGCGCGCGGTTTTGGGGGCAAAGCACCCGTTGAAAAAGTCTTTGGGGGGAGGGCACGTTTTGTTGTGTTTTGGGGGTTGGAAGTATTTTTCCCTTTTGTTTTTAAGTCATGTCTATCTGTAGATCTTCTATTTAATAACTTTGCATTTCTCCTATTTAGAGGGTTTCTTTGATTTGTAAATTGTAGTAAGAAATATTTATCTACAATTTTATTGTGTGCATGTACAACAAAATGTTCAATGATGTAGTTCTTCCTTGTTTCAACTTTTCATGAGACTTGATGCTCTATGTTCCTTTAGGCTCTTTCTGGTTGTGTCAATTGTTTGGTTGTGGTCTCATATTGTTTACACTTGTGTCTCAGTTTTTCTTGTTTGATTTATACATTTTTTTGTGTTGCGAAAACTATAAATTGATTCCTTAAAAAAAATAGAGAGAGATGTATATACTGTATCAGCATAAAATTGTCCCAGAGCAAAATTTCTGGAGGCCCTTACAGAAATATGACAAAAACAAATATATTCCATCACTCAACAGATATGAACATTAGCTTCAATTCATAGAATGCCTAAAATCATTTGATACATACATACAGAAATGACAGCCTCTGAATATGCAAAATAGCAATAAATGTAATATTCATAAATCAATGACTATCTATCCACGTCTACAAGCAGCTAGATGAAATATTAAGGATGCATACACATTTCAAATATGGAAAACATATCTAATAAGCAGTATATAGAAAATTCGACTCATCCAATAGAGTCATCATAACACATTGTTTCACAATGGTCTAGTTGTTTCAAACTTCTAATAGTGATGATAAATTCTTATACTATTTCCAATAAAAAAAATGATGCTTCACACTGCTTCCAAGCTACAGAACCATACTAACGAAAACAAAAACAAAACAAGGGTACAGTCCTTGGAGGTCTCAAGCAAGTAGTCTTCAGAGGTCTCAAATCTCTGGTAAGGTCGTCTATTTCCACAACCTCGGCTTCTCCATTGCCTTTCTGAAAAAAACTGAGACACAAGTGTAAACAATAGCAGTCTAGAATCCTAACACAAGTTCCATCAAGAACACGTCTAAATTTCACAACAAAAGTTACAGGAAGCTAGTTAGAAATGCAAGCAAACAAAATTCCATCTCCTTAAGCCCCAGGCAAAGATATGTTAAATTGTTAATATCAGTATTAGAGCTCCTCTGTTCAGGTACACAGTGTAGAGGAGTAGCAGACCAGTTATCCCCCTTGAAAGTTGTAGAAATGTTCGATCTTGGAGTTGAACTCTTTTAAATGTAAGGGTATTTTGGGCATTTCGAGCGGGGTTTAAACGGAGTTACGCCTGGGTATTCGTTTTGGGGGCTGGAAGAAAATCGCGCGCGGTTTTGGGGGCAAAGCACCCGTTGAAAAAGTCTTTGGGGGGAGGGCACGTTTTGTTGTGTTTTGGGGGTTGGAAGTATTTTTCCCTTTTGTTTTTAAGTCATGTCTATCTGTAGATCTTCTATTTAATAACTTTGCATTTCTCCTATTTAGAGGGTTTCTTTGATTTGTAAATTGTAGTAAGAAATATTTATCTACAATTTTATTGTGTGCATGTACAACAAAATGTTCAATGATGTAGTTCTTCCTTGTTTCAACTTTTCATGAGACTTGATGCTCTATGTTCCTTTAGGCTCTTTCTGGTTGTGTCAATTGTTTGGTTGTGGTCTCATATTGTTTACACTTGTGTCTCAGTTTTTCTTGTTTGATTTATACATTTTTTTGTGTTGCGAAAACTATAAATTGATTCCTTAAAAAAAATAGAGAGAGATGTATATACTGTATCAGCATAAAATTGTCCCAGAGCAAAATTTCTGGAGGCCCTTACAGAAATATGACAAAAACAAATATATTCCATCACTCAACAGATATGAACATTAGCTTCAATTCATAGAATGCCTAAAATCATTTGATACATACATACAGAAATGACAGCCTCTGAATATGCAAAATAGCAATAAATGTAATATTCATAAATCAATGACTATCTATCCACGTCTACAAGCAGCTAGATGAAATATTAAGGATGCATACACATTTCAAATATGGAAAACATATCTAATAAGCAGTATATAGAAAATTCGACTCATCCAATAGAGTCATCATAACACATTGTTTCACAATGGTCTAGTTGTTTCAAACTTCTAATAGTGATGATAAATTCTTATACTATTTCCAATAAAAAAAATGATGCTTCACACTGCTTCCAAGCTACAGAACCATACTAACGAAAACAAAAACAAAACAAGGGTACAGTCCTTGGAGGTCTCAAGCAAGTAGTCTTCAGAGGTCTCAAATCTCTGGTAAGGTCGTCTATTTCCACAACCTCGGCTTCTCCATTGCCTTTCTGAAAAAAACTGAGACACAAGTGTAAACAATAGCAGTCTAGAATCCTAACACAAGTTCCATCAAGAACACGTCTAAATTTCACAACAAAAGTTACAGGAAGCTAGTTAGAAATGCAAGCAAACAAAATTCCATCTCCTTAAGCCCCAGGCAAAGATATGTTAAATTGTTAATATCAGTATTAGAGCTCCTCTGTTCAGGTACACAGTGTAGAGGAGTAGCAGACCAGTTATCCCCCTTGAAAGTTGTAGAAATGTTCGATCTTGGAGTTGAACTCTGCTCAGAATTTGATTTTTCTGGGTCTTGTGCAAATGAAAATCCCATGATATTTGATTGAACAAATTCTTGTGAACTTGGCATATTCAATTGATGCCCATGTATCTGTCAAAATACCAGTAATATAAATAGATAGCAAAAAAAAAATCATATATTTATAACAAGCACACACTCACGTTATACGGATGAAAGAGCATTGGCATATATCTACCATTACCAACCGTCATAGGAGAGTGCATAAGTACCTGTAATTGATAGTAATGAATCATATAACACTATAGTTGTTTGAAAACTCATTATACACAATGTGAAGCATTGTTTTGAAACCTGTGATTGTTGTGAAGAAGGTACATGAGATTGGTCCATTGCATCGCAATGTCTTGGATCTTTAGTTACCTATCATTGCATAGACATCAATAATGACTATATTCAGCAAGAAGTAAATAATGACTTCAATTATAGTTAAATATAAGACTTGTGCGAGCTTCTTTTTGTTTTTTCTTAACCGAGCTTCAAAACCTCCCGTTACTCGACGTTTTCCACGATGTGTAGCTTCTCTCTTTTTGAATCCCTTTGCATTCACAGCGGTTACATTATTAGATCAATCAACCAAGACATTTTGGGCTTCATCTTCCACATCTTTTTCATCATTTATTTCTACACGTAACATATCTTCAACCATCTTTACTAACTTATCAGCTTCCATATCTACTGCCTCATATGTCTTCTCACTCTCAGATGCTCTTGATGCAAGCCCAACAAACTTAGAACATAAACTTCTATATCGAGAAGTTTGTTTCAGCCTTGGGTTCTTTACAATCTCGTGCTCACGTATGTCCTGCACAACATTATCAACTCTTGCATTTTTTGTCCACCTCTCTAAAGATATATTGCTCAGGTATCTTTTTTATCAGTGTAGTTTCTCTGCCTTCTGTCATCACTTTGATACAATGCCTACACAAGACACCTATAGTTGCAAACATCCTACAGCTGCAAGATACTGTAAATTGACCTTCTCTTTGTACTAGCCTCTCCTTAAAGAACTCATCCCTAACAACAGTGAATATATACTTTTCACCATTGGACACACACTTCGTTATGGAAGACTTTAGAGAGTCTTCAAACTGAGCTTGAAATACCTTAAATATAGCTTTGGTATAAACTTCTCGTGCATGTATCAAGATACTTACCTCCATTTTGCAGTGAACAATCCGGAACAACAAATCATACTCAGCTTCCAATTCCTTATACCGCTTATCAAATACCATTCTTACAAAGTGAGTAAAAAACTCGGGCAATTGTAGGTCTGATTTCAAATACCCCTTCAAACTAGCATTAAAGCTTTCACTCAGTTGTGTGGTTTGCATTCCTACCGACCATGTCCACTTCACATATGCATGCACCCATTTTTTTTCTTATTTTAAATGTTGCAGCCAACCAAGTATCATCATGTGCATCATACTCATCAAGCATGGACTGCCAAGCACTCAAGAACTCATCCTCTTCCTCAATTTGATAAAGAAATTTGTTGAACACATTGCCTTCATCTGCTTCATTGTGGTCTCGAAATAAGAAGCCAACATTCTTGACAGCATTTTGCATCAAATGCCATATACAAAGTCTATGGTAAGTACCTGACATATACAAAAAAATGGTCATATACATTTAAAAAAAAGAATGCTATATACAAAGTCGATGGTAAGTACCTGGCATCACATGTAATACAACCTTGGCTATCGCTGCATCTTGATCAGTAAAAAAGGTTTGTGAAGGCTTCCCACACATTGCCTTTAAAAAGGTTTCAAACAACCATATAAAGAATGATGCGGTCTCGTCGTACATTAAGGCAGCTCCAAAAATAATAGTCCCTCTATGATGATTTAATCCAACAAACACCGCAAATGGTCGATTTGCTTCATTAAGTTTGTAAGTTGTATCAAAACTTACCACATCACCAAATATACCATAATCCATTATCATTTTAGCATCAGCCAAAAAACATTGGTAATCTGTTCCTCAGTGTCTAACTGCATCTCATAGAAGAACAAAGGAGTTTCCAACATTTTCTTTGAAAAATATTCTATCAGATAAGCAGCTTCTCCAATTTTTTTTTCTGTCAGACAGTTCGAAGGTAATTCTTTTGGTCTACCTTTGTAAATCCTAATGACTCTCTACCACCTACTTGCTGACCCATTAATTCAAATGCAGACTTCGGCGAAAGACCGGAATTTGCTGTCAAGTCTAAAAAGGCTTCATCTGATGATGTGATTTTTCGATGAGATGGCATAAAATGGACAGATTCTTGGCTGATAAGAGGATGGTTATGCTCTTCAGAGAAATGATAAATAGAATACTTGCCAATACGCCTGACCAACTTAATCCCCATAATCGCTCCACAATTAGTCCTTGTCTCTCCTCTTGGATTTCTCGTCAAATCGTCTCTTATCCGCCTTCCGCAAACCTTCCTTACAACAAACAAATGTTCTTGAAGTGAGTACACCTTGTTTATCTGCAGCATAAGCAGCTCTTCTAATGCTAAAGCCTTCACTACGTGCATATTCGTTATAAATGTCATATGCATCAATCTAAGAATCAAACTCCATAAAAAATTTAGGTTTCAAGTCTTCTTTTGATTGCTCCAAACTGTCATTGTTTTCTTTCACAGGCTCTTCCATAATGCCTGCAACAATCAATCATATATCAGAATCACTACACACATTTCTCTACACATATATAATCCAAGTTGTTTAGTTTTGACATACATACAACAAACATATATATCTGAATTAGTTGGCATCAGTTAAGCACTTGTTGCAAGTCACTAAAATTAGTGTCATTTGCACAGAACATGTTCTTCCATTCAGTTTTCTGCTACCCTAAATGATCCTCGATGATATCATGTTTAGCAAGTTCTAATTATAAATTCAGTATGCAAAGTTCCATTTAATAATACAAAAGAAATAAGGTTAAACTTTAAAAAAAAAAATTGTCATTGAAAATGGATTAAATGGAGCTTTCAAACTGACATTGTAACATACATTTACCAAGCACGCTATGTCAATTACCAAAATTAGTTTACAGCAAACAATGAAACAAATGCAAATTTATCCAATTTATAAGCTTTGGAGCTCGTAGAATCAACAAGGTGACACCTTTTGTTGAATTTTCGCATTAAAGTGTAGTAATCTCAAGCAATTAATCAAAACAGATTCCTCAGATCTACCCAAATCCGAAAACAAACAAAACCCAGACTAAACCTAATAAAAAAAATTCAACTTTAAATTGAAGAGTGCAGCATTCAAGAACAAGTAAGAATTTTTTTTTAAGAGAAGTCTGGTTACCTTCAACGGAGAAGAATCCAAAACACCCAAACTTTAGCTTTGAAAGAGGGAGGGGCTAGAATTCTCCGCCACGAGGAGGAGTCGGCGACGGGGCAGAGGAGCGGCGGAGGAGGAGTCGGCGACGGGGCGGAGGAGGAGTCACCGGAGAGATTGAGAAGGGGGGAGAGATTGAGATTGAGATTGGGAGGAGAGAGAGAGAGATTGCGTTAATAGCTGGGAGGGAGAGATCTTGACCGTAGATTTAAAATGAAAGGTAATCTATTCCTTTATACAAAAGGGAGAATAAAAGAACCACTATTCATGCTATAGTAAATAATACAGTGAATTTACTGTAGTGATAAAACTGTGGCTAACTACCAATCCCCAGCTATTGCACTGTAGCTAACAGCCTATCCCCAGCTTACAAAATTAATCAAACCAAGCTCATGTTCACCCATATATTTTTTTCAAAATTCCCCAGTTGACAAAATTCTCCAACTTACAAAATTAATGAAAGCAAGCCCATGAATTAATGACACCAAGCACATGTTCAAGCAACATCACCCAAATTTTACAACTTCAAAATCTATCAAACTTGAGCAGCAATCTCTCAATATTCTCCAGCTTACAAAATTAATCAAACCAAGCTCATGTTCACCCATATATTTTTTTCAAAATTCCCCAGTTGACAAAATTCTCCAACTTACAAAATTAATGAAAGCAAGCCCCTGAATTAATGACACCAAGCTCATGTTCACGCAACATCACCCAAATTTTACAACTTGCAAAATCAATCCAACTTGGCAGCAATCTCTCAATATTCTCCAGCTTGCAAAATTAATCAAACCAAGCTCATGTTCACCCATATATTTTTTGTGGGCCCCACATATTCAATCAAACTTTAGTTGCCACGTCATTTTGTGGGCCCCACATATTCTGCTTACAAAATTACCCTGCTCACACCTCAAATACATTAACATGGATAAACCAAAAAAAGAAAAAAGAGGAGGGAGCGACAATATGTGAAAAAAAGTTAATCAAAGTTGATAAATACCTCTTCAAAACCTGGAGTTGCTACAGGTTTTTGAGGGTCCCACATATTCCTTTGTGTGCATCAAACTTGAGCGGCAATCTGGGAAAATTCTCCAGCTTACAAAAATTTTGAAAAAACCACCAAAATTTTGAATAGCAAGGAAACAAGGAAATGTGTGGGTCCCACATATTCACTCTCTTCAAACAAGCTGTGAAAAAAGCGGCAATCTGAAAAAAAAGAGCCAAAACTGAAATTATAATTTATAATAAGTTATCATGCCATAAAAGAGAAACACTTCAAATAGCAAGTTTTATGTGATCTTAGGTCACTATTATTTGATTATTTTTTGATTAAGTCAGTATTTCCCACATTTATGATTTATGACTCATTTCTGCCTATATACATCACATTTTTCATATCAAACTTACTTTTTAAAGTATTTATGATGACCCACTTCATCACAACATTAATTCATCATATTTATTTCATATTTCTTACCATTTACCCAAATAAAGATCATACATTAGTTTAACTAGCTTCTCAAGCAATGTATATTTTCCTCTTAGTTGCATGCTTAAATTTTATTTCAAGTACAGGACCTAAATTATGCTTTTTTGTTTCAATTATAGAAGTGGAAAACGCTTCTAGAATCAACTCTTAAGTCATACTGTAAGTATACTATGCTCCTTTCAGTATATTTGTCTTTACATTATTGGAGATCTTTGTTCCTTAATTCATGTATATATATTTCTAGCATATTAACTTATTGAATATTAATTTGACTCTGATATAACATGTACACAATTTATAGAGTATCATGATTCAAAGTAAGTTAGTTATAAACTGAAAATATTTTCAGTTTTCTATATCTTATTATTTCTATTTGTGGTATCAATCCACCAATTTAACACAACTTTTTGAGCATATGTGGAATGTATAATGCACATCTTTTGGAGCATAAATGGAGAATATAAGTATATATGTGCAAGTGAACAAGGTAACTTACCACACATCTTTCTGAGCATATATGGAATGTATGCTACCATTTACCAGAAAATCTCTTTCGGAGAATATTTCAATTCGTACTTTCGGAGAAATCTCTTTCAGAGCATATATGGAGAATATAAGTAGCAGCTCAATGGATGTTAGTTCTTTCATATCACCTTCATCTCCGAAGCTCATTGACAGAATAACAGGTAACAGTCTTTATATAAACATATGCCCAATTTAATAGTTAATAGAAATCTACTGCAATAACCTTAAATTATTGAAATTATTACCTACAGAGTTGAATTCGTTGGAATCACAGATCATTGACTTCACCAATCAAAGTGAGAAAGTACTCCCTCTTTGTTGACGCACTACGACTTTGACAAACTTCTATTCCTTAACACTAACTACCCATCATCTGTTTTCAGCTCTTCGATCCTATAATAACAAAGAGAGACGAGTTAAGAGGAAAGTTATTCATAGAGATAATGGCACCTGTAGCACTACTTCCTTTGAGGATACATCCCCGGTTATTATCAAGCGTACAAGGATGGAACAAATATCATATGATTCATCATTCGACGATTCTCACGTGCAAATGGAAGATAATGTACAACCTGTTACAAACAATAACCAATCTAATTCGGTTATTCTTAGCAACAAAGGAAGGAGAAAAGGCAAACAAATAAATGAGAAAGGTATAACTTCCTTACATTATTTTCATGTCAAATAATTGTACCTGTTTCCTTGCCTCATATGCTGTTGACATTGATATTGTCATTTGTTGTATAACATTGCTATTTGTTGTGTACTTCTAGGTCTGTACAATGATATACACAATGTGGGATCACCAACTTTTATTTGCGAACATTGTGATGCTATGCTTTGGTATGAAGAAAGAGCTGAGAAATCAAAGAGACCTGAAAATCCAGCTTTCTCATTATGCTGTCGAAAAGGCTCTGTCAAATTTCCTCTCCTCACGCATCCTCCCACCTTTCTCTGGAATCTGTTAACCGGTCAGGATAGCAGAAGCAATAAATTTAAAGAAAATATCAGAAGTTATAACTCAATCTTTGCATTTACTTCCTCAGGCGGGACAATTGACAATACATACAATAATGGAGGTGGGCCTTATTGTTTCCGTCTAAATGGACAAAACCATCACAGAATTGGTTCTTTGAGACCAGTTCCTGGAAATATCCCAAAATTCTGTCAGCTCTACATTTATGATACAGATAATGAATTAGAAAATCGTATGAACGCGTTAAAATGAAAGACCAGATATCGTCGCAAGAGTGTTCAAGATCAAACTAGATTCATTGATGGAGGATCTTCAAAAGAATAATCATTTTGGAAAGTGTATAGCAGGTATGATTTAATTTATCATATTTACATATCTGAGCATTCATATATAGATGTAATCACTTTTTAATGTGATCATCCAATAGTTTAATTAGCTTCTCAAACAAAGTGTACTTTCCTCTTGGTTACATGCTTAAATTTACTTTTAAGTACCAGAGGTAAAGCTTACACCATTTGTAAGTAATAATTTTTATAATATGAGAAAAAAGTAGTTAATATCAATTACAATGTCTGAAGTAAAACAATGAAGCAGACACACACTATGATTGTGAGCAAAGGCACGTATATATCTTCACTTTTTGGTTTATGAAATAAATTCTTCAACTAAAAAAAAGGCAAGTCAGGTACCTGATCATGAACCAATTTTATTAATCATTTTGGAAAGTGTATAGCAAGCCCAATTTAATTTATCATATTTACATCTCCAATCATTCAGATATAGATGTAATCACATTTTAATGAAATAAATCCACCAGAATATCACTGTAATAAAAGCATATAAGCTCCTAGACACATGTTTAAATTTTTTGGAAGATAAAGATGCACAAAAAATATATAACAGGTCACACACAATGTATATGGATAAGTAACAAAACGCCAAGCGATTCTGGTATGATTTAATTAGTCTAATAGAAGAAAGTATTACTAATTATGATAGCAAGCAAAGTGAATATTGAATGTTCTTATCCACAATCCAAAATTGTGATCATGATGCTGTACACGTATATTGTTGATACAAAAGGAATCAATTCAATGGCAGATGGGGCTGTAAAGGGATCAGATTCAGTTCAGATCTATGCAAGACTTGAATATGAATCCGTGTAAAACGAATATCTTAGCCGAATCCGATCCTAACCTCAAAAAGAAATCAGGTCAAATTCTGATTCTGGTTCCTGATCAGACCATTTCCATCTAAGTGTTCATCTATTCTTTATTAAATTTAAGCGAGTACTCGGATCTAAATGTTCATTCGACCCAAATTCAATTTTAATTTAATAATCTAAATCTAAATCCGGCCAGGATATGGTTTCAGTCATAATTTCAAATTTGAATCAGATGTTATATTTGAAAATCAAATTGCGGTTTTGGCTAATATTTACAGCACTACAAAAAGAAATCTCTTGCCCTTCATTAATCATTGAAGAAGTAATTGTAGGCGTCAAAAAATGCTGAGAGATATCCGAATACAGCTCAAAAAGGCAAAAGAACACAAGTATGGGCTGTCTCGCACGCGAGACAGACTTGACTGTCTCACCGTGCGAGACAGTCTTTACTGTCTCGCAGGGCGAGACAGACTTTTACTGTCTCACCCACGATTTGTCTTGGTCCTGCTTATTCAAAGTGGCCTGAGAGGTTTTGTTACTTATCCATATATATTTTTACAATACTGTGTATAGTGAGATGTATTTATCCAGATGTATTTACTCAAGCAGTTCCCTGCCTTTAGTATGAAAAAAACACACAAAAGAGAGTTAAGACTTCAAATTTGAACTAACAATGCTCATCTTAAGCAGGTATGATTTCATTGAGCAACTTATAGGCTATTAATATATATATGCCCAATTTAATTTACAGATTTCACCAACTTAGTGCACACACTCAATAGGATTCTAAGCGAGGAAAAACAACAAGTTATAACATTAAACTCATAAACTTCATGAGAAAATAGAGTGCTTAAAACATAATTTTTGTGAAACATAACATTTGAATTAATAAATTATGAACCATCTATACTACTGATAATAAATTTTTCATCATACATGTAGGAATACTCACAGTGAGAACAACTTATGAAGGCTTCGGAAGAAACAATTTATGATGTTGTATATTTCGAAGCTCTACGAACTTCACAGGTAATACAAATCTATCAATTTATGAAAATTATAANGAAGGCTATTTTTTTGAGGAGGCTGATCATTTTGAGAGCACTTCAGAGCAGAAAGGACAGAGTACTCAAACTTCGGCAACTCCTTGATATTCAGGCTTTGACTTGATTTCAAGAAGAACGACTATCTTACCTTGATAAGATATCGTTTCAAGTTCTCACTTCGATAAACGAAGTCAGAATCATAAACCCCTCACGATTCAATCAGAATCTGTGATTTGGTGGTCCACGAGTCAAAGCGCTCCCGGCACAGGCAAAGATCCCACGCAAGCAGCGATCCAAACAACGATCCTGCGTTTGTTTCTCAAGAGTTGTAATTTTTATTTTGTTGTGTAAAAGAAGTCTTATAAAAAGACTATCTCTTTTGAATTTGTTGTAATCGACCGAAGATATAATGAATTCCATGACAAAGTCAACTTTTGACGCAAACAAGCTGGCGACCACAGTGGGAGCCAACGGTCTCGCTGCCGAGACCGTCGTGTCGCAGCCGATCAAGATTCCAGTTGAATCCATGGTCGAATACAAATTCGACCAAACCAAATTTGAGGAATATCTCTCATCATCCTCTTCAAGATCTTCAGTATCTCGCAAGTACAAGAGGATCTCACAATTGAGGAAGACTTACATGCCAAAGAAGGCACAAAATGAAGACTCTCGCGTGATTGTTGCTAAGGATTTTACTCGCAACACCTCTGCTCACAATGACTCTTATCTAGTTAAAGAGTCATCGAATCAAAGCCCGCCGGCATTGACGAAAAGAGCTCGTCAGAGACAACGCCAACACCGCGCTCGTCAAATAGCTAAGGCCTTGGAACAAACCGACGGGGTTCGTTATCACACGGACCTAGAGTCGAGGAGGCATCGAGTGGTTCAGTTGTCTCAACAACCAATCACTCATATCTCTGCCAAACTCACGACGGAGGAATGGACTATTGTCAAAAGGACTCGTTCGACCCTCAAAGAACGTATACAAAAACGTCGTGCAAAAGCTGCTAATGCCCATGCTCTCTCACAACAAAGACGAGAAAAGAGAAAGGAAATGGTGACCAAAGAATCACCAAAACTTCGTCAAGTTTGGATTCCAAAGTCTGGACTTATGCAAAATCAGCATTCAGAGCCCGTTAAGACTCCATACCCGCAAGGGGGTGGTTCTAAACGTGTGACTCCCGACATAACCTTGGATCGCTCAAAGACAAAAATAAATTGTCCTGAGAATGCCAACAAGGTTTTATACCCCCAGAAGAAGACGCATTCACCAAATGATATCGTCATACCTGGGAGATCATACCAACAGACGATACGATTTTTTGGCAATCATACCAATGAATCGTATTATCAAATTGAGGTTGTGAATAATTTTCGAAAGAGAGTTATTCGAGAGATAAACTCTCGTTGTTCCTGTGCACGACTCGTCAAAACAGCATTATCAGAATGTGACTGTTTCAAACGAGAAATCATCCCACGAAAAGTCTCTGCATTATCAAAGCCTAAGCTGAGACATTTCCGCAAAAGAAAATCAGCTGCCCAAAATGATGAATTCCCTGAAGTCACCATCAACGTAGCTGATAGAAGAAAGTCTAAACAGCATTCAAGTGACTCAAATCCCGACTTTTCCCCGAAAGGAAAAGTCAATCCAAGAATTGCTCAAAGGATGTCTCGACTCCAATTAGGAGCTATCAGACGCAGAGACTACAAGAGAATGCAAGAAGGAATGTCCTCGGAGGATGAATTCTCGGACACTTATTCTGCAATCGCTTCTGATGATACAATGTCTAGCACAGGACAAATCAGAGAAGTATTCACAATCACTGCTGATCAGTTCACTCAAATACTTCAGGAAGCTCTAGCCAAACAACGTGAAGAAATTAGAGCTGAAGTGAAGACAGAAATGAAGTTGGCTATCCAACAAATGAGAGAACTGTTAACTCAACAGCCTCAACCTCCTGAGTCCAATCAGCGATTTGAATCCAGCCACCACACTCGGAATGTTGTAGATGACAGTGATCCAGAGGTGGATGAAGTCATTATGGCTGATACACCTCCCAATGGCAGGAATACTCACAGCGAGAACAACTTATGAAGGCTTCGGAAGAAACAATTTATGATGTTGTATATTTCGAAGCTCTACGAACTTCACAGGTAATACAAATCTATCAATTTATGAAAATTATAAAGTTATTGTTGCTGACTACATGATAAAACAAGTTCTGTCAATTATAAAAGCTACATGATAAAACCAATTCTTTCAACTATGTATGATTAAACTCATAAGCTACAAAATAGCACCAATTCCTACTAAACTTAGAGCTAAACAAGCTCGAATTCATCACCAAAATCTATGAGGACTTACTAGGGCTCAGGATAAAAATAGATTGGTCATAAAAGATTGCCTCTCCTATAAAACTATGATGCAATGTAGGCTGCTATTATGAGGGATTACATCACCCAAACATTGTAATCTCAATGTAGGTTGCAATCAACATAGAATTGCCTCGCCTAAACATTACATAATTAATTAAAATAGGATGCATTCTCAGTTTGTTATCATCATCACTGCCCATCTAAAAAAACATATACCAAAAGAACACATACCAGAATTGAGTACCAAAGAAAGCCATCTGTCATTAAGCTCAAACCGACCATTATATACCACAAGAAGCTAACAACCAATACCTCAATGTAAGCACAAAAAGCCAACAATAAAAATTAGCAACAAGAATCAATAAAGCCTTTTATTTTGTAGTTATAACTGATATTTTCCTTTCCTCAAAACATCAAAAAAATTAAGAATGTACATCCAAACTATTCATACTACCCGGTCACGCTAAATGGTGGATGCACTAGAACAAATAAACTTAATTTTAATAGAATAAGTTTTTTTTATCATTTGAATTCATCATTGTATACTAAAATGCATATGTATTGGTTTCTTGACAGCGGTATATACAAAGTAATTAAAATTAACTATGTCCCAAGATTATGACAATGAAATTAAAAACTTACCAGCGTTGATCACTTAAAGGTGATTTTATACTCAAAATATATTCAACCTGATCAAGCTTTCATTTTAACTTATGCATGCAATTCTTTCCTTGCGATAATTTTCTTGCAAAGTTCGCACCTCTTATAGCCATTTTTGCAGCAGTTAAGAAGAAAGATCTATACTGCCTCAAATTTACACAAGCAGTTCCTTGCCTTTAGTATGAAGAAAAAGCCACAAAAGAGAGTTAGTTAAAACTTCAAAAAAACACACAAAAGAGAGTTAAGACTTCAAATTTGAACTAACAATGCTCATCTTAAGCAGGTATGATTTCATTGAGCAACTTATAGGCTATTAATATATATGCCCAATTTAATTTACAGATTTCACCAACTTAGTGCACACACTCAATAGGATTCTAAGCGAGGAAAAACAACAAGTTATAACATTAAACTCATAAACTTCATGAGAAAATAGAGTGCTTAAAACATAACTTTTGTGAAACATAACATTTGAATTAATAAATTATGAACCATCTATACTACTGATAATAAATTTTTTATCATACATGTATGAATACTCACAGTGAGAACAACTTATGAAGGCTTCGGAAGAAACAATTTATGATGTTGTATATTTCAAAGCTCTACGAACTTCACAGGTAATACAAATCTATCAATTTATGAAAATTATAAAGTTATTGTTGCTGACTACATGATAAAACAAGTTCTGTCAATTATAAAAGCTACATGATAAAACCAATTCTTTCAACTATGTATGATTAAACTCATAAGCTACAAAATAGCACCAATTCCTACTAAAATTAGAACTAAACAAGCTCGAATTCATCACCAAAATCTATGAGGACTTACTAGGGCTCAGGATAAAAATAGATTGGTCATAAAAGATTGCCTCTCCTATAAAACTATGATGCAATGTAGGCTGCTATTATGAGGGATTACATCACCCAAACTTAGAGCTAAACAAGCTCGAATTCATCACCAAAATCTATGAGGACTTACTAGGGCTCAGGATAAAAATAGATTGGTCATAAAAGATTGCCTCTCCTATAAAACTATGATGCAATGTAGGCTGCTATTATGAGGGATTACATCACCCAAACATTGTAATATCAATATAGGTTGCAATCCACACAGAATTGCCTCGCCTAAACATTACATAATTAATTAAAATAGGATGCATTCTCAGTTTGTTATCATCATCACTGCCCATCTAAAAAAACATAAACCAAAAGAACAAATACCAGAATTGAGTACCAAAGAAAGCCATCTGTCAATTGTCATTAACTTCAAACTGACCATTATATACCACAATAAGCCAACAACCAATACCTCAATGTAAGCACAAAAAGCCAACAATAAAAATTAGCAACAAGAATCAATAAAGCAAAAACCCGAAATCTAACGAAAGGGAACATCATGCAGAAATTATACCTGTAATTATTCATCAATAAAGCAAAAACCTGTAATTATACCTGTAATTATACCTGTAATTAGCAACAAGAATCAATAAAGCAAAAACCTGTAATTATACCTGTAATTATTCATCAACTAATCAACGAAAGGGAACATCATGCAGAAATTATACCTGTAATTTCCGAAATCTAACAAATCAAGCAAAAACCCGTCGATTTCCCCTAAGAAAGGCAGGGATTTTCGCAAAGCCGACAAAAAATAAAACGAAATTCGAGGGAGGAGTCGACGAAATTCCAGGGAGGAGTAGATGACGAGATTCGAGAAAAGTCGACGATGAAATTCAAGGGAGAAGTCGACGACGAAATTCGCGGGACGACGAGCTACGACGCAACAAGATTCGAAGGATGAGCTTTGAGGGAGGAGTGAGCAACCAGCTTCGAGGGAGAACAATGAATACCCGAGCTCTAGAATCCACTTGGAGTCACGGATCTGAAGGAGAGAGAAAGAAGAGAGAGGAGCTCATCTACTTGGAGTTAGATCTGAAAGGGGGGGGGAGAGAGGGAGAGAGAGAGAAGAGAGAGGAACCGATCAGATCTGGAGGAGGTGAGGGGAGAGAGAGAAAGAGAGGAGAGAACAGGCGATCAGATCTGGCTGGAGAAGGCTGATAGAACGAAGAAGAAAAGTGAAACCCTAGCTCTAGAATCCTCTCTCTTAGCTATTTATATGGATAGCTTTGTAAATAAAATTTTAGATAAGTAATATTTGCAATAAATTAAATTAATAGGACTAAAATGCAAAAACTAATCGAATAGTTAATGGACTTCCGAAACAAACATACATTTTGTTAAATTCTATTCATTTATAAGCGGAATACTAAAAATTATTTGTTTAGTACTAGCGAGCTCCACTTCTTGAGCCAGGTTCCTAGTACGGGCGAACCGCTCAAATCAGGCGAGCCTAACAGTTAGGCGAGTCCCACTTCTTGAGCCAGGTTTCCATTTACGGCGAACCGCTCAAAACAAGCGAGACTAGCAGTTCAGGTGAGCTGCATCAGACTCCCACTTGGTCAAACCTTCAGATAGTTAGGACCAAAGCCACAATCCCCCGCCAATC
>NC_033797.1:60583432-60586799 GCF_001876935.1 Asparagus officinalis
TATGCATGCAATTCTTTCCTTGCGATAATTTTCTTGCAAAGTTCGCACCTCTTATAGCCATTTTTGCAGTAGTTAAGAAGAAAGATCTATACTGCCTCAAATTTACACCAGCAGTTCCTTGCCTTTAGAGTATGAAGAAAAAGCCACAAAAGAGAGTTAGTTAAAACTTCAAATTGGACTAACAACACTCATCTTAAACAAGCAATTTAAATGAGCAACTTATAGGCAATATATATATCCCAATATTATTTACAGATTTCAACAAATTACTGCATCCACAGTCAATAGGATTTTAAGAGGGAAAACATCAACTTATAACATTAAACTCATAAACTTCATGAGAAAATAGAGTGCTTAAAACATAACTTTTGTGAAACATAACATTTGAATTAATAAATTATGAACCATCTATACTACTGATAATAAATTTTTTTATCATACATGTATGAATACTCACAGTGAGAACAACTTATGAAGCCTTCGGAAGAAACAATTTATGATGTTGTATATTTCGAAGCTGTACGAACTTCACAAGTAATACAAATCTATCAATTTATGAAAATTATAAAGTTATTGTTGCTGACTACATGATAAAACAAGTTCTGTCAATTATAAAAGCTACATGATAAAACCAATTCTTTCAACTATGTATGATTAAACTCATAAGCTACAAAATAGAACCAATTCCTATTAAAATTAGAACTAAACAAGCTCGAATTCATCACCAAAATCTATGAGGACTTACTAGGGCTCAGGATAAAAATAGATTGGTCATAAAAGATTGCCTCTCTCATAAAACTATGATGATGATGCAATGTAGGCTGCTATTATGAGGGATTACATCACCCAAACATTGTAATATCAATGTAGGTTGCAATCCACACAGAATTGCCTCGCCTAAACATTACATAATTAATTAAAATAGGATGCATTCTCAGTTTGTTATCATCATCACTGCCCATCTAAAAAAACATATACCAAAAGAAGACATACCAGAATTGAGTACCAAAGAAAGCCATCTGTCAATTGTCATTAACTTCAAACTGACCATTATATACCACAATAAGCCAACAACCAATACCTCAATGTAAGCACAAAAAGCCAACAATAAAAATTGCCGCAAACAAGAATCAATTAAAGCAAAAACCCGAAATCTAACGAAAGGGGAACATCATGCAGAAGAATTATACCTGTAATTATTCATCAATAAGCAAAAAACCTGTAATTATACCTGTTATATACCATGCTATTAGCAACAAGAATCAATAAAGCAAAAACCTGTAAATTATACCTGTAATTATTCATCAACTAATCAACGAAAGCGGACACATCATGCCAGAGAAAATTATACCTGTAATTTCGAATTATTAACAAATCAAGCCAAACCTCGATTTCCCTAAGAAAGGCAGGGATTTTCGCCAGCCGCACAAAAACATAAAACGAAATTCGCAGGGAGACGTCGACGATAATTTCCAGGGAGGAGTAGAGATGACGAGATTCGCCAGAAAGTCTGTCGCTATGAAATTCAAGGGACGAAGTACGACGACGAAATTCGGCGGGACGTACGAGCCTACGACGCCACAAGTATTCGAAGGATTGAGCTTTGAGGGTAGAGATGTGCAAGCAACCAGCTTCGAGGGAGAACAAGAATACCCCGAAGGCTCTACAATCCACTTGGAGTCACGAATCTGAAGGAGAGAGAAAGAGAGAGAGAGAGCCATCTTCTTTGGCAGTGTAGATTGACAGTGGGCGGGCGGGGGGAGCGGAGAGCGAGAGACGAACCGATCAGATCTGGAGGACGAGGTGAGGGGAGAGAGAGAAAGAGAGGAGCGATCAGGCGATCAGATCTGGCTGGAGGAGGCTGATAGAACGAAGAAGAAAAGTGAAACCCTAGATCTAGAATCCTTTCTCTTAGCTATTTATATGGATAGCCTTTGTAAATAAAATTTTAGAGAAGTAATATTTACAATAAATTAAATTAATAGGACTAAAATGCAAAAACTAATCGAATAGTTAATGGACTTCCGAAAGAAACATACATTTTGTTAAATTCTATTCATTTATAAGCGGAATACTAATAATTATTTGTTTAGTACTAAATGAACTACCGAACCGAACTTGATCGAATATCTAGACGAATAATAACCGTCATAAGACTATTTATATATGGGGAAGAAGCTGTAAAAATAATTTTGATGGGTAATATTTGCAACAAGTTTAATTTATACGATTAACATAAAAAGGTTATCGAATAGTTAATAATCAACCTGATCGAATATAACTTTAGTTAAATTCTATTTGTTTGTAAGTTGAATACTGAAAATAATCATTTAGTATTAAATGAACAGTCGGATCGAATATGACCGAATATCTGGACGGAGATTAAGCGAATTGTTTATTAAATATTTGGTTTGTTTCCACCCCTAACCATCATATACTGCTTTGAATTATTCCTCAACGCAAGCCTCAAATTAATCTGAATAATCATCAATGTAGACGAATGTATAAGCGTCAGATCACAAAACTTTTGGTAACATAAATTTTAAATTTTAAGAGTATAATAATCAAATCAAATGTATTAAAACTTAGAGAGACGCAAATTTAAAATACAATGATAAAAAAATAAACGGCCGTGCTTTGCACGGGGTCCATACTAGTGATTGATTTATGAGTAAATATTAGGGGAGAAATTTTTAAAACCATCCGGTTTTGAAAATTATTCCCAAAAAAAGAACATTTTCAACCTTAATTATAAAAACAGACCTAGTTGGATGAAACTGAGTCTATTTTTGAAAAAAAAAATTCAAACTTCACGGGAGTTGAACTCCCGTGAAGTTTTTTCTCATAACAAAACTTCACGGGAGTTCAACTCCCGTGAAGTTTGAATTTTTTTTTCCAAAAACCGACCCAGTTTTAACCAACAGAGTCGGTTTTTAAAATTAAAGTTGAAATAAGTCGTTTTTTATAAATAAATTTTAAAAGGGGATGGTTTTGAAAATTTGTCCAAATATTAGGAGCATCAGTAGAGGATCCGCAACCGTTCTGAGGGGATCCGTACTCGGAACCATATTTGCTATATCCACTCCCAAATAGTAATTTTGGGAGTGAGATTGCCGAAAATGCCCTTTGATGTTGAGAATGTTTCTGGAATGGACTTGGCCTGTTTTCATTTGAGAGAAGGGCACTTTAGTCCTCACACACCCCCAAAGTTACTGTTTGGGAGTGTCTATAGTTGGACCCACTCGGAACGGACGAAGCAGCCCGTGAAGTGCCAAGCGTGGCGAGCAAGTGCATTGGAGGAATGCGGAGAAGCCACAAACCTCGAAATCACATCTCTGCCCTCTGCCCCTCTCCCCTCCACCCACCG
>NC_033797.1:60586824-60624707 GCF_001876935.1 Asparagus officinalis
CGACCATTAATACCACAATTAAGCCACACAACCAATACCTCAATGTAAGCACCAAAAAAGCCAACAATAAAAATATAGCCCAACAAGCAATCAATATAAGCCTTTATTTTGCTAGTTATAAACTGATATTTTCCTTTCCTCAAAACATCAACAAAATTAAGAATGTACATCCCTCGTCCCAATCATTCATACTACCCCCCGTCACGCTAAATGCGCTGATGGCCCTAGAACAAATAAACTTAATTTTATAGATAAGTTTTTTTTTAATCATTTGACATTCATCATTGCTATACTAAAATGCATATGTTTATTGCGCTTTCTTCGACAGCGGTATATACAAAGTAATTAAAATTAACTATTGCTCCCAAGATTATGGGACAATGAAACAACACAAAGTAATTAAAATACACTACATTAAAAACTCTTACAGCGTTGATCCACATTAAAGGTGATTTTATTACTCAAAATATATTCAACCTGATCCAAGCTTTCATTTTAACTTAATGCATGCAACTTCTTTCCTTGCGATGAATTTTTTCTTGCCCAAATTTCGCACCTCTTATGATAGCCATTTTTGCAGCAGTTTAAGAAGAAAGATCATATACTGCCTCAAATTTACACAAGCAGTTCCTTGCCTTAGTTATGAAGACAAAAGCCACAAAGAAGACGTTTAGTTAAAACTTCAAAATTGGACTAACAACACTCATCTTAAACCAAGCCCAATTTAAATGAGCAACTTATAGGCAATTATACTATATCCCAATATATTTACAGATTTCAACAAATTACTGCATCCCACAGTCAATAGATTTTAAAGCGGAAACAATCCAATTATAAACATTACACTCATAAACTTCGATGAGAAAATAGAAGTGCCTTATAAAAACATAACTTTCTGTGAAACATAACCATTTTGAATTAATATTATTGAACCATCTATACTACTATAATAAGTTTGTTTATCTACAGTATGAATACTCACAGTGATGAACAACTTATGCAAGCTTCGGAAGAAACAATTTATTTGATGTTGTATATTTCAAAGCTCTACGAACTTTCACAGGTAATACACAATCTATCAATTTATGGAAATTATAAAGTTATTGTTGCTGACTACATGATACAAACAAGTTCTGTCAATTTATACAAGCTACATGATAAAACCAATTCTTTCAAACTTATTGTATGATTAAGGCATCATAAGTCTACATAAATAGCACCTCACCCACATCTACTAAAATTTAGAACTAAACAAGCTCGAATTCATCACAAAAATCTCATGAGGACTACTACGGGCTCAGCGATAAATAGATTGCGTCATAAATAGAATTGGCCTTCTCTATAAAACTATGATGCAATGTAGCGCTGCTATTATTGAGGATTACATCACCCAAACATATGTAATATCTATAAGGTTGCAATTCCACACAGAATTGCCTCGCCTAAACATTACATAATTTGAATTAAAATAGATGCATTCTTCAGTTTGTTTCATCACACTGCCCATTTCTAAAAAAACACTATATCACAAAGGAACACAATACAGAATGAGTACCAAAGAAAGCCATCTGATATTAAATTCAAACTGATCCATTTATATACCACAATAATTCGCAAAACAATTACCTCAATGTAAGCACAAAAAGCAACAATAAAATTCCGCAAACAAGAATCATAAAGCAAAAAACCGAAATCTAACGAAAGGGAACATCATGCAGAAGAATTATACCTGTAATTATTCATCAATAAGCAAAAAACCTGTAATTATACCTGTAATATACTGTAATTAGCAACAAGAATCAATAAAGCAAAAACCTGTAATTATACCTGTAATTATTCATCAACTAATCAACGAAAGCGCGGAACATCATGCCAGAGAATTATACCTGTAATTTCGAATACTAACAACAATCAAGCAAAACCGTCCGATTTCCCTAAGAAAGGCAGGGATTTTCGCCAGCCGCACAAAAAATAAAACGAATTCGCAGGGGAGAGTCGACGAATAATTCCAGGGAGGAGTATAGATGACGGATTCGCCAGAAAGCTTCGCGATGAAATTCAAGGGAGAAGTCACGACGCGAAATTCGGCGGCGACGTACGAAGCCTACGACGCCACAAAGATTTCGAAGGATTGCAGCTTTGAGGTAGGAGATGTGTAGCACCAGCTTCGAGGGGAACAAGACATACCCGAAGGCTCTACGAATCCACTTTGGAGTCACGAATCTAAGGACGATGAGAAAGAGAGCAGAGAGGAGCTCATCTTCTTGGCAGTTAGATTGGACAGTGGGGGGGGGGGGGAGCGGAGAGCCAGAGACGAACCCGATAATCTGCGAGGACGACGGTGAAGGGGAGCAGGAGGAGCAAACAGAGCGAGCGATCAGTCGCGATCAGATCTGGCTGGAGAGCGCTGATTAGAACGAAGGCAAGAAAAAGTGAAACACCTAGATCTAGAATCCTTTTCTCTTTAGCTATTTATATGGAATAGGCCTTGTATAATAAAATTTTAGAAGAAGTAATATTTACAATAAATTAAATTAAATAGGACTAAAATGCAAAAAACTAACTCGAATAGTTTAAGGACTTCGAAAGAAACCATACATTTTGTTAAATTCATATTCATTTATAAGCGGAATACTAATAATTATTTTGTTTAGCTACTAAATGAACTACCGAACCGAACTTTGAATCGAATATCTAGACGAATAATAACCGTCATAAGACTATTTATATATGGGGAAGAAGCTGTAAAAATAATTTTTGGATGGTAATATTTGCCAACAAGTTTAATTTATACGATTAACATAAAAGGTTATCGAATAGTTAATAATCAACCTGATCGAATATAACTTTAGTTAAATTCTAGTTTGTTTGAAGTTGAATTACTGAAATAAATCATTTAGTATTAAGATGAACAGTTCGGATTCGAATATGACCGAATATCTGGACGGAGATTAAGCGAATTGCTTTATTAAATATCTTGGTTTGTTTCCACCCCTAACCATCATATACTGCTTTGAATTATTCCTTCAACGCAAGCCTCAAATTAATCTGAATAATCATCAATGCAGACGAATGTATAAGCGTCAAATCACAAAACTTTTGGTAACATAAATTTTTAAATTTTAAGAGTATAATAATCAAATCAAATGTATTTAAAACTTTAGAGAGACGCAAATTTAAAATACAATGATAAAAAATAAACGGCCCGTGCCTTGCACAGGGCGCTCCATACTAGTGATTGATTTATGAGTTAAATATTAGGTGGGAGAAATTTTAAAACCATCCGGCGTTTTGGAAAATTATTCCCCAAAAAAAGAACATTTTCAACCTTAATTATAAAAACAGACCTAGTTGGATGAAACTGAGTCTCTATTTTTTGAAAAAAAAATTCAAACTTCACGGGAGTTGAACTCCCGTGTGAAGTTTTTTTCCATAACAAAACTTCACGCGAGTTCAACCTTTCCAAGCTCCCTTGAAAGTTTGAATTTTTTTTTCAAAAACCGACCCAGTTTTAACCAACAGAGTCCGGTTTTTAAAATTAAAGTTGAAATAAGTCGTTTTTTATAAATAAATTTTAAAAGACGGATGGTTTTGAAAATTTGTCCAAATATTAGGAGCATCAGTAGAGGATCCGCAACCGTTCTGAGGGGATCCGTCACTCGGAACCATATTTGCTAGTATCCACTCCCAATATAGTAATTTTGGGAGTGAGATTGCCGAAAATGCCCTTGAGTGTTGGAGAATGTTTCCTGGAATGGACTTGGCCCTGTTTTCATTTGAGAGAAGGGCACTTTAGTCCTCACACACCCCAAGTTACTGTTGGGGTGTCTATAGTTGGACCCACTCGGAACGCGACGAAGCAGCCCGTGAAGTGCAACGTGGCAGCAAGTCATTGGAGGAATGCGGAGAAGCCAAACTCGAATCCACATCTCCCTCTCCTGACTCCTCTCACCACCGCAAAAATAGACTGAATACCACCACTGGGTCACGAGAAATTTTCGACGGAGCTCAAAAATAAAATAAAAAAAATAAAAATAAAAAAGAGAGAGAAGAAAATGGGAGGAGGAGGTCATCTCTACGCGCTGGATTTCGATGGAGTCATCTGCGACAGCTGCGGCGAGAGCTCTCTCTCCGCTCTCAAAGTACGTAATTTCTTGATTAGTAAATATCCAGGTGTTAATTTTCTCTAATTATCTCAAATTTTAATTTTGCCTTTTTTTTAGGCAGCGAAAATTCGATGGCCTCAACTGTTCGAGCAAGTTGATCCAAGGATGGAGGACTGGATCATCGGTCAAATGCACACTGTAATTAATTGCTCCTTCAAATCCCCTTTCTCCCCATTGATTGATTGTTTATCTGGTAAATTAAATAAGAATCTTGTTCTAATGATTTAGAAGCAATTAGAGTATGCGACTTGTGTAAATATGAGACGTAGATAGGGAGTCATAAAAATAATCATAGCCTTCATTGCAGCTCTATAATTTTTAGAATTGGGTTATCAAGATTCTTTAAGATGGTACAAGTTTTATTTGGTTGATATAGTGTTTGTTAAAGATAATCAAATGATAAATATGACAGAAGGATAGTTGAGTAATTTTTTGGGGACAACCTGTTGGGTTCGATTAATCCAACGAACCCAAGTGGCCCAACCTACTCGATTTTGGATTTGATTTAAAGTTGCCATCGATTCAAGTTAGGATCAGGATACTAACCACATGGTCTGATTAGACAGTTTCATGCTTATCAAGTTGGGTGGTTATCTTGAATATCTAAAGGATAGGATCAACCGGAGTGTAATCCCACGGTTGTGATTAAACCATGATGGGTAGGGTTAATCATAAATATCTATTTAAAGGGTGGGAGTCCCTCTTCTCAACCGTATGCAGAAAAGAGACCTAATTCCCATCATTGGCTACGGGAAGAGAGAGGAGAAGACTTCCATTATTTTCGTCGGTGAACGGTAATTAATTTATATTTCTAGTTCAATTATTCATGTCTAGATCGTTAAATTATCCAACAGTGGTATCAGAGCCTGTTTGTGCATGAATTTTTTTGATCTAGAATTAAAGTTTTTATTTTCGGATTTATTTAAAAAAAAAGAGGATCTACGGTTGCATCCAGTGCTTATGTTTGCATCTGCGTTTTTGTTTGCCGTCAAACGCTGGAAATAGATCAACGTTAAAAAAAAAGGGATTCAGCGTGTTTTCTTACGATTGATTACTTGTTTAATTCAATCTTATCTCCGAAGAACTCACGGCCACAGCAAAGTTAAATAAAAAAAATAAGGGCCATCTTTGAGTTCACTTTTTTTTTTAATGCCGCATCAACCATGGCTGCTCCTCGCCATGCCACGCCCTCTATGCACGCGCTCTCTCTCTCTCTGCGGATTCGGTGCTCAGCGGTGAGCGGCGGCCAGTGGCGGGGTTGCGGCAGGTGGCGGGGTTGCGGCCGACGGCGGAGGGTCGGTTCTGTGGGAGATTGGGTGCTGGCGGCGGCTCTTGGGTTGGGTGGGTTTATGGTTAGGGTTTAATTAAGGTTATAATTAATTAATTAATTCAGACCCAACCCATTATGAAATGGGTCAGACCCATTAATTTTCAGACCCGACCCATTACAATTTTGACCATTCATTTTGTTTTGGTCACTACAGGTCCGTTTTAAGTCCGATTTCAGCCCATAAATAGTCGTTGGAAAGATCATTTTGTGTTCTTTTCAACTATACAGTTTTTATTTTAATTTTATAAAGTTTTAATACAGAAATTTGGACAATTCATAAAGATTTTTGTATGCACATAAAGATAATTGATTTACTCTGATTATATCCTTAATTCAGGTGGGGGTAAATATTTGGGTTCATGATAAAACGGACTACAGTATTAGATCAACCTATGGGGTTAAGGAAGATCAGTAAAACAGTCACTTAGAAATTATGGTAGAGTAGGTTAGTGTCTTGCCCAAAGGTGACCAACCTATAATACCCTAATTTTCTAAGGTTGAGTTTACTCTCATTTGGACTGGAAGGTTGCACTTATCTGTGGGTGGACTACTAGTCTTGCCCAAAGGTGTCTGGGAAATCCTCTACATGATAAGTGGTGCAGGATAGTTGAAACATGTCAGTGAGAGGAGAATAACCCTATTGCCCAAAGGTTAGGAAGTGTTCAAATCAAACTGACACTGTGTAGGCTAGTTCTGTAGGTGATTATATATCACATTTGGAGGGCGAATAGCATGTCAAATCACTTGCCCAAAGGTGTGATGAGATGATGCACCCGCCTGTCCCACAGAGTGGAAGGTTGCATACGTAAAACACTCTGACCCATCCATTCTAACCCTAAATTGGATGTGGAAATATTAAAGTTAATTAAATTAAAGGTCTCATTTGATTTATATGTCCATGGTTTAATACAGATGGACGGACAGTTTATCCAAAAGCGGAATGAGGAATCCGTTAGAGCGAGACAGTACAGTACAGTTTGTAGGGATTTAGTTCATGTTTGTTGTGAAACAAATTTAGTTGATGTTCCTTCAAATTCTTGGTGGATTGATTCTGGTGCCTCTGTGCACATTTCAACTTCATCACATGGAATAATCCACAGTCGGAAGGCAAGGGCAAATGAGCAGCTATTTTTGGGAAACTCACAGCCTATGAAGGTGGAGCTCGTTGGGACTTTCAGTCTGCGCTTGGATTCTGGAGTTTCCTTAGTATTATCAGACACTTTCTACGTACCTTCTATGAGAAGGAATCTTATTTCAGTTTCTAGACTTTCTGGATCTGGTTATAGCTTTGTTTTCGAGAATAATTCTGTCTCTATCAGAAATGGTTTGGATGTCATCGGACATGGTTTCTTGATTGACGGTCTTTATAGATTAAATCTGGATGCATCTTTTCCTTCTCCTCTATGTATGTCTGTGAATTCATCTTCTTCTGGTACAAAGCGTCCTAGGCTTAATAGCAATTCTTCCATACTTTGGCACCGGAGATTAGGATATGTTTCAAGAAAGTGATTGGAATCCTTAGTAAAGTCTGGTGTTCTTGAACATATAGATTTCTCTGATTTTGGTACATGTGTTGACTGTATCAAGGAAAAGATGGCTAAATTGAGAAAATTTGAAGCCTCCAGGAGTGAAGGTCTCCTTGACCTCATTCATACAGATATTTGTGAACCTTTTCCCACTCCCTCTCATGGTGGTCAGCGATACTTTATCTCTTTCATAGATGATTTTTCGTGCTATGCCTATATTTTTCTTCTTCACCACAAATATGAGGCACTGGATGTTTTCAAGATCTTTCAAGCTGAAGTTGAAAAACAATTAGAAAGAAAGATTAAATCCATGCGTTCTGATCGAGGTGGGGAATTCTATGGTAAAAGCGATCAGGACGGCACAAATCATGGTCCCTTCATTGAGTATTTGAGGTCACAAGGCATTGTTCCTCAGTACACTCTCCCAGGTTCTCCGCAGCAAAATGGAGTAGCTGAAAGAAGAAATCGTACTTATCAAGATGTTGTTCGCAGCATGATGAGTCATTCAGATTTGCCTGGAAGTTTTTGGGGATCAAGATGCTGTTCGCAGCATGATGAGTCATTCAGATTTGCCTGAAAGTTTTTGGGGTGAGGCATTGAAGACAGCTGTATATATCATTAATCGTCTTCCTTGTAAGGCGGTAGCAGAGACCCCTTTCAAGCTTTGGACTGGCAGGGATCCTAGTCTTGGTCATCTACGTGTTTGGGGATGTCCAGCAGAGGCACGACCTTATAATCCAGACATTAAGAAATTAGAAGCCCGAACAGTGTCGTGTCGCTTTGTCGGCTATCCTGCAAGATCTAAGGGCTACAGGTTCTATTGTTCTTCTCGGTCTACCCAGTTCTTCGAGACACAACATGCTGAGTTTCTGGAAGACCCTAATGCTTCTTCAGAACATCGTGGTCTGAGTTTTGAGGAAGTTTTAGAAGATGAGCAGTCGCTTCCGCTATTAGATGTCATCTCTAGATTCCCCATTCTTCCAGATAGCATTCCACCTCCTCCTCCAGTTCAAGAAACCTTTGGCCCATTTTGACCTTGAGCTCCATCAGATGGATGTCAAGACGGCATTCTTGAATGGAGATCTGAATGAGGAAATATTTATGGTGCAGCCTGAAGGGTTTGCAGTTAAGGGAGATCTGGTCTGCAGATTGAAGAAGTCAATATATGGTCTCAAGCAGGCTTCCAGACAGTGGTACTTAAAATTTCATCAAGTGATAACATCAAATGGCTTCCGAGAGAATCCTGTCGATCGCTGCATATACCTTAAAATCAGTGGGAGCCGATTCCTCATTCTAGTATTATATGTAGATGATATATTGCTTGCCAGCAGCGATATTCATCTCCTACATGAGACTAAAGATTTTCTTTCGAGGCATTTTGATATGAAAGACCTCGGAGATGCTCATTATGTTTTGGGCATCAAGATCCATAGAGATCGAACTAAAGGCTTGTTGGGCTTATCTCAAAGGGCTTATATTGAGAAAGTCCTTCAACGATATGGCATGAAGTTTTGTGCACCAGGTGAAGCCCCAGTTGTCAAAGGAGATATGTTCAACAAATCTCAATGCCCACGAAATGAAGTTGAGCGTAGGCTCGTGAACTCTGAGGAGTATGTCTCTGCAGTTGGCAGTCTAATGTATGCAGTGTCATGCATCAGGCCAGACATCAGTTATATCGTGGGAATATTAGGCAGGTTTCAACAAAATCCTGGTGTAGCTCATTGGAAAGCTGTAAAGAAGGTTTTGCGGTATTTGCAGAGGACCAAGGATTTCATGTTGGTCTACAGAAGGTCTAAAAATCTAGAAGTCGTCGGTTATTCAGATTCAGATTTTGTAGGATGTGCTGATAGCAGGAAATCAACATCAGGTTATATATTTCTGCTCGCTGGAGGAGCAGTTTCCTGGAAAAGTGCCAAGCAGTCCTTAGTGACGACATCCACCATGGAGGCAGAGTATGTTGCTGTTTTTGAAGCAACATTGCATGCCTCTTGGCTCAAGAATTTCATCAGTGAACTAAAGGTGGTGGATTCCATTCAGAGACCAGTAAAGTTGTATTGTGACAATCAGGCAGTTGTACAGTTTGTAAAGAACAAGAATTTTTCTAGCAGGAATAAGCACATCGGTGTGAAGTACTTGTTAGTCCTTGATAAGGTCGAACAAGGATTGATTGAGGTTCCTCATCTGCCGACTCAGTTGATGATTGTTGATCCTTTGACCAAGGGAATTTCTCCAAGGCTTTTCAAGGAATATGTATCCAGTATGGGTGTTTTAGAGTCTTTTGATTCTATATGATCAGTGAGATTTAGTTGTCGTGGTAGTTTTGTTTTATTTTCAAGTACTATATTCTGGATTGCTTTGAGCTCATAAAGAAACTATTGTGCTAATTTTTTAGCAGTTTGATATTTTCAAGCATTGTGTTCTTGGTCATTGTTGCTTGATATATATATTTTAAAGTAAAGAAAACTAAAGTTTAAAGTAAAGAGTTTCAAGTTAATCGTAAAGAAACTCGAATTAAAGATAGTGGTCCATAGAGTCATAAAGGTTAAAGTAAAGAGACTCTTAAATTTGTGCAGAAGCTGAATATGATTGGGCATCATATTTGAGGCTTTCGTTCTGGACTAAAGGTGATGGTTTTCACATGGCGGATGCCGGTAAAAGTTTCAGAACGGCATACACGTTTGTGTATGTTGCAGAGGACACTTAAGGGCGTACATCGGATTTGACCATAAGGGATGTACGGCTCTATTACACTCCACTAAAACCACCATAAGGAAAATGTCTTTAGAACATTAGTGGTACTAGCGGTTGGACCGTGGAGTGACCTTGTGCCATATTAGAGCATATAGTGTTTTCACGATCAACCATTAGTGGTACTTTTGTTTTAAGGAAAAGGTTTCAGAAACTATCCTAATTAGAATCATGGCAACAAGTTGTTTTCTAAAATAAATGGGTGCGCACCCGACTTTTGAAAGTTTTGAAAATTTAAATATTTTTGAAAAATTAAAATGAGGTATGTTGTGCCAAGTGGGAGATTGTTGGGTTCGATTAATCCAACGAACCCAAGTGGCCCAACCTACTCGATTTTGGATTTGATTTAAAGTTGCCATCGATTCAAGTTAGGATCAGGATACTAACCACATGGTCTGATTAGACAGTTTCATGCTTATCAAGTTGGGTGGTTATCTTGAATATCTAAAGGATAGGATCAACCGGAGTGTAATCCCACGGTTGTGATTAAACCATGATGGGTAGGGTTAATCATAAATATCTATTTAAAGGGTGGGAGTCCCTCTTCTCAACCGTATGCAGAAAAGAGACCTAATTCCCATCATTGGCTACGGGAAGAGAGAGGAGAAGACTTCCATTATTTTCGTCGGTGAACGGTAATTAATTTATATTTCTAGTTCAATTATTCATGTCTAGATCGTTAAATTATCCAACACAACCAGGTTAGTTAAGTTAGAGGAAACTATATTGCGAAACTGGGGCAAGGTGCCCAGGTAATTTGTTACTAGAAAAATAGATACAGAATATCATGAAGTGGAAGAGAGAGAAGAAATATCGCTTTTTTTTAATTCTTTACAAAAGGATAAGCATAATTACTTACTGGGTTACTGAGCAGTGTCCATGGCATAAATTGAAACTCTACATAACGCTAGTGTGTAAATTGCTGATTTAAAATAATCCAAGCTACTAAAAAGCGTGAACTGTTGAGATTTAAACTCGAACTATGTATTAAGTATTACGTATTAAGTATGAGTTCAAACACAAAGTAACTATATTACAATAAATATATTGTGCGACATATTATCTCAAAGTTCAGACCAAAAGAATGCTTATTGCTGTTGTTATTTTGGGCCATTTTATCCTGTTATGTTTTTGCATCTTAATGCTGATTACTATATGTGAATGTGTGAAGGGAGGGAGGGACATTTAGGGGCTGTTTGGTTCATTTCCATAAAATTATGGAAATGGATTCCCTCACAAAAAACCAAATTCAATTTTTTTTAGGATATCTAAGAAATCCGAAACTTGTGTTTGATTTGGAATGATAAAGCAAAGAATAGAAAAACATATCCAAAACTCATGTTTGTTTCATTTCCAAAGAATAAGAAAAGAATCATCATAGAGAGGAAAAACTGAGCTGGCAAATATGTCAACTTTCTAGCCCATTTCCAACCTAAAAGATAGGATTTGTGCTGTCCAAAAAAGTCACTGTTTTCTCTCTTTTTAAGAAACATTTTCTTAAAATAATTTGAAACAAACCCAACTTTTGGAATCCTATAATGGCCCAAAACCTACTTTCTGTTCCAAAAATGCTGGTTTCCTAAAATTTTGGCCCATACAAACAGCCCCTTATCAGATATGTCACCAATCAGAAACCTGACACAGGATAAAGCTATACTCTATAAATGGGTGGATATTATGCTTTCCACTCTACCAGAGGTCTAAATAGAAAAACATAATCAGTCAGTTGATAATCCGATAGAATTTACTTCAGTCTTTAATCTTTATTGTATACAGTTTACACTTCATATCTGTCAGTGCCACAATTAAGTTATTAAGTTCGGCACATGATGATTTGATGGTTTGAACTGTCATTTGAGTGCTATGTGTTAGATTCAGAAGCTAAACTTTGTGGATTCCTCTTGGTTCTAAACTAAATAGGACTGTATGGTTTTACAACCTTCTCCCATTTAATAAATAGATGAAATCCATTTCTTGAGTTAGCCATTTCACATGCAAGAGTTTATTACTGCATTGAACGTGGAGATCACATCATCTAGGTTGTATTGTTTTTCTTCATAAATGAATTTGATCTATTTATTTTGCCTTTTGAACTAGACACGTGCACACTCTGCTTGGCATTGGTGGCTGGTCGATTGACGAAAGCATGCAGTGCCAGTGCCTAAAATTTTAGTTTTATGCTCATTCCGTATTTAACAAATTTAACAACTTTTTCCAGCTCACTGTCAAAGAAATGTGCACTATTTGGATAATGACGCGAAGTTTAAATTTGTCAGAATGATATTCAACAGTTTCACCTACTTTACCCTTAAAACCTTCTATATTAGACCAGCAGAAACTCTACAAAAATTAGACCATTTGACAGTTGCATGGTGTTTTTTGGACAAATTTATCCTCATTTGAGAAAGAAAACTCTCCCAAATCCCTGTTCTTCTTCCTTCAGATTCCGAAACCTCCTCCCCATTCATTGCTGCAGCGCTCTTCTCCATCACCCAGGCTAATCTTGAAGATTTCCATCATGTAAGGTTCTTTGCTTGGTGGCTGTTTGGTGGAATTGACCCACCTACAACTAACCTCTCACATTAGCCAAGGAAAAAGAATAAAACAATCAACTTTTTAAAATTGTTTGCGGTACCATTTTGGCAAATTTAAGGTTCAGAAGTTTTATCTTAAAACGTGTGCAACTTCGGGCATTTATCTGCAAATAACCCTATAAAAAAAATCTTATATTTGAATCCTCCAGCGTTGTATTCTATACAGTAGAAAGATAGCTTTTTTACAGAGAAACGACATTACCTCTCAGAGTCTTGGTTTAGTCATGTAGCAAATTAGTTACTAATAAAGTCACTTTATTGTAACAGCTTCGTCCTGTGGTCGAAACAGGTTATGAAAATTTGTTACTTATTAGGTTGCTAGTGGAGCTCCAGATACCATCAACTCGGAAATCAATGGTAAAGTATATAATTCCATAAATATTTCCACATATGTCCACTTCTACCTGTTGAGACCTCCCAGAATTGTCACTCTGAAGATTATTCTCATTGTATGTCACTTTTTTATGTGCAAGGTCTCAGTTGGGCTTACTGTTGATGCAATATTGGAGAATTGGTCAGAACTGAAACCTATTATTATGAAAGAATGGGGTGAGCACAGGGATTCTTTGGTAGATCTTTTTGGAAGAGTGAGGGATGAATGGATAGACAAAGATTTTGCTGGTTGGATTGGTGCTAACAGGTATTGGGATCAGTTAATTTTCTCAGATTTGTGTGTATCTGCAAATAGCACTTAAGTTAAGATGGCTTGAAAAGAGATGAATTCTCTAAAACTAGAATTCAACTTGTTAAAAGATAAAAGCATAAAGAAAATATTATCCTGTTTGTCTAGACTTCAAATTTGATGTGACACTATAGTTAGAAATTTTTATCTTTATTCCAACAAAATATACTTAGGCTTTCACAGCTTTTGTACTCAAATACCCAAAAATGACCTTGATTATTTTTTCCAAATGCTAAAGGGTGGATATGGATTGATCCTGGCATCAGTTATCATATTTTGCCTTCTCTTCTAACTCACATCTCATTTCTATCAGCCATTCATACTAATGAAGGCTAACTAAATTTGGACATCAAATACATGTGATGTGAATCATATGATTATAAAATCAAATAATTGTCTTATATATTACTGTTGGGGATTTCAAGCTATTCGATCACCTGTCAAATGTGAACCCTCGTGCATTGCCCTGCCGGATCTTATGTTAAGACAATAAAAAGAAGAAATCATAACAAATTAAAAAATTACAAGAAAAGGAGAACACCGAGTTTTAACGAGGTTTGGTAACTTTCCTACGTCCTTGGGAGCCACACAAATAATTTTCTTTAATATTAAAGAAGATTACAAGCTTGCAAAGAGAGGATCTCAAACTTGAGATCTCTCAAAAGGAAGAAACAGAAACTCTCTGTTCTTCTAAAGAGGCGTGAGATTTTCCAACTGGAAAATATCTTCTCAAAATAGCTACAATAGATCACTATAGGAATCAACGAGATTTTCCTCTTAAATCTCGTTCCTCAAAATCGCTAGAGAAGACGCTCTCAAAAGCCATCGCCAAGCTCTTAAAGAAAAAACCGCCTCTGAGATTCTTCTCACTAATTTCTCGTGCACAATGTTCCCTTTTATAGGGAAACCCTAGCCAGGCTGTCATGAGCTGGATCTCGACCTCGCCTGTGTGAGAGTCCCCCTTGAGCTCAACTAATCCAATCCCAAATCGAGCTCGCCTGCGAACCGCCAGAAGCTCGCTATAGCAAACCGCTTCGACCTCGCCTGCAGAACACTCGCCCTCGTCTGTGTCGACCCGCCAGAAGCTTTCCAGATAGCGCCATCCTCGAGCTCGCGTGACAGCGTTGACTTCGAGTGGACCTCACCTGCAGATTTTCGACCTCGCATGAAGGTCACCCCGCTTGGAGGAGGTCGCCTGCAGCTCGCCCTGCCTGGAGGAGCTCACCTGCAACGCCATGAGCTTGTTCTCTTCTCCTCATGGGTCGACCCGCAAACCTTAACATCAGAGTTGCGTTGCGGATGTTTGGGCTACACCCAATACCAACAATCTCTCACTTGGAGATCAAACCACCATCGACAAGCTCTCTTAACAAGCATCTTCTCATAGTGTGGCTCCGCTCACATCTCCTACACATGAAGGCTAACTGAAGTTACGCACAACTCTTGTTTCTGAATGGTGACTGTTTTCGTTAACATATCTGCAGGATTTTGACTCCCCAAAATCTTCTCCAACTGTAAGTTCCCGTCCTCGATCATCGAGCGTATGAAGTGGTAACATAACTCGATGTACTTTGTTCTGACATGAAATACTGGGTTCTTGATAAGATGTATAACACTCTGGCTATCACAATAAAGAACTTTGTTCTCCCGTTTTAGACCTAACTCTTTCAGGCATTCGGTTAACCAAATCATTTTCTTACTGGCCTCGGTCACTATGACATACTCTGCCTCAGTTGTGGATAACGTCATAATCTTCTGCAAACGTGAGATCCAACTTACTACTATCGACCCTAAGATATAAACATACCCCGTGGTGCTTCGCCTTGTATCACGATCACCAGCGAAATCTGCATCCACATATCCTTGTACCAACTCTTTTCTCTCGAAACACTGGCATATTCTTAGTCCCTCTCAGATATCGTAATATCCACTTCACGGCCTCCTAATGTTGTTTTCATGGGTTGCTTGCAAACTGTTTGGTGGAAAATAATTTGAATTCCCGATTACAAAAAAGAAGAGAATTGATCTGAATTCTTCTATTTATTTCAGTCTGGGTTTCTTCCTGGTGACGATGAGATGCCTCTCTCGAATGCTCACGTCGAGTTTGCTTCTCGTTGATAATCCGAACGTCTTGTTTCACTAGAACGTGATTTTCTCCTCACGGTTTGACGCCGTGGAGAACTTATGTGGCAAGTTTTAAAGAACTCTTGATGAGTTGATAACTCTGAACGAGTTTGAAACTCTATGAAAGAGTTGATTTAACCGAAATCGGTTTGTAAGCCAAGGATGAAGAAAGCTCTTATTTCCGATCTCCAAAGCTCCAGCAATTCCCCAAAAAAGCCAGCCGAAGATCTCTTCTTTTCTGCCAAAACCCCCAGGACTGAAGGATCCGAACTCAGTTGAGTTTACTCCTATTTATAGGGGATTAAGAGGTGTAACCGTCTCCTTAATTTGCTTCTAAGTGGGACTGAATGGGGTGTAACCGACCCCTTAAACTGCTCCCCAAATCCTGGGAAAAACGATTTTGAAATTGTTCAGTTCGTGATTTGAACGAGTCAAAACCGAAATGACGTTCTGGGCCCGAACTCTGCGTTTTAGACCTAAAACGCAGAGTTAGACATTTCCAGTTAGCTCAAAATGCAGTGGCCGCACCGCTTTATGAGTCCGAGACGCAAGAATGAACTCTGCGTTTGGATCTAGAACGCAGAGTTGGGTTCTGCGTTTTGGGCTGAAAACGCAACAACGAAGTCTGCGTTTGGATGTTACAATGCAGGGAGGACCTCTGTGTTTTGGAAGTTGGAACGCAGCTCTTGAGCTATGCGTCTCGTTCTGGAACACATCTACGGGCTCTGCGTTTTGCTTCTGGGAGTTTGGAACGCGGCCACGAGCTATGCATTTTGAATCTGGGATGCAGAGGTGAGTTCTGCGTTTGGATTTGAAGAGACCGTCAATTTGTAATCTCTTTTGCTAGAGCGTTGCAAAGACCGTCATCTTATAATCTTCATCTTGGCTCCTTGAAGATATGAAAGCCGTCAAATTATAACTTTCATCGTCGATGTTTGATGGGGGATCAATTATCTGCAGTGATTTTTAGACAGCGTAACCCCTTCCAAAGTTTTCGAAAGTTCGCGGTTGACTGAGACGAATTTTCGGAATACTTTGGATCTCAACTAGCTGTTGATTGCTTGTCATAAAAGAGTTGGTCTCTGCACTCGTTTCGAAGCATCTTGGTTGAAGGGATTTGTCACGCAGGACCCGTATGAAGGTATGCGTCAAAATCCTATTTCTAGAATGCGGGGTGGACCCCTGTGTTTTGAACTTGAGGTGCGGGTCTCACCCTTGCGTTTTTTTTATTTAGCACCCGGATGTGACCTCGGCGTTGTGGTTTTTGCAACCCGGGTCTGACCTCGATGTTTTGACTTGAGACGCGGATGTGGCTTTCATGTATTTTTGACTAAGTCTTTGAGACTTGTCTTTAGTCATCTGATTCAAGTTTCAGCTCATATCCATTTAAGATGATGGGCCTGCAAACATGCATAAGATTTTTGACAAACCCTCAGCTATCAACGGATTTGATAAACCTTTACCGACTATCGTTTCGGGCTAGCATGTGAATTATTTGAATCCGTTTCACATGCAATGTTGTGCTAAGAGAATGGTCTTAGACTTGATGCTATGATTTTGAATACATAGATTTTGTTATTTTCACGGGAAAAGACTAACCAGCAACGCGTGTTAGGTATAGACTTATCTCTAATTAGGGATCGAGATAAAGCCCCCATACGTGTAAGGCATGGATTCTGATGTTATTAATAACAACCTGCTACGATATTAAATACGTAGGTTTTTCTCCTTTTTACGGTCAAAGACTACCCGACAATGCGTATTAGGCGTTGACTTATTCCTACTTAGGATTCAGGATAAAATTCCTCATACATGTGAGGTATGGATTCAGAGATTATTAATTTAATGATAATCATCAGGCCGCACCACTTTATGAGTCCGAGACGCAAAAATGAACTCTGCGTTTGGATCTAGAACGCAGAGTTGGGTTCTGTGTTTTGGGCTGAAAACGCAGCAATGAAGTCTGTGTTTGGATGTTACAATGCAGGGAGGACCTCTGTGTTTTGGAAGTTGGAACGCAGCTCTTAAGCTATGCGTCTCGTTCTGGAACACATCTACGGGCTCTGTGTTTTGCTTCTGAAGTTTGGAACGCTGCCACGAGCTATGCATTTTGAATCTGGGATGCAGAGGTGAGCTCTGCGTTTGGATTTGAAGAGACTGTCAATTTGTAATCTCTTTTGCTAGAGCGTTGTAAAGATCGTCATCTTATAATCTTCGTCTTGGCTCCTTAAAGACATGAAAGCCGCCAAATTATAACTTTCATTGTCGATGTTTGATAGGGGATCAATTATCTGCAGTGATTTTTAGACAGCGTAACCCCTTCCAAAGTTTTCGAAAGTTCGCGGTTGACTGAGACAAATTTTCGGAATACTTTGGATCTCAACTCTGATCTTGGAGCTGTTGATTGCTTGTCATAAAGGAGTCGGTCTCTGCACTCGTTTGGAAGCATCTTGGTTGAAGGGATTTGTCACGTAGGACCCGTATGAAGGTATGCGTCATAATCCTGTTTTTGGGATGCGGGGTGGACCCCTGTGTTTTGAACTTGAGGTGCGGGTCTCACCCTTGCGTTTTTTTTATTTGGCACCCGGATGTGACCTCGGCGTTGTGGTTTTTGCAACCCGGGTCTGACCTCGGCGTTTTGACTTGAGACGCGGAGGTGGCTTTCATGCATTTTTGACTAAGTCTTTGAGACTTGTCTTTAGCTTATCTGATTCAAGTCTCAACTCATATCCATTAAGATGATGGGCTTGCAAACATGCATAAGATTTTTGACAAACCCTCAGCCATCAACGGATTTGATAAACCTTTACCGACTACCGTTTCGGGCTAGCATGTGAATTATTTGAATCCGTTTCACATGCAACGTTGTGCTAAGAGAATGGTCTTAGACTTGATGCTATGATTTTGAATACATAAATTTTGTTATTTTTACGGGAAAAGACTAACCGGTAACGCGTGTTAGGCGTAGACTTATCTCTAATTAGGAATCGAGATAAAATCCTCTATGCGTGTAAGGCATGGATTCTGATGTTATTAATAACAACCTGCTACGATATTGAATACGTAGGTTTTTATCCTTTTTACGGTCAAAGACTACCCGACAACGCGTATTAGGTGTTGACTTATTCCTACTTAGGATTCGGGATAAAATTCCCCATACATGCGAGGTATGGATTCAGAGATTATTAATTTAATGATAATCATTGGCTACGGTATTGAATACATAGACTTTGTCATTATTTCTTCCTGTATTATATTTTCACTTGAAGCACTGAAAGAAAGTTAGAAGTGTCAGAGGTGTAGTATTAACTTGGCATGAATTTTAACTTAGAGTGTAATTCAGAAATTTTCTTTATTATCACTAGGATAATTCCAAAAAATCTTTAATCCACTGGGGATTTTATAATAAAAACTTACTATTCTTGTTGAAAAAGGATTTAACAAGTTTATTGGGGAGGGTTTAACTGTTAGAGATGTGATATTAACCTAACAGTATTTTTTGGGCCTATCGTTCTATTGAATAGAGTCGATAAGTTGATTTGGTCGTCAGATGTGTGATATTAACTTGACAGGTATGTGAATCTATCGCTCTATTAAGGAAAGTCGATAAGTGGATTGTGTCGTCAGAGGTGTGATATTAACTTGACGGGTTTGTGGACCTATCGCTCTATTAAAGAGAGTTGATAAGTTAATTTTGTCAGATGTGTGATATTAACGTGACAGTAAAAATATTACGACCAGAGTAATTTTGAGGACCTATCGCTCTATTAGGAAGAGTCGATAAGTGGATTTTATCAGAGGTGTGGGATTAGTGTGATAAGAATTTGTTACGATCGGAGCAACCTTGAGGACATATTGCTCTATTGACGAGAGTCGATAAGTTAATTGTCAGAGGTTTGGTGTTAACATGATGGGAATTTATTACGATCGGAGCAACTTTGTGGACTTATTATCCTATTAAAGAGGATTGATAAGTTGATTTGTCAGAGGTGTGATATTAACGTGATAGGAATTTGTTACGATCGGAGTAACTTTGTGGACTTATCAATCCTATTGAAGATGATTGATAAGTTAATTTGTCTGAGGTGTGGTGTTAACGTGACATGATTTGTGTTACGATTGGAGTAACTTTGTGGACTTATCATCCTATTAAAGATGATTGATAAGTTGATTTGTCAGAGGTGTGATGTTAACGTGACAGAAATTTATTACGATCGGAGCAACTTTGTGGACTTATCATCATATTGAAGAGGATTGGTAAGTTGATTTGTCAGAGGTGTGGTGTTAACGTGATAGGATTTGTGTTGCGATTGGAGCAATTTGTGGACTTATCATCCTATTAAAGAGGATTGATAAGTTGATTTATCAGAGGTGTGATGTTAACGTGACAGGATTTGTGTTACGATCGGAGCAACTTTGTGGACTTATCATCCTATTGAAGAGGATTGATAAGTTGATTTGTCAGAGGTGTGATGTTAACATGACAGGATTTGTGTTGCGATCAGAATAATTTTGTGGACTTATCATCCTATTGAAGAAGATTAATAAGTTAATTTGTCAGAGGTTTGGTGTTAACATGACGAAAATTTGTACTTGTGATTTGAACAAGATTTTAAAAACTTAACGTCTTGTTGGGGAAGATTACGATTTGAGCATTTTAAGGACCTATCATCCTATTGAAGAGGATTGATAAGTTAATTGTCAGAGGTATATTGTTAACGTGACAAATTGGGAGTAATGCAAGCTGAATTCATACTCCGTGAGGGTGATGATCGTCAAAAGTATAATGTTAACTCGACGATGTGAAAGATTCGTTATTCTTAATCTAGTGGATTTCAGGTAACCAACCCCCAGTCTTGATTAAGACTTAGCGGGGGAAGAAAAAGAGGGGTAGACATGACATATCGCCTTGTGAGCCACTATTCATCAGGTCGAAATAGAAACACATCACCTGGTAGGTTATTATCTAACGAGTTTGACTATCAGAGGTAACTGTTAACATGATAATTTTGGTAGAACCGCCATCCTACTGAAGAGGATTGGTAGAGGAATTTGGAGAAAATGGACTATCAGAGGTGATCATTAACGTGATAGTTTTGGTGAACCCGCCATCCTACTTGAGGAGGATTAGTGAGGGAATTTAGAAAAATTAGATTATCAGAGATGATCATTAACGTGATAGTTTTGGTGGATCCGTCATCCTATGTGAGGAGGATTTGTGGGGGAATTTGGATAAAAAGAACTATTAGAGGTGATCATTAACGTGATAGTTTTGACATGCCCGATATCCTACTTAAGGAGGATTGGTGGGAAAATTTAGGAAAAAACGGACTATCAGAGGTGATCATTAACATGATAAGTTTGGTGGACCCGTCATCATACTTGAGGAGGATTGGTGGGGGAATTTGGAGAAAACGGACTATCAGAGATGATCATCAACGTGATAGTTTTGGTGGACCCGTCATCCTATTTGAGGAGGATTGGTGGGGAAATTTAGGAGAAATTAACTATCACATGTGATCATTAACGTGATAGTTTTGGTAGACTCGTCATTCTACTTGAAGAGGATTGGTGGAGGAATTTGGGAAAAATGTACTATCAGATATGTTCATTAACATGATAGTTTTGGTGAACCCGCCATTCTACTTGAAGAGGATAGGTGGGGAAATTTAGGGGAAATGGACTATCATAGGTGTATTGTTAACTTGATAGTTTTGACGGATTTCGTGGTTGACAGATGTATTCTATTGAACATAACAACTCAGAAAAATTTATTACTTATAATCCAATGAACTACAAATAAACCAACCCCCAGTCTTGAACAAGTGCAGGGAGGAAAAAGGGTAGACATAGCACATTACCTAGTGGGCCACTATCTAACGAGTTTGACTATTAGAGATAACTGTTAACGTGATAGTTGTTGGACTTACCATCCTATTGAAGAGGATTGGCTTTAGTGGCCGTAGTATCTTCCCCATCTGACTGAGAAGATTAGGCTTGGTCCGATTGCTCAGGTTGATCCTGCCTATTTTGTTCTTCAGCTTTGATCCTGACAATAATCTTTTGAGCCTGTTCGCCTTGAGAGATTAGTTGTCTTCAGGAACGACATTCTGCAACCCTCATTTGTGCTAGAATGTCGGTCTGTAAGTTATGTCGACAGGTCTCCACTAAGGTAGACTGTGCCATACCTGACGAACATCGAAGAGCCATGCTTCGAAACCTCTTGACGAAGGCTTTGACGGACTCATTCTTCTTCTGCTTAGTGACGAGAAGGATATGGATGGAGATTTTTGTATCATCTTTAAAGAATCTTGACAGAAATAGTCTCTCTAAATTCGTCTACTTTTGGATACATCCCGCAGGTATTTTCTGAACCATTCAAAGACAACTCCCTTGATGGTGCCAATGAACAATTGAGCCAGTATGACATCATTTGATACTATATTCTCAGTCTGTAACTTAAAATGATAGATATGTTGGCTCGGTGATCCCATGTCGTCAAAAGTTTGTAGTGTCGGGACCTCAAATTTTGGAGGATAAGGGGCTGCATCCCATTCGACAGGATAATGCTGCACTACCCCCTCATCTTGGAGCTCGCTTTTGTAGGCTACAACATTGAGGCGAGCTTCCAATTCTTTTATTTTGGCAAACTGGAGATTCTGCTCGTTCTCAATCTCTTCTTCGAGGGATGATTTTACGTGATGAGTTTCTTGCTTGGCAGTCTCATTCACTCTTTGTTTCCCCTTTGATATGGATGGCCATCCTTTTCGGGAGGATTCCAGACGAGGTTGCGACTCAGCTTTCTTGAAATTGGCTCTACTTGTAATGATATGAGGCATCATATCCTGAATTTGATTGATGGTTTCCTACTGTGCTCGGAGCATGACGTCCTGCTCAGCAACCCTCTTTGCAAGATCTTCAGAATTTTCTTCCATGTGGGCGAAGCTCTCATGTTTAACAAAAGAACTTGATGATTGAGACTCCGCAATGGCTGAATATTCGTCATCGGAATTGGTTCCTCTGGCTAACCTCCAATAGTTGACAGGGGGAATAGTTCATGTTCGCGTTCGAGTGCATTGGTAGATTCTTTCAAACTCGTTAGCGATTTCTCTAACGGTCGGTGAACGACTTGTCTCAGAGTCATCGGAACTAGGACCTGAAGCTTTTCCTCTGCCAATCATATTAATAGTGACTCCAATATACTCGGTCTCTAGGGATTTCTTCTGATCGTGAGGTTTGAATTGGAACCCCCAGTTCATGATTGGACAGGACTGACTCTTGGTGAATATGAATCTGGTTTAGATGCCTTGAATCCATAAACTTCTTATATCCGCCCCTTAATCTAGTCGCGCTATACAGAGTATTCGGGGATCTCGTTCGTAAAATCTGTAGCACACAATACTTTAAAGGAGAAGATGACGGTGGGACTTATGGAAGCGCTCGCAATGATGTACGAGCAACCGTCAGCTGTAAATAAGGTGCATCTCGTCAAGACACTATTCAACCTCAAGATGACATAAGAATGTTCCTTCACGATGCACCTCAGCGAGTTCAACACGATTGTTGATCAGCTTATCGTGTTGATCAGCTTATCTCCGTAGACATCATGTTCGATGACGAAGTACAGGCCCTTTTATTACTATCGTAGTTACCCGATAGTTAGGCCGGTCGTGTGACGGCAATCAGAAATTCAGCGGGGAAGGAAAAGTTGAAGCTGAGTGAGGTAGTCAGTATGATTCTATCTGAGGAGGTTAGAAGAAAAGCGTCTGAATCAGAAGGTTCAGGTTCTGCCCTAAACTTCGAGCAGAGAGGCAGAAGCCAGAAGAAAAGGAACCATAACAGAAATCGGTTGAAGTCAGTGAAGAAGAGGTCGAACTTGAAGGTTAGGCCTATCAAAAGAAAGTGTTGGAACTGCGGCCAGGAGGGTCATATGTCTTTAGTCTGCAAGAGTTCAAAGAAGGATGCGGGTGAGCAGGAGGTTCATATCGTACATGATGTTTTGATTCTTGCTATGGATAGCGATTCAGATTCTTGGGTCATCGACTCAGAAGTCTCTTTCCACGCCACTGCTAATAAGAAGCTTCTTCAGAATTATGTAGCAGAAGATTTTGGAAAAGTGTATTTGGGGGACAATGAGCCCTGTAATATTGTTGAAAATGGCTACGTGCAGATTCAGATGAAGGGCTCTACGTGGAACTTGAAGAACATGAGACGTACCAAAGCTGAAGAGGAATCTTATTTCGGTGGGACAACTTAGAGCAAAAGGTTATGTTTCGACATTCACAGGGGATTCATAGAGAATCTCCAACGATATGATGATAGTTGCCCGGGGTAACAAATTAGGGACTATACCTCACCTTACATGCGAGTGACACCCTCACAATTATAGCTGATAAAGAGAATACAGATCTGTCACACAACAGGCTAGGGCACATGAGTGAGAAGAGGATGAAGATCTTATAATCACAGGAAAAGCTAACCGGGATAGACTCCGTGGAAGTCGGGGTTTGTGAAGATTGCATCTTTGAAAAGCAGAAGATGGTTAGTTTTCAGAAAGGTGAAAAACCACCTAAGGCTTAGAAGCTAGAGTTGATTCATACAGATGTATGAGGTCCAGCCAGTATGTATTCTTTTGACGGTTCGAGATACTATGTTACCTTTATCGACAATCACTCGAGGAAAGTGTGGGTTTACTTCATGAAGCACAAGCCAGAGGTGTTCGGAGTCTCCAAGAAGTGGAAGGCCATGGTGGAGAACGAGACAGATCTGAAGGTGAAGTGTCTGAGATCAGACAATGGTGAAGAATACCAGCTAGAGGAGTTCAAGAGGTTCTGTGCTACGAATGATATTCTTTAGAGAGGACTACTCCAGGGACGCCGCAGCAGAACGGTATTACGGAGAGGATGAACAGGATCTTGACGGAGCATGTCGGGAGCATGCGATTACATGTAGGTCTGCCTAAGATATTTTGAACGGATGCGGTGCATACAACGACTTATCTTATTAATCATGGGTCATCAGTTCCATTGGATTTTGGAATTTCAGAGGAGATTTGGAGTGGAAAGAAGATAAATCTCTCACACTTACGGGTATTTGGTTACGTGGCTTATGTTCATATCTGTGATCATATCAGGGACAAGCTAGAGGCTAAGTCACAGAAGTGAACATTCATTGGAAACGGTATTGATGAGTTCGGGTATCGTCTTTGGGATGAGAAGAACTGGAAAATCATCAGGAGCCGAGACATCATATTCAATGAGGAGGTGATGTATAAGGACATGAAAAATACCAAGGATAGCCAAAACGGTGGAAGCAACACCTTGGATGCAGGTGGATCCAAGTACATGGATTTAGAGGAACTTTCAGATAGGGGTGATGATGTTTGTTCTAACCAAAGAACGGAGGAGGCTTCAGGTGCAGAAACAACTACCCAGGACGTGAATCTTAGGAGGTCATCCATGATACCCAAACCAAATCCTAAATATCTTTCATCTCTTGATTACTTATTATTGACAGATAACGGTGAACCAGAGTGCTATGATTATTGTTGACAGATAGCAGTGAACCAGAGTGCTATGAGGAGGCTATGCAAGTGAGTGAATCTCAGCAGTGAGAGCATGTAATGCAGGAAGAGATGGATTCTCTACTCACTGATGAGACATGAGAATTAGCCCAGCTACCTGCACAGAAAAAGATCTTGCATAACAGATGGATCTACCAGGTAAAGCAAGAGAGTGATGGGAGTAAGAGGTTTAAGGCCAGATTAGTTGTAAAGGGGTTCCAGCAGCGGGAATGAGTGGAGTATACGAAGATATTTTTTCCTGTTGTAAAGCTCACAACTATCATGGTGGTGTTAAGCTTGGTGCTCACAACTATCAGTGTGGTGTTGAGCTTGGTGGTTGCAGAAGACCTCATCCTTAAGCAGTTAGATGTGAAGACTATCTTTTTTTCATGGTGACTTGGATGAAGAAATCTGCATGAAGCAACCTGTTAGCTTCATTGAAGAAGGAAAGAAAGAGATGATGTGCAAACCCAAGAAAAACTTATATGATTTGAAATAGACTCCAAGACAGTGGTACAAGAAGTTTGATAACTTTATGCAAAACAATGGCTACAGAAGATGCAATTCGAATCATTGTTGCTATTTCAAGAGGTTCGAGTCCAGTTTTATTATATTGTTATTATATGTTGATGACATGTTAATAACAGGACCGTGTTTAAATGAGAAACAGTTTGAAAAACAGCTGGTAAATGAGTTTGTAATGAAGGATCTGGATGCAGTAAAACAGATTCTAGAGATGCGAATCAGTAGGGATAAAGCTGAATGGACGTTGAGGTTAAGCTAAGCTGAATATATCGAGAAGGTACTTCAGAGGTTCAATATACAAAATGCTAAGGTTGTTAGCATACCCCTTGGGAAGTCAGTTCAAGATAACTGAGGAGCAATCACCTAAGATAGATACAGAGAGAAAACATATGAGCAGGGTGCCATATTCTTCGACCATTAGGAATTTCATGTACGCGATGGTTTGCACGAGGTCGGACATTGCCCATGCAGTGGGAGTTGTGAGTAGATTTGCAAGCAATCCATAGAAGCAGCATTGGGAGGTAATGAAGTGGATATTATGGTACTTGAGAGGGACAATAAACAAGCCACTATGTTTCAAGAGGAAGGAGCTGGTGCTGTAGGGATACGTGGATGCGGACTTCACCTATGATCATGATACGAGGCGAAGCACCACGGGGTATGTTTATATCTTAGCATTGATAGTAGTGAGCTGGGTCTCACGTTTGCAGAAGATTATGATTTTATCTACAGCCGAGGCTGAGTATGTCGTGGTGACTGAAACAATCAAGGAGATGATTTGATTAAACGAGTGCTTGGAAGAGTTAGATCTGAAACAATGGAGAGGAGTTATTTATTGTGATAGCCAGAACACTATACATCTTGTCAATAATCCAGTTTATCATGTCAGAACGAAGCACATCGAAGTACGATATCATTTTATACGCTCGCTGATTAAAGACAGAAAGTTACACTTAATAAAAATTTTGGGGAGTCAAAATCTGACGGACATGTTGACGAAGGTAGTCACCATTGAGAAACTGGAGTTGTGCGCAACTTCAGTTGGTCTACATGAGTAAAAGATGAAGACGGGGTCACACTAGGAGGATCGACGAGATCGCTGGGATGTTGATGATTGAAGAAATGATTTTTCGGGGAGGAGAAGATACCTACGAAGAAGGAAAAAGTTTGGATGAACTCGCTGATGGCGCTTTGATATTCAAGTGGGAGATTGTTAGTTTAAGTATAGACCCAAAGCTGAAGCCGAAGCTGGAATTAAGAAGATAAAGCAAAACGAAGGAAACAGGAAAACTACAGTACGGTCGACCGCGGTGCTATCGACGGTCGACCCCAAACGTGCACGAGATAGGAAAAAGTCTCCGGCTTTTTCCGATTAACCGCGATAGATGGTTCGGTCGACTGCGAGACCCTGTAGGCGTTTTTTAGGTTTCTGTCGTTTATTCGGTCGATCGCGACTGGTTCGACGGTCGACCGCTAGTCAAGCTGGTAGGTTTCTAATCTGTTTTGAATTCTGTTTGGGCTGGTTCATATATATATCTATATGTTTTCTAGGGTTAATAAGAATGTGAAAAATCATCAGAAAGAGAAAAAAAGGAGAGAGAATCTCAGAGTGTTTGTATTCATTGTTTGAGTGTTTGTATTCATTCTTTAATTAATCAAAGAGATTGTGTGGTGTGGTTCCCGAAGACGTAGACACGTTGCCGAACCTTGTTAAATTCATGTGTTATCTCTTGTTCTTATTTTTGTAAGTTTTTATCTTTGATTTATGGTGAATTTCTTTCTTGCTTAACTTTCTAACACAGTCCGGAAGGGCAATGGTTCAATTTGATTGTTTCGAATCCCCAACACGTATAATCCACTCCTTCCGGCTGTTGGAGCCCCTTCACGACTAATCTGGCCTTATATCTCTTCCTTCCATCACTCTCCTGTTTGACCCGGTAGACCCACTTGTCATGTAAGGGTTTCTTCTGTGTAAGTAGCGGTGCTAACTCTCATGTCTCGTTAGAGTGGAGAGAATCCATCTCGTCTTGCATTGCATGCTCCCACTGTTGAGATTCGCTGACTTGCATAGCCTCCTCATAGCATTCTAGTTCTCCACTATCTGTCAAAAGTAGGTAGTCTAGTGACGAGAGATACATGTGATTTGGTTTGGATACCTTGGATGACCTCCTAAGCTCATCGTCCTGAGTAGTTAGTTCTGTACCTGGAGTCTCCTCCGTTCTTTGGTCAGAATTAGACATTGTCTCCCCAATCTAGAAGTTCCTTCAAATTCATGTACTCAGATGCGCCCGCATCTATAGTGTTGCTCCTACTGCTTTGGTCAGGCTTGGCATTGTTCCTGTCCTTATACATCACCTTATTGAATATGACATCTCGACTCCTGATGATTTTCCTGTTCTTCTCATCCCAAAGACGATACCCGAACTTATTAATACCGTACCCAATGAATGTACACTTCAGTGACTTAGCTTCCAGCTTGTCTCTGTCATGATCACTGATGTGGACATATGCCACATAACCAAAGACTCTCAAGTGTGAGTGATTAACCTTCTTGTCACTCCAAACCTCTTCCGGAATCCCAAAGTTCATGGAACTGATGGTCCATGATTTATCAGGTATGCTGTGGTATGCACCGCATCCGCCCAAAAAGTTTTTGGTAGACTTGCATGTAGACGCATGCTCCTCGTACGCTCTGTCAGCATTCTGTTCATTCTATCTGCTACACCGTTCTATTGCGGCGTCCCTGGAGTGGTCCTCTCCAAACAATCATGTTCAGAGCACATAACTTTTTGAACTCCTTCAGTTCATATTCTCCATTGTTTTCTGATCTCAGATACTTTACTTTCAGATCTGTCTCGTTCTTCATCATGGTTTTTCACTTTTTAAAGATGTTGAACACCTCTGATTTGTGCTTCATGAAGTATACCCACACATTCCTCGAGTGATCGTCGATAAAAGTGACGTAGTATGCCGAACCGCCAACAGAAGACATGCTAGCTAGACCCCATACATCTGTATGAACAAGTTCTAGCTTGTGAGCTTTTAGGTGGTCTTCCACTATTCTGGAAACTAACTCTCTTCTGTTTCCCAAAGATGCAGTCTTCGTAAACACCGACGTCCACGAAATCGATGCCGGTTAGCTTCCCTTCTGAGTGAAGAATCTTCATGCCCTTCTCACTCATATGTCCTAGCCTATTATGCCACAGATCTGCACTCTCCTTACGTGCTGTAATTGCGAGGGTGCCACTCGCATGTGAAGTTAGGTAGAGGGTATCAGTATTGTTGTCTCAGGCAACCGCCATTGTACCGTTGAAGATTTTCCACGAATCTACGGTGAATATTGTAACATAGTCTTCTGCTCCAAGCTGGCCAACCGAAATAAGATTCTTCTTCAGCTTCGGTACATGTATGACATTCTTCAGATATCACTTAGAGCCATTCAACTGTATTTGCACATCACCTCTTCTAACAACACTACAGGGTTCATTGTCCTCCAAATATACTTTCCCAAAGTCCCCTACTACATAGTTCTGAAATAGCTTTCTATTAGCAGTGACGTGGAAAGGTGCTCCCGAATCAATGACCCATGAATCGGAATCGCTATCCATAGCGAGAATTAATGCATCTTGCACAATATGAGCCTCCTGCTTATTTTTATCCTTATTCGGTGCTTTACAGGTTGAAGACATGTGGCCCTCTTAGTCACAGTTCCAACATTTTCCTTTGATAGGTCTCACCTTCGAGTTAGACCTCTTGTTCTTCGACTTCGATCGATTCCTGTTTTGGTTCCTCCTATTATGACTTTTGCATCTTTGCTTGAGACGTAGGGCTGAACCTGAACCTTCTGATTTATTCGATTTTCTTTTAACCTCCTCGGATAGAATCATACTCATAACCTCACTCAGTTTTAACTTCTCCTTTCTCGTCGAGTTGCTGATTGCGGTCACCCAACCTGCCCAACTATCTGGTAATTACGATAGTATTAATAGGGCTTACACTTTGTCATCAAACGTGATGTCAACTGAGATGAGTTGATCAACAATCGTGTTGAACTCGCTGAGATTCATCATGAAGGAACATTCTTATGCCATCTTGAGGTTGAATAGTGTCTTGACGAGATGCACCTTATTTACAGCTGACAGTTGCTCGTACATCATTACGAACGCTTCCATAAGTCTCACCGTCGTCTTCTCCTTTAAAATATTATGTGGTAGATTTTGCGAGCGACAATCGGATCTGCCCCAAGGCCTTTTGATCCAATATTTTTCAGTCCTCGTCGGATTCCTCTTCCTTCTTTCCTTTTGCTTTACCCATCAACGGATGGTAAATATCCTTGTGATACAGATAGTCCTCCATCTGTGACTTCGAGTAGGTGAAATCTGATCCGTCAAAATTTTTAATTTTAGATTTACCTTCTTCTGCCATTTCTTATACACACAGATCCGAACAATGGTTCTGATACCAATTATTGGAGATTTTAAGCTATTCGACCACCTGTCAAATATAAACCCTCGTGCGGAATTTGTCTTACCGGATCTTGTGTTAAGATAATAGAAAGAAGAAATCACAGCAAATTAAAAAATTACAAGAAAATGAGAACACCGAGTTTTAACGAGGTTCGATAACTTGCCTACGTCCTCGGGAGCCACACAAATAATTTTCTTTAATATTAAAGAAGATTACAAGCTTGCAAAGAGAGGATCTCAAACTTGAGATCTCTCAAAAGAAAGAAACACAAACTCTCTGTTCCTCTAAAGGGGTGTGAGATTTTCCAACTAGAAAATCTCTTCTCAAAATAGCTACAGTAGATCACTACAGGAATCAACGAGATTTTCCTCTTAAATCTCGTTCCTCAAAATCGCTGGAGAAGACGCTCTCAAAAGCCGTCGCCAAGCTCTTAAAGCAAAAAAGCGCCTCTGAGTTTCTTCTCACCAATTTCTCATGCACATGGTTCCCCTTTTATAGGGAAACCCTAGCCAGGCTGTCATGAGCTGGATCTCGACCTCGCCTGCGTGAGAGTCCCGCTCGAGCTAGCCTGACCCAATCCCAAATCGAGCTCGCATACGGACCGCTAGAAGCTCGCTTGCAGAACACAGATCGCACTCAGTAGCCATGTGTCGACGCCGCCACGAAGCTCGCCAGACAGCGCCTTCCTCGAGCTCGCCTGATAGCGTCAACTTCGAGTGGACCTCGCTTGCAGATTTCCGACCTTGTCTGAAGGTCACCCCACTTGGAGGAGGTCGCCTGCAGCTCGCCCCACCTGGAAGAGCTCGTCTGCAGCGCCACGAGCTCATTCTCTTCTCATGGGTTGACCCGCAAACCTTGACATCATAGTTGCGCTACGGATGTTTGGGCTACACCTAATACCAACAATTACCAACATGGCCGATATATCGGCCTAAATTACCTTTGTAATGCTTTCTGAAAAGTGATATGGTCTCAATAACCTTTACTGTTTTTGACAATTTTGAGCAACATATCGTTATTTTCGCCATATCTCTGGTGAGTGGTGACATTTCAACCTAAAAAGATCAAGCAAAATTCTTCAATATCGATTAGGACTTTATGTGTTTTCCTATATTGGTCTGGATTCATGGATCAATTGAGGTCAAAACCTAAACAAATATTTCTGTGTAAATAACTGCAAAGAAGAACTAGGGGTCAGTTGAGACCGAAAAGTTTTGCAAAAGATAAGCATCTTTCTCCATAGCTTCACTCTTTGGTGCTTCATGTATGAACATTTATGATTTGTTTAAACACATTATCTGATCTGACACCCTAGTATCTATTAAATAATCCAATATCTGTCGTCCAATATGGAATTATTCGATACGACACGTCCCCGACATCAGACATTTAGAACACTACATCAAATACATGCAGAACCAACAAATTGCAAATTTTGTTGCAATAATTATGATGAACTCCACCCTGTATCATTATTATTGACTCTCAAGTGAACTTCTGTTTGCATACACAATAAATAAAAAAAATCACCTTCCTTTTATTAATTATTAAGCTGCATTATAGTTTACTAGATATAAAGTTTCCTGTTTATCCATTTTGGTCAGCAATACTTCTTCAAAACCAGCACCATTACACACTAGTCGTTAACTCTCGTGTTACCTTGATATACATTTTTAGTTGACAACCCAATATCATAAGACTTAAAAAAAAACCAATATCTTAAGACTTTGGATAAAGTGGACCCAACACTAGACTAATAATAGAATATTGTTTACTTTATAACAGCAATTTTTTCCCTCATGATATAGGAGATAAAAGATGGATGGATTATCTGGAATATAATTGCAAAGAGAAGGCCTACATTTTTGTGATTTGACCATAAAGTGATCATGCAGGTTTTATCCAGGAACAGCCGATGCCTTGAGATTTGCAAGCTCGCAAGTATATATCGTCACTACAAAACAGGTATACTTACATGATTCTGTACCATAGTTTTATTCTCCAGCCTGTCTGAGCATATGGTTTATCGTCTATGTGCGCTCCAGAGTGCTTCATCATCTGAGATGGTCACTATTTTCTTCCTTAAAAATAGGCAGTCAAGGAGATATCGTGCATTGTCTGAGTTACCTGAGGACAGGCTCTGAAATAGCTGGATGGATGGCTCGTACAAACAGACTCAAATGAAGGAGAAAAAAATGTTGTTATTAATACATTTTGATTCCAAGCATGAGAAATTTTCCTTAGTATGTCTATATTACTTTCCTCTCATATGCTTGGGGATTCTTTCCCTCATCTAGGTCTCTTTCTTATCTCTCTCCACCACAAGTGAACCATTAACTGAAAGCGTCCTGTGCATCCTGTAGAAAATCTCTATGGCAAGATCACCTCCCTATACTCTTCAGTGGCCATCACCTTCACCCTCCTCTCTGAAGCCATCAAATCATTGGAACTCCACAAATTCCTCGTCATCGAAGTCCTCACCATTTAATATATCAAACCCAGCTCACGTGATGAAAATTCATTGTAGCCTAGAAATATAGACGAGTATATCCCTAATGTTTATCTTATCTTCTTCGCCATCAAAGAAGATGCATGTAAAAGTGGCTCCTGAGAGGCCTTGGAATTATAGGAAATATTTCATTGCATTCTAACATTGTAGTGCATCTTCATCATCTACACGTTTGAGTAGTTCTAGGCTTCTAGCCCACATCCATGACCTTCATATGGAATTAATCACAGGGGATGGTTTAGTTGTTGCCACCATCAGATGCCTGTGCCTAAAGAGCACTGGAGACGAGAACTCTGTTAAACCAAAGTAAATCTGGAGATATAAACCTATGGCTGGATCCGTTGAGTTTCTCTCTCCCAAGTGATGTAGATTGTTAGAGTCCCTAACCATTACATTACAACTCCGAAGTTGTAATGAAAGTTGAAGGCTATATTTTTATATTCTAACATGCCCCCACAGGTTGAGCACCCTTTTTATAAGTCGATACCTGAATTCACACAGTGGTCAATTTGTTAAAAATTCGTTTTAAATTAATGGCCGGTGGGATTTGAACCTATATTGCTTTGATACCAGCTTAAATTAAGTCCCTATAACCATTACACCACTACTCTGAAGTTGCAATGAGAGTTGAGGGTTATATTTTTGTATTTTTTACACAGATTACCAGCATGAACTATGTTATCAGAAACTGAACAGACTTTTTCATGTAGGACGCTTAACAGAAAATTTCATGGAGGATTCGGACAATCACGATCTAAATACAAATTTATATGTATTATTGATTTCTGCAAAGAAACAATCATATATTTCAACCCCGAAAGCGGATTCTGACATATTATATATGTAAATCGCCTATCTCGACCAGACGGAGCCAACTAGATTATCAGATTTTTAAAATCTTATCAGTAATACCTAGTTTTGGCTGAAATTCAAAAATAATAAATTTTTCGTTTATTTTTAGTAATAAAGTTGGAGTCTATTTAGATTAGGAAATTTCAATATTAGAGTCAAATTAGATTAGGAAACAAATTCAATTTTGATTAATGATTTGTTTCATCTATTATAGGGAGACTTTTTAGGATATAATTTGATACTTTCTATTTCTTTGTAATTCTAGTCTTACTAGGAGTCTTATTTATTTTTCTATTTAAGAAGAGTCATATAACCCAAAAGAATAATGACTTTACATCATAAAAATTTTATTTTAATATTTTCTTCGTGGATTCGAAGTTCTTCGTGGATTCGAAGTTCTTCGTGGATTCAGAGATCGTTCTTTGTGTATTCAGAGACACCCCTTGGTGGATTCCGAGATCGTTTTTTGTGTATTCAGAGAACACCCCTTGGTGGATTCCGAGGTTATCACTTTCGCGCTGCGTTAATTGGTATCAGATCAATTAACGTATCGCGGAAGTGATAACATCGAAATCCACTAAGGGGTGTTCTCTGCATCTACAAAGAACGATCTCCAAATCTGTGAAAAAAATATTAAAATATTAAAATTTGATTGATGTAAAGTTATTATTCTTTCGGGTTACATGACTCTTCTTAAATAGAAAAATAAATAAGTCTCCCATTGTTGAAAGAAGCTCGACCCCGAGCTTATATTTGTTAAAATAGTAGCTTCATTATAAATAATTTTCTTCTCTACAACGTTCAACTTCTGCTTTGTATTTAGCGTTGATTTTCTCCATTTATTCTTTTACCTCCTCTGCTAGGACTTCTTCTGTATCAAACTTGTGTATGAATCTTTCCCATGACATGTGTATGTAATTAGCACCATGTGGCTCTGTAGTTAGGTATGAAAAACTCTTCCAAATATTTTCCCTGTTGCTTCCCATATTCTAGTGTCGACGGTGTCATCTCATCGTTGTTGAAGTTATTGATAATCATTGCTTCCAAAAAAGAACTTTCTAATCTTAATAGTAAGACTAGAATTACAAAGAAATAGAAAGTATCAAATTCTATCCTAAAAAGACTTCCTATAATAGAGGAAACAAATCATGAATCAAAATTGAATTTGTTTCCTAATCTAATTTAACTCTAATATTGAATTTATTTCCTAATCTAAATAGACTCCAACTTTATTACTAAAAATAAACTAAAAGCTGATTATTTTCGAATTTCAGCCAAAACTGGGTATTACTGATAAGATTTTAAAATCTGATAATCTAGTTGGTTCCGTCTCGTCGAGATAGACGATTTACATATATAATATGTCATAATCCGCCTTCTGGGTTGGAAGATATGATTGTTTCTTTGCAGAAGTCAATAATACGTATAAATCTGTATTTAGCTCGTGATTGTCCGAATCCTCCATGAAATTGTCTGTTAAGTGTCCTACATCACTTTTGTTTGTAGCTGCATTGAACATGATAAGAAACCTGCACACAAGTTGAATAACTTGATGAAACTATTCAGGATGAAATACAATGACGAGTATCAATATGTTTCTTAATACTCTTTGCTACTGTCGCTTCTTCAAGGAGTTGAAAACCCTACTTTTAAAGTTGCTAGCCACATTCCCCTTCAACCGATATTCTGACCAGCTGCCCACATCTGCTCCTTTGAATCCCTTCCATACGCTTATCTAGTCATCCCTAGCGAAATAAATCTCCTTTCTTGAGATTGCTAACATGGAGACATTGAAAATCACTACATCATCCCAACAACCTCAATTTCTGTTGTTATCCTATTAGCTCTCCCATTCTCCAACCTACTTGCAACTCCAAGATGACACAATTAACATCCCAACCAAATAATCTTCCTCCTAACAGCCTCTATCTGTAAAGATCTTATTTTCATACTTCTGAACTCTTAAGAACTAACCGCAACACCCACCCACCCCCCCCACACACACACAAACAAACAATAGTATCATCATTTTGCTAACAATCTTTCCGACATGATACAAAGGTTTGTATGTCCTCCGAGGGATCAACCAAGAAGGCAACTAATTTCTTGCAGCAGCTGTCATGTCTGCCAAAACATTTGGCAATTGGTTCCATGAATTTAAAAATACAATTGTATCTCCGCTTTGCATTACATGCTTGGGTGTTCATGCTGATTAATGAATCAATTATGGCTGATGCATTTCTCCCAAAAAATAAATATTCTAGACACCTAGCGATAATGCACACTAGGAGCATCTGATGCTATAATCTTAAGTTGATACAGTTATGAGTAGCAGTAAATTCAAAAATCTTTCCTTTTATATTTTTTTACATTTCATCTTAACATCTTCGTGTTGTATATGTGGCTTTTAGAGCAGGTTTGCTGATGCGTTACTGCGAGAACTGGCAGGGGTTATCATCCCACCTGAGAGGATCTATGGATTAGGAACTGGGTCAGTAGAATTTGCTGCTTCTGTTTAACTTTTAACAGTGACTTATGTAGCGCTTGGATGTGTTCTTTATCAAGGATCCTTGTTGTTTTTTAGGCCAAAGGTAGAAGTGCTAAAAAAGATTCAGCTTATGCCAGAGCATGAGGGCTTGATGCTCCAGTAAGTTATTTTTGGCAATTCATAGCACTCACTTTTCTTTATACTGTGGATATAATTGTCTCATATTTCTGTTTCAAATTATGAGTAAAATAAAGTTTGGAGTATAAATAATAGTTTTTGACATAATTTTTATTATAATTATATCAAATAAAGTTTAGCTTTAATTTTTAATTTAATTATTTGGTAATGATCATATTTCTGAATTTATTGTACGAGTAAAACAAGTTTGGAATATAATAAGTTTAGAATCAGTTGGAGTATATTTATGACATAATTTTAATTTTAATTATATCAAGTATGATTTCATTCTAATTTTTAACTTTTAATTTATTCTTTTCCTGATGATGAGCTTTTTATTTAACATGGATTAGCATTTCATCATTTGATATTAGGCATTTATTGGAAATTATCAAAATTGAGAGGACAAAAGAGTTATTTAATATGGGTTATATTATTATTATTAAAAAATAATATGGGTCAGTATTTAAACCATTTGATAATGAACACTATTGTGAATTATCAAAATTAAAAGGGAAAAAGAGGCAATAAATAATTTTGATATAGCAATCCTATTTTATTAGTATAGATTTCAGATAGAAAACTACTGCATAAAGCAAATTCATTACTTTTGGTTTTTGTCCTCCTGCTAGACCTTAGATTCTCTCTTATTTTTATATTATGCCCCCAAATCTTTGTATTTGTAATTCACACCCCAAAATCCATTAAGTTTGTTTTATTGTATGTCCACTAAGTTGTTTTCAATAATACCCCCATTTCGAAACAAATATGAAGATTTGGTGATTGGGGATCTAATATAAAAATACGATTGAATTTAGGGTCCATTATGGGAAAAAACATAGCTTTTAATATAACCAGCTCATATCATTGCGTCTGCTTGCGAGTTCTGTTACATTAATCCGAAATAGTTTTGAATGCAAAGCACGGTGATATTTATATTATATTTGCATCTTCTCTCTAATGGTGGTTTACATTTTTTTTTGGTTACCCGAGTTTTCCTCTATTATTTATAGGTAGTGGGTGAATGGTGTTTATGAGGTGTAAATGGGAAGAATTTAATGCGACATTGTAGAGGAACTCCTAAATGACTGGTCCAGGGAGACAAGGCGTCTATATTGATGTAGACAAACTACTTTGTCATGCTTTGTATTTTGAAAATGTATGAATGCCCATGAAAATATGAGAGTTTCTGCCTTAGCACAACTGTAAGGTTGCTGCTTTGTGAGCTGGAGGTCATCGGTCTTTAGGCTCGGATACTGCCCCCATGCATGCAAAGGTAAGGTTGCGTACATCCAATCCTCTCCATACCCCACAGTGGTGAGATCCTTGTGCACTACGCCACCCTTGTTGATGAATACCCGTGATAGGATGAGAGTTTCCATATGTTATGCATATATGCGTATGGAGCACTTTGGCCTGTGGATTTGCTGAGGGGTGTCTTAGTGATGATGCTCAGCAGAGAAATCACTGATCCTAAGTGCAATATGGTTAAAATTTGCATCCGTTATTGAGTAATCTGTTACCGCATCTATGAAGAACTTGTCTAAAACAGGGAAGGATAAATCAGATCATGCAGAATATAACAGGATTATATGTAATGGCCAAAAGTAAAGGGCATGTCGAGGGCAAGAGTACAAAAGCAACGTAGAGTTCCTCTACTGATGAAGTTCTTTAATATGTTTCTTTTAACTCTCTTAACTGCCACAACATAATCCTTCTATTAGCTTTACCTTTTATACGTACACACAAGCATCTTTTCATGGAATGCATGATCTACATATAACCTGAATTTTCCCCCTCACATTCACTTTGCTTCTGATGTCAGCTTTGTCGAAGATCGTCTTGCTACTTTGAAGAATGTGATCAAAGAACCAGCATTAGATGGCTGGAACTTGTATCTGGGTAAAGCTCTACTTGTACTTTTGATGAAAGCGGCTTATTTCTTTTGAACTCTTCTTAAATTAAGGGTTACTTGGAACAGGGAGATGGGGTTACAACACTGAGAAGGAGAGAAATGAAGCAGAGAGCATAGCAAGAATTCAACTTCTGGATCTGTCTGACTTCAGCAAGAAGCTTAAGTAGCTTCTCTCCTTTCCTTTCTGGTTTCAGTTATATATTTTTTGTGAAAATTGA
>NC_033797.1:60625241-60630971 GCF_001876935.1 Asparagus officinalis
GTATTTGATTAAAATATTCAAGTAAATACTTGATGGTATAAATACGCATGGTTACTTTGCCGAGGAAATTTTTTTGTTCATTACTATCTCGCTTATGCTTATGAGGTCTCATCTTTCCCTCTGTCTATCCCTTTCTTCCCCTTCTTTTTCCGTATACATATTTTCCTTGCTCTTTCTTAAAGCTTGATGGGGAAAAAGAGAAAGAGAAAAAGAAGAAAATCCACAGAAAAAATTAAAAAGAAGATAATCATAAAAAATAAAAAATAAAAAGAAGAAAATCAGTTAGGTAAGATAAATGAAGGGATATTCAAAGCCTAAACAAACCCTATCATATCAAAATACGTAGTTATCCAATCCAATCACCGCCTATATTATATCTCCTATATAATCCCTACAACACCAATAAAAAAAAGAGAAAAAACATACGCAAAATAAGAGGAAGAAAAAGCAAAAAAGTAAAAAAATACCTCAAGAGGAAAAAAAGGGGCGCAACCTCCACCAAAAGAAATCCTATTTCCTTATTGTTGTGCGCGGCAGAAGCTTTTCTTGTGCAACACGAACAATAACTCGAGATAAACCACAACTAATATGCAAAACACAACGGCAAGAACAAACAATTTACGTGGTTCGGCAAGTTGCTTACGTCCACGGGGCAAAGGGGGTTCTTACTATTAGAAATCAGAGAATACAAGTAGGGTTACAAATCTCACCGATGAAACCCTAAAACAAAGCTCTAGATCTTTCACAACTCTCCCACAATTGGATGCAACAATCCTCTCTCAAAGACTACTCAAAATCGTCCTTGCTTAATCCTAACAAAAAGGTTTAGGGTTATATATAACATAGAAACAAATCGGGTCAAAAACCGAAGTCCAGCCCAGAAATCATCGACGGTCGACCGCGCAGGTCTCGCGGTCGACCGCGGCAGTCGACCGAACCACAAACCCGAGAGCATAAATCCATTACAGTCATCCACAGCGGTCGACCGCGGCGGTCGACCGCCTTCATCTCCGAAACCCAGTAGGCCTGCGTGCACGTTGGCGGTCGACCGCCAGTCTGTCTGGCTGGTTCCTTCCTGTTTCCTGTAATTCTTCAATTCTCCACTTCGGCGAATGTTTCCACCAAAACTGAGCCGACACCAAATCATCCAATAGTCCCTCAACAAGTCAGGGAACCAATCTAGAGCTGAAACGCGATCTCTGCCCCCCATCTGAATCAACTGATCAAACTGGATGCATCTTAAAAACTGCCTACGTATCCTCTTGCCCAAGGAATCAAGCCGAACGTAGTTCACCCAAATGGCCTCCAAAGGCCTCAACACCTCCCCCATCTGAATCAACTGATCAAACTGGCTGCATCTGAAAGACTACCTACGTATCCTCTTGCCCAAGGAATCAAGTCGAACGTAGTTCACCCAAATGGCCTCCAAAGGCCTCACTGAAGGATGTTCAAAAGCTTCAAACAATGACCAAATTTCACTCCTGAAATAACTTTGGTCAACATATCTGCAAGGTTGTCATTTGTGTGGACCTTCTCTAATATGACGTCTCCATCATCCAACACGTCATGTACAAAGTGGAATCTGACGTCGATGTGCTTCGTGCGCGCATGATAAACCTGGTTCTTCGCCAAATAGATAGCCGACATGCTATCACAATATACCCGAATAGTCTCCTGAGCGATCCCCAAGTCCTCCAATAATCCACGCAACCATAAAGCCTCCTTAATAGCTTCAGTTACTGCCATATACTCTGACTCTGTAGTAGAGAGAGCCACTGTGGACTGAAGCGTGCATCGCCAACATACAGGTGCACCTGCCAATGTAAAAACATAACCTGAAGTAGACCGGCGTTTGTCAAGATCTCCAGCATAATCTGAATCCATATATCCAATACAATCATGCCCATTCTTTTCATCCTTTTGGAATACTAAACCAACATCCACGGTGCCTCGAACATACCATAGAATCCACTTCACGGCCTCCCAATGACCCTTCCCGGGGTCGTGCATATATCTCGATACCATGCTCACGGCCTGTGACAAATCTGGCCTCGTACACACCATCGCATACATCAAGCTACCTACTGCACTGGCATATAGGACCTTTCTGTGTAAGTTTCAAACTCCCTTTCACACTGTCTCTCACGATCTCCATACCCAATATCTTCTTTGCCTCTCCAAGATCCTTCATCTCAAACTCGGATGATAACTCCTCTTTCAGCTTTCGAATAGCCGAAGAATTCCTGGAAGCAATAAGCATATCGTCAACATATAAAAGCAAATATATGTGCTCACAATAATGTAGCTTGTGCATATAAACACACGGGTCATATGGGCTCCTCGTGTACCCTCGGCCAATCATAAAGCCGTCGAATCTCTTATACCATTGTCTTAGTGACTGCTTCAAACCATAAAGAGACTTCTTCAGCTTACAAACCAAATCTTCTTTTCCTGCAGCTTTGAAACCCTGGGGTTGTGTCATGTAGATCTCCTCATCTAAATCACCGTGTAGAAAGGATGTCTTCACATCCATCTGGATCAAATCCAAATCCAACTGTACCACCAACGCCAATAAAATCCGTATAGACGAATGCTTCACAACGGGTGAAAATACCTTGTTGTAATCAATGCCCTCAAGCTGTGCATATCCAAGTGTCCAAGTGTCGTTCTTCTGAAGAGACCGCATCTCCTCCTCCATAGCTTCCCTCCACCTGATCGAATCGGGGCTAGACTCTGCCTCCCTGAATGTGGCTGGAACCATATCATCAACGACCTCCACTGATAATGCATATGCGACCATGACATCATTATACCTAGCTGGCCGACGAATCTCTCTCCTCGGTCTATCTGCTGCAATGGACCCCTGAACATGACCCTGTTCATGAGTCCCATAATCCACTGTATCCTCTATCTGCCCAGCTATCATCTCATCTCCTCCCAGTGTTACCTCTGTAGGAGCCTTAATGGATACAGTGCTCTCTGGAGTGAGTGGAGTCACATCATCCTCCACCTGCTGTGATATCTCTCCTGTCTGGTCTCCCTCTACCTGCTGAGGGGCTCGAGGCCTCATCATGTACGCCTTGTCAAATGTGACATTTCTGCTAATAACTATCTTCTTGTCCTGTGGATCCCATAACTTGAAGCCTTTGACTCCATCTCTAAATCCCACAAAGATTGCTTTCCTCGCTCTCGGATTTAATTTACCATCACTGACATGATAATAAGCTGGACACCCCGAAGCGACTCATAGTCACTAGCCACCGAACCAAACCAACGCTCCAAAGGAGTATTCCCGTCTATCGTAGTGCACGGCAACCTGTTCACGAGATGTCTCGCATAAACTAACGCCTCTGCCCAAAAGGATCTAGGCAATCCACTCTGCATCATCATACACCGCACCTTCTCCAGCAAGGTACGGTTCAATCTCTCAGCCACTCCATTCTGTTGCGGTGTCTCTCGAACTATGAAGTATCTTCTAATGTCGTGATCCCGACAAAACTGTAGAAACGGATCACTCTTATACTCTCCACCATTATCTGAATGTAGAGTCTTCACCTTTCTACCTGTATGCAGCTCTACTTTCTTTTTTCACTCCACAAAAATATCCAGGACCTGATGTTTATGCTTCATCGGGTATACCCAATTCCTCCTGGAATAATCATCAATGAAAGTGACAAAATAGTTAGCCCCACCAAGAGATGTGTTCTTAGAAGGACCCCAAACATCTGTGTGAATGTAATCCAATGTACCTCGGGTGTTATAAATAGCGGTGCCAAACTTCACTCTAGTCTTCTTCCCAAGTACACAGTGCGTACACAGCTCCATCTTGCAGGTCTTAGTACCTTTTAATAGCCCCTGTTTTGCCAATGACTGTAGGGACTTATCACCTGTGTGTCCAAGTCTCATGTGATAGAAGCTGCCAGACCCCCTGTAACTGTCTTGCCCTTCAAGTAGTATAGGTAGTTTTCCCTGACACCTCGCATCACCACCATAGAACCCTTCGTGACCTTTACTGTAGCATCCTCTAAGATCACTCAATATCCAGTTACCTCTAAAGTACCAAGAGAAATGATGTTCTTCGTCAACTTCGGTACGAACCTCACTTCCTTCAACTCCCTCACTACACCATCATGCATCCTAATCCGGACTGAACCAATACCACCAATAAGACATACGTGGTCATTACTCATAAGCACGACATCCCCTCTTTCCAGCTCCTCAAAGCTAGAAAACCACTCCCTTTTAGGGCAGATGTGATATGTAGCTCCCGAATCCATCATCCACTCCGTGGAATCTGTATAACAAACTGACGATAATGCAGGGCATGAATAGCCTGAAGAATCTGAATCTGAATGCTCACCAATAGCTTTTGCAACATTCACTTCTGAAGCTTGTGCAGCTTTCCCCTTATTCTTCCCGGCTTTTTCTTTCCACTTTGGACAGTCAATCTTCCAATGTCCTTCTTCTTTACAATACCGACATTGATTTCTACCAACACTCTTATAGGCACTCATATTCTTTGACTTTGAGCGGTTGAACTGACGACAGTTTGGATCTCGGCCTCGAACTGCTAATGCATCTCCCGATACCTTCTCGGAGGGTTCACCATCACTCTTCCTTAACTCATAGTTTACCAAAGCTGAGGTCACCTCCTTGTAGCTGACTATAGTTCTTCCATTGATCATAGTAAGAATGAACGTACCATAATCATCTTCGGACAACGAACACAGAAGTAGCATCGCCTTGTCTTCATCCTCAACTATAATGTCCACATTAGCCATATCTGAAAGTAGCTTAGTGAAGTTGTTGACATGCTCCCTGATGGAAACTCCCCTTTTTATCTTGAACTGGTAAAATCTCTTTTTCAAGTGAAGCCGATTCTTAATGCTCTTCGTAAGATATTTCTCATTGAGTGTTTCCCACATCTTCTTTGCCGACGTCTCGTTCATAACATCATAAATAAGATCCGGCATCAAGCATGACCTAATAACACCACAAGCTCTACTGTTCATCTTCCTCCAAACCTTATCCTACATATCTGTGGGTTTCTTTTTTAACTCAAGAGTCTCCTCCAAATTCTGTGCATCCAAGGCATCCATCACCTGATACCTCCACAATCTGAAATTGATCTTGCCGTCAAACTTCGGAATATCAATCTTTGTGTTATTGATACTCAAACTCTGTATCGCCTTTGTAAGAGACGAACCTGATGTGCTTGCATCTCTCATGTTGTCGATCTAGCTCTGATACCAATTGTTGTGCGCGGCGGAAGCTTTTCTTGTGCAACACGAATAATAACTCGAGATAAACCACAACTAATATGCAAAACACAACCACAGCAAGAACAAACAATTTACGTGATTCGGCAAGTTGCCTACGTCCACGGGGCAAGGAGGGGGGAGTTCTTACTATTAGAAATCAGAGAATACAAGTAGGGTTACAAATCTCACCGATGAAACCCTAAAACAAAGCTCTAGATTTCTCACAACTCTTCCACAATTGGATGCAACAATCCTCTCTCAAAGACTGCTCAAAAGCGTCCTTACTTAACCCTAACAAAAGAGGTTTAGGGTTATATATAACTTAGAAACGAATCGGGTCAAAAACCGAAGCCCAGCCCAGAAATCATCGACGGTCGAGTGGCGGGCGCGATCGCGCAGGTCTCGCGGTCGACCGCGACGGTCGACCGAACCAAAAACCCGAGAGCAGAATCGATTACAGTCATGGCGC
>NC_033797.1:60630991-60633193 GCF_001876935.1 Asparagus officinalis
TGCGTGCACGTTGGCGGTCGACCGCGGCGGTTGACCGCCAGTCTGTCTGGCTGGTTCCTTCATGTTTCCTGTAATTCTTCACTTATATCTGTTAGGTCCCATGTTTATGAGCCTGCTATCTAATCTAGTTTTGATAATTAACAAACAATTCCTAACATCGTTTGTCGAGTGTTTGTATTCACTTGTTAGGAATCCTACACAAAGATCCTAAGTTGGAGGTTGGATGGACTTGCAACTACATGATCATATCCATTAGAGGATGGAAGGAATATTTGATTGAAGTTGTCACAATTCAAGTCAAGATTCATATCGCTTCATCCCCGCAAACCAAGACGAGCAAATTGAAGATCCAATACTTGGTATATTAGTTTACGTGTTTATACTTTGTGTATTATGCTTAAAGCTTAAATTTCACACATACACGTTTGTTTTGTTTTATGGCTTTCATTGGTTGTTTTACTTTACATAAAGATATGTTTATACATACAAATATTTTAATAGATGAGTTTTAACCATATAAATATGAAACAAATACATATATCGTATTCATGCACACATGTTTCATATTTATCGCATTATACGTCATTTTGAGAAAATAATATATTTATCGTTTTGAGAAAACAACGTGTTTGTAGATTATTGACTTAGTTATACTATTTTACATCTTTTCATAAGTCTATAAATCCATTCAAAAGAATTTTCAAGCTTGTTTGAAATCGTTTCATTAAAATCAAGTGTTTGATGATTTCGTATCATTGAACAGTTTACAAAATAAATGATTTTCACAAATGAGAATTTAAATTTAAGAATTTTTTTTTCTAACATGTTCTATTATATGTTTACAAACATTTTCCATAATTTTATCATTAATTTTTGGAGTTGATTTACTATGTTAAATTTATTTTACAAAATCAAAATTTTTAGTATTTTTTAGAATCTGGTATATCTGTGTTAAACCAGCAATTTCTCACAAATGGGAAGTGATATTTCATAAATTCTTTCTCTAACATGTTTATATACATGTTTACAAACTTTCCTTAAAATGTCACTATTTTTGGAGTTGATTTGATATTTTTAATTGATTTTATAAATCTAGCTACGTAAAAATTTTAGAATCTACCAAATCTGTCAACGGTCGACTTTATCAGTCGACTAACGCCAACAATCAGTCAACTGATGGGAATTTTTTAGTTTGTAATGGCTAGTTCTATTCATATCTGGTTTTTGTGAGTTTTTGGCTAGTTTGTGAGGCTATAAAAAGCCCTCAACTCTCATTTATTTCTCATGGATGTTTAAGAGAGTTTTACACAAGTTTGTTTTAAAATTTTAAGTGTGTTTTGGTTTATGGAAAAAGAGGTTTACAAGAAGAGGAGATCAATTTCGGTTTGAGCATTCAACTTCACATCCCCATATCTCTTGTTTTAGAGAAGTTTTTTTAAACTTATTATCTAGCTTGTTTATATTTCAATTGTTATATTTTTACTTGCTAGATTAATTTTGAGTTTGATTTTCATTTTAACTCATTGATTACACACACCCCCCTTGAGTTTTTTGTATTTTCACATATTGTATACATTTGGGTTGTGGGGTTGTATCTTTGAGAGTGAGCTTACAATTCGTTCTCATCCATTGTAGAGAACAAAACTTTTATCTGAGCTTAATTATTAAGAGAACACATTGTAATGCACAAGGACACTTATAGAAGTGGTTGGTGAGAGACCGGGTCAATCCCAAAAGGAGTGTCGTCGGTAGTAAATCCTAGGGAGAGGTCGTAATTCCGAGCTTTTGAGGATGTTGACACGGGCTAGGCCAACACTTAGAGAAATGTATTGTGTATTGATAATCGTAAGAGTTGTAAAAGTTTTTGGTAAACTTGAAAAACCAATTATGTAGTTATTTGTAAAGTTAGTGGAGATTCTCCTCGAGGGTGACGAGCGGAGACATAGGTCGTAGGTCGACCGAACTCTGTGATCATATTGTTTTATTTGCATTTGGATTTGGTATATTTCTTTTGTGCATATTTCATATCGCCCATTGTTTACTTGTATATCCTTGCATATATCACTTGTATATTATATTTACTAGGATATTGTTAATAAGTTTTATATTAGAATTGAAATCGGATTAGATTAGCAATTATCCTATTCACACCCCCCCCCCCCCCCCCCCCCCCCCCCCCCTCCCTCACACACACACCCCTAA
>NC_033797.1:60633203-60636151 GCF_001876935.1 Asparagus officinalis
TCCTTTCCCCCCCCCCCCCCCTCCCCCTCCCCCTCCCCCTCTAGGGTACTTTCATTTGGTATCAGAGCTTGGTGCTCTTGATTTGTAGCTTAACCGCCTAGAGTCAAAGATTCAAGCTTTTATATCTTGCTAATCTAGTTTTGAGATTATTTTTCCTTGCATATTTATCATGGACATGAATGGTGTACCTAGTTTAGGCTATAATATTAATGTTGCTCCTAAATTCAATGCTTTCCCCTATACTCAATGGTGTTTTAGATTTAAAATATTTGTTAGATCTAAAAATATTTAATTGTGGGAATTTATTGATCATGCTTATGTTGTACCCACCTTGGATAAATACAAGTGGAGTAAAAATAACAAAAAGATGTTTACAATGAACAAGCTATTGTTAGAATATTTATTAAATGTCTTTGATTCATCTATATCTAACAAGTTTAATTATTTTGATAGTGTTTACAAATTATGGATATTCATAGAAGAAAATCAAGAAAACTTGAAGGATATCCGACGTGTTTTGGCAGATTCTACTTCAAGTGCTATTGGAGCATCCTCATCATGCACATGGCCACTAGGCGATAGCCCTAGTGAGGTATGCGAGTCCGATTCTAAAAGTGAACTTTCTATTCATGAACTTGCTTGTGCATATGAGAAATTAATGCATGCCTATAAAAAATTGCTTCATAATTTTATTAACTTAAAAAGCAAGCATGTAAATTTAACATCCGATCATGATATGGTAGCATCAATATTTGACGTTATTTCTAAAGAGAATGTAATTCTTAAGAACAATAATAATAAATTAAAACAAGATCACGTTCCTCTTAACTTAAAGATAGCTAGTTTATCAAATGAGAAAAATGATGCCATATTAGAAGTAGAAAACATTAGAAATGAATTTAATTTTTTAAGAATAATCATATATGTTCTACTTCTAATGACAATGCATTCATGCCTAATGATGAGTTGAATAACATTAAAATACATATTTCATCTTTGGATTCAACTCTTAACATATGTATTGTCAACAATAAGAAGCTTATGGACTTGTATACAAAGTCTCGTAATAATTCTTCCAAAACACCCACACTCTATGCACACATGTATAACAAAATTTATAAGTGCTCTATTTACGGCCGAAATGGTCATATTGCTAAATTTTGCTATGATGCACAAAAAACCATAATTAACAATCATATTGCTCCTTGTGCATCCCATCATGTTTCCTCATCATCACACACATACACACATGCATCAAAAGTTCATCATAAGCACGCTAATGTGTATAAGTGTGATTTTTGTGATCGTTTTGGCCATTTGACCAAATTTTATTTTGATTTAAATAGTGTTTTATATTTGCAAAATAATTTTAAAAGACCATCTTTAGTTGCAAATGTTTCCAGTCCACATTCATATGGTCAAAATAAAAAATGCATCCTTTTCATTGCACTTATTACAATAGAAAGGGTCATTTGCACAATTATTGCTTTGACTGGACACATGCACTTAATGCACCCAAATGAGATCATAACCCAAGGGTATTTAGCTATATTGATAGGGGTCATGTCCTTAAACTCTCCGGCAACAAAAGTGTTTGGGTACCAAAATATTTTTTATGTTAAAATCAAGATTTTTAGTATTTTTATTTTCATTTCTTGTTTTGAAAAAACGTATTTTGAATTTTTTTTTGGAAATATACATTGATCAAACTTATTGTTGGATATATATTTTGCCTTCATTACATATTATGATTTTTAAATGGTTGTATTGATAATGAGGTTTATATTGAGCAACCTCCCCGATTATATCGATATTTTACTTCCAAATCATGTTTATCAGGTTCAAAAAGTTTCTCCTAAGAAATTCTATGTGCTCAATGTTTGATTCATGATTTCTCTATCTTTTGATGAATATTAAAATATTACATGGTTGAACAAATTTGGTTAATTTTGATATACTTTCTTTATCATTTGAATCATGATTCAACAATAATGTTTTAAAATCTTTTTAAATGGCCTACATAGTTTCATGGATTTTCATAGTGAATAATTCTATTTCTCTTTCTCTTTTTTTCCTCCTTTTTTTTGTGTGTATTCTATTCATTGCTTTCTTTTCATCGTCACAATTACTTTTTCCCGGTAAAGCATCTCTCTTTATGTTTCCCCCCTCTTGTTGTTTGTCTTTCCATGTACAAGATCGCTATATTGTAGTGTATCTCTCCCTCTTTTTTTGTGTTTTTTCCTTTTTCTTATCTCTTTGTATTCATAGTAAATAATTCTATTTTCATACAATGTCTCGATCGCACCCTTTTATTTGCTATTTGTTGCTATTTTGTTGGCCCAAAATCTGGCCCGTTACTAGGCCTAGTCCCCATAATATTTGCCCTAGCACATCTCTAAACCTCTCCTCCTACCCGATGGTACTCAACCCTCAGTCGGCAGCCCCTTTCCCATCCTTGTGTCCTGTTGGCCTACCCGATGGTACTCAACCCTCAGTCGGCAGCCCCTTTCCCATCCTTGTGTCCTGTTGGCTGCCGCTTTGAGTCCCATCTCCCATCCCTGTAGGCCGGCTTCTACTATTCAAAACCCTAGGCTTTCTCTCCCGTGTCGGCTGCCCCCTTCTCTATGTAAGTCGAAGGGTTGGTAGTAGTTCGGTGTGGGAAGAAGCAGTGAGAGTGAAGAGAACCCCCTGCTAGCTTTGTGCTCTCTAGAGCTTTGTGTGATCCTCTCCCTTTTGTGAGCTTTTCCCGTCCATCGCTTTGTACAATCCCTTCACCCTTTGTGAGTGATTGAGGAGAGAACCAGTGGCGAGTTCCCCCTTTTGTCTTGGTGGTGTATAGGAGAGGAGAACAGTAACTGGTTGAGCAGGCTTCTGAGCCAAACATCGACGTCAACGATCTCTCAACAGTGGTATCAGAGCCTTGTTGAGTCGTCACCATTCACGCCACC
>NC_033797.1:60636165-60694979 GCF_001876935.1 Asparagus officinalis
CAGGACCGCCATCGGACCGCCGCAGGAACGCCACCGGACCGCCCCATGGGTAAGGTCGAAACCCTCTCCTAGGATTTTGCTCAGGTGAATTGACTGAAAAACAAACTCTTATCAGTGTTTTCTTTCCACTGCAGTTAAGCCCTGACTTTGTTGAAATTTACAGTAAAATTCTGAATTTTTTCAGCAATAGTTGCATTTTATTTTTCTGAAAAATAGTTTTTGTTATTGTTTGTGCTCATGTGAAAGAACAAAGAGATTGAAACAAGAATTATGTGTTCATCGTTCTTCTTATTTGTTCGTACTAGTTGCTTCACACGTTTCGAGCCGGATAATCACCGAAATCATCGTGCTAGTTGCTATTTGTTTTCTGTGTGAAAAATGTCTTCTGCTAATCAATATGGTATGGTTCTGTTCAACAAAAAATCTGATTTTAGCATTTGGAAACAAAAAATAAAACGCATTTTGATTCAACAAAAGTCTTTTAGGGCTGTTGGTCAAACTTATTTGACTTCTGATACTGAAGAAAAAAGGGCTGAAATAAACGAAAATGTTTTTTCCATAATTTATTTGAACTTATCTGACTTTATGCTTAGAAAAGTTAGAATTTTGAAATCTGCTAAAATCCTTTGGGATAAACTTGAAGAACTCTATACCGAAACCTCTTTGCCAGTAAAATATTTTTTCTTGAATTTTTTTTTCAAATTTAGATTGGATATGTCTAAGGACATTGAGGAGAACCTAGATGTTTTCACAAAACTTATTTCAGATATTAAGTTAACTGGTGATAAACATATAGACGATTATACTCCTATTGCCCTTCTAAATGCTATTCCTAACTCATATAGTGATGTTAAATCTGCTATTAAATATGGTAGAGATGAGGTTCCCTTGACATTGTGACCAATGGTCTTAAGAGTAAGGAATTAGATTTAAAACAGTCTGTAGGAAATAAAAATTCTGGTGAGGTTATGCATGTGAGGGGTAGGCCTCAGAATAGGTCTAATAACCAAAAGAGTGCTAGTAATGGGGAATCACGTAGAAAAAAATCGAAAATGGAAATGGTAGATCTAAGTCCAGGTTTAAAGTTAAAAAATACTATAATTATCATGAAACTGGTCACATTATTAAAGATTGTCCTAAGTCTAAGAAAAATCAGCAAAATAATCATGCTAATATGGCTGTCTATGAGGGGAAAATGGGTGAAATTTTTATGATTAATAATCTTTGTGATTATGCATATTTAAACTCTGTGTTATCTGATTCTTTGTATAAATCAGATTAGTTGGTAGACTCTGGTTGTACTTTTCATATGACTCCATTTAAAAACATGTTTTCAAACTACAAGAAAATAGAGAAGGGCTTTGTGTCGATGACAAATGAAAATAAATACAATGTTTTAGAAACTGGTGATGTATGCCTTAGGTTTTCTTCTGGTTCTGTGTTTACTTTGAAGGATGTAAGGTATGTTCCTGATTTACATTATAACTTGATTTCTTGTGCATCTCTAGAAAATGATGGTTTGGAAGGAAAATGGGGTAAATAGGTTATGAAAATTCTGAAAGGGTCGTTTGTTATTTTTACTGCTAAAAAACAAAATAACTTATATGTTTGTCACGTTGAACATGTGCTTGATTCTGTTAATTCTGTGATAGGTGATAAATCTGTTTTATGGCATAATAGATTAGGTCACATGAGTAATAAAGGATTAGAAATTTTGGATAAAGGAGGTCACTTTGGTAGTGATAAAATATCCTCATCCCTTTCTGTGAATCTTGTGTGCTAGGAAAATAACATAGGGTTAGTTTTCCTATTTCTTCTTTTCCTAATCAGTCTAAGTGCACTGATGTACTCACATTGGGGTCCATGATTGTGATGAAGGGCGTCAGGAGGAATAATTTGTATTATTGGGAGCACGGTGTTTGATACAGAGCTAACGACTTCTTTGGATTTGGCTAGACTATGGCATTTGTTAAGGCTGAGTTATTTGATTGGTTATATCGTGCATGGTTTGTTGAGGAGTGCTTTGACCTGCAGATTGAAGTCCTTTGAGCACATTGGTATGAGCAAGAAGACCGAGGTGGAGTTTGGCACTTCTATCCATCGATCGAGGGGTCTTTTGGGTGGTGTTCAGTCAGGCATTTGGAGGCCTTCCAAGGAGGCATCATTGGAAGGTAATCGGTATTTGGTTTCCACAGTTGGGGATTGTTCTAGGTATTGGTGGGTTGCAACCAGGTCCCTTTGGTGTGAAGTCCTAGAAGTCAATAACAATTGGAAGAAGTGTATTGGCAGAAATGTAACCCGTCGTTCTAGCTTTGATAGGGATTCTTTCTTGCATTTGTGCCGAGCTTATGGCAGTTTGAGACACTTCATTGATGTGGAGACATTGGGGCGACGAGATGAGATGACAGTTTTGATGGGTCGTTCCTTACTGGAGGGTGATCGGTGCTGGTTATCGAGAATTGGTTTTGGTTTTGGAGCTTTGACATATTTGGGTTATCTTGGTCATAGGTTGTCGACTGCTGCATGTGGAGATTTTGGATCTGGTGAAGCTACTTCAGATTTTAGGTTGCGTCGGATATTTGGTTGCCCAACATTTGGTCACATCAAGGATGTGAGATTTGATTCGATTGCATGTTTGGGATTTAGAGGTTCGTTTGATTATCAGTTAAGAGCTTCTGATTTTGTTCTAAGCATGTATGTCACATTTGACTCTCGGCAGGTAGAGAGTGTTGATCAGATCATTGGGATATCACAGCAGGTATGTAACATTTGACTCTCGTTTGGGTTCTCGACTTGTTATGGATTGAATCTGTTGTAGTGGATTTGTTCCACTTTGTACTGGACACAACAAGTGAGACGTTTGGTTGGTATTGGTGTCGGCTCAGTTTTGAGAAAACTTCGCCAAGGTGGAGAATTATTGGATAGCAGGTTACTAATATGTTTCCTAATTTGTTTTGGTAACGGTTATTGGGATTCCTAATCTGTTTTGGTAACATGATTCCAAATCTGTTTTGGTAACAGGTTATTAGGATTCCTAATCTGTTTTGTTTTTTGTTTTAGAATTCTTAGTATGTTTATGATTTTAGGATTTTTATATATATAGAACAATTGGAAGAGAGAATTGAGAAGAAAATTAGGGATATTTAGAGCACATAAAAGAGGTATTATGAGTTATTGGTTAGGGTTTTGTTTGGAGAGAATTAGAGATTTGTTGGTGAGATTAATTGGTGAGTTTGAGTGATTTATAATCTTAGTTTGTACTCTTCTTCTCTATTAGTGAAAAACTCTATCCCCTTCTTGCCCCGTGCACTACCACATATTTGCTCTAACGCAACGGTTTAAAACTGTCGCATTAGCATCTAAACCGTTGCAATTGCACAAGCGCAGCGGTTAACAATCTGTCTTTATTATTGCCGTTGCCCTAGCCATAAGGCAGCGGTTTCACAACCTAATGCAACGGTTTCTAAGACGAGGCTAACGCAACAGTTTTCACAAAATGCAACGTTTTCTGTAGCGGTTTACTTATGCCTAATGTAGCGGTTCCATACACTAAGGCAACAGTTATTGCAAATGCAACAGCTGCAAACGATGGTTTCTTGATACCTAATATCACGGTTTCATACACAAGGGCAGCGGTTTTTCCAAAATCAGGGACCAAATGCAACATTTATTTTGTAGCTAATGCGACGTTTTGCTTTGCTATGGCAACAGTTTTATAAGGCTACGGCAACAGTTTTACAGGGCTATATCAGCACTTTTTAAGAAATTTGACCAATAAGCAAACACAGTTACGTAAACCAAAATAAAAATGGAATAAGAACACACTACATTAAGATATCATCAAAATGAAAAATAATGAAGCATTCATATATTTTAAGCTCATCATTCAAAAATAAGTAGTTACAAGGTAACTTCAACCCATCAAAATATGATCAATTCACAACCATCAAAATATGATCAATTCACAAGTACAAGTCTGTTCCAAAAGATTCATATATCAAAGCCATCTTGACCGCATTCTCCTATTTAAGTCTTTATATCCCCTACAAAAAATAAAGAAACGTATCAAATATCATATTAGTCAACAAACTGAAACGTATCAAATATCATGTTGGAACTTAGACGCCACGATTAGATTTACTTAACTTGGCACTACTGATTAATACTAGCCTCTAAAATCTTTTTTTTTTAATCGTTCCAACATATCTCACTTTACTTGAGTGCTTTTGAAAAATCACAATCTTCAGTTTTCACAAACCTCCCTCGGACCCTCGGCTGACTGTCTGCTAAGGCTTTCCTGCATGCATACTGCAAATACACAAATTATGTCACTAGAAAGAACAAATTGGCCATGCAAATTCTGCTTAGTAGCATTGAGATTGTAAACAAGGGATTATGTCACTAGAAAGAACAAATTGGCCATGCAAATTCTGCTTAGTAGCATTGAGATTGTAAACAAGGGATGTCTTCTAAGGATGTTCTTTTTTTTTCATGCAAATTCTGCTTAGTAGCATTGAGATTGTAAACAAGGGATGTCTTCTAAGGATGTTCTTTTTTTTTAGCAGTGCAATACCTTGATTTTTCTTCCGAAATTCCTTTTGCTCTTCTTCTTTCTATATCTGGAAAGTTTCTGATTTCGTTCCTCAGTCTTCAGTTCACTGATGGTCAGTTGTCTCTCAAAAGAAGCCCGGACACTGCACGTGCTCCCATGATTCGCATTAGTGCTTCCAAGAGCCTGTTAGGAAAAATTCAAACCAATGACCTCCAAACTCTTACTAAAAAAAGGCCGGACCTCTAAATATCTCAGTGACATGCGTACATCGATTGGGTGAACCCTAGACAAGTGCACGAATGACGACTTGGTGGTCAGGTGTGTTTGCTCTTTCAAATAGTGATCTTCTTGAATAGATCATAATTCTTCAACAAGAAAGATATATATCTTTGCATTCGGGAGTTATTCAAAGAGTACAATTAACACTGCTGTAAGCAAAAACAACACCTACAATTGCTTCACAAAATAAATGAGAAAAATAAAAGCCATGGTGCTTTAAAGTACAAATGATGGATTGTGCTTTTAAATGCAATAATTACCAAATGGACTTGCTTCGCAAGATTATGACTTTATTTTGTGTCTGCTAGCTTCTCAATATCTAGAACTAGTTGTTTACTTATTTTATCAAGACCTTTAAGAGCTTCACAGAACTCCAATGCAGAAACTATCACTAGATCATAAGAAAATATAGTGATAATGTTTGTTCAAATAAAACTATGGAGATAAATGAATATACAATGCTAACAAATCATCCAATGCATTAAATTACCAAGTACTTCTCGAACCTAAAAACATTATCCACCTACTGCAGAAACTATCACTAGATCATAAGAAAATATAAAATCAAAACAGGCTCAAAGATGTGGTCACTCTCTACTGACCCACACTCAAAATTGTGAAAGCACTCAATCACACGCTCACATGAAAGTAAGAGCTTTGGAGAGGAGTAGCACTTTTATACTTTCCCCTATGAAAAAAGTATCCAAAAAGACGAAGCAAGAACAGACTGTCATTTGACTGTACTAACAACCAACAAATAAATTAATAAAAATAAATAAAATTATTAGATGTTTAGGCATTTCTAAACAAAATGCACAATCATATATAAGGGGTTTTTTCCTCTCCTGATACGAGTCCTACTAGTCATTCATATTTTGAAACTAGTCCCTCTACAAACACTTTAAAAACAGGTCAGAGGGTGATGGGATTGGAAACATGGCAATTGGTAAGGGAGGGTGTGTTCACCATTTCAGGCATTGTTGTTTTCAGACCAGATCATATTTATCTTATGCAACCAAAACAACATACCAAACTTCAACCTATGAAAACACATGGTTTTATAGTTTTTGATAAATTTCTTTCAAATTTATCTAACGAGTCAGCCTTACGAAACAAAAACACACCATTCACTAATCTACACCAAAACATATAATGTTATGTATATCAAAGTAACACACCAAACAATTGAGGAAACTCACAGTTTTGAAGTTTTTGATCCACAACTTAAGCTTTTAGGATATAACTATCAAAACAAAGATTCCAGAAGGCAAAATGTGTATGTGTTTGTGTCTGTTTGTTTCAGAAGGCAAAAGAGCAAGGAAATAAAGACTCCTGACACATGAACTGTTCGTAACATCTGTAATTGGGCTCTGGCATTTGGCTGAGAGGAACTGGCCTTGAATTGCTTTCACTGGTTCACTAGCCCACATTACCAATACTTTTTAAAGGTCTTGGATCCCAATAATTCCATTGCATGTCATTTCAGCTTTCAATTTTGATCATTTGAGTAGAATTTTACAAAAAGGCCATGAAAGTTTCAAACATTACAAACATATTTGAAACATCTATAAATTGCAAATTGCCCTATGAAGATGAAAAAAAAATTCAAAATTATAAATAAACCCTTGAATAATCCAAATATTATGAACAATATATATATAATTCAGAAAATTATAAACCCTCCGCTTTAAAATTAAAAAAACTATATACGATCCCTAGAAAATCCAAAATTTATAAAGAATCCTCTAAAAAAATAATTGAGATGTATGCTCCTACCTAAACAAGTTTCTGTTCATGTGTATTATGAAAATAGAGTATTTACTTTCTGGCTGCCAAACATGCTTAGGATCTCAGATTTGCGGGATATAATATCAGACATATATAATAGCCAGTTAATTATCATTTCGAGGTCAATTACTAAACAACAAGATTTGCGGGATGAATTTAAAATACAAGTAGATACGTGAATTAACAAAGGATTATGATGGTTAAATCACCTTATAACAAATAAAACATAGTATTACATCAGAGTACTCTAATTCCTATAAGCATTCACTCTGATTGCCCAATTCTCCTGTATCCAAGATTACCAATTAAAAAAAAGGGAGATCTTTTGCACAAAAGTACGAGATTAGAGACAATAACAAAAAGTTATAGAACTATCAGATCTTAGATCTGCAGGATTCACCTCAACTAGATCCGATGATGATGTTGTTGATGGGGATGAAGATGAGCTTGACGAAGAACCCAACGAATCCCATAATAACGAATCCGATCGTGGTCCGAAACGCCACTTTCGTGAACTCTGCGGAAGAACCCAACGAATCCCATAATAACGAATCCGATCGTGGTCCGAAACGCCACTTTCGTGAACTCTGCGAGATCGAAACCAATCAAAATCAAAATTGTGTGTAATTTGGATGGATCTAGTGATGATGATGATGATGATCGAGCTTACCCTTGCGATCTGGCTTGTGGCATCTCTTGACGAGGCGAACGCTGTCCTTCGCGAAATCGCGGAGGGGATCAACGACGGATTCAATCGCGTCCATGGCGACAAGGGGAGGATCGGAGACTGAACCCTAGATTCGAGACGAGAGAGAGGAAGTGAAGGAAATTTGAGGCTTTAGAAAAGAGGCGGACCTGAAGAAGCCTGAAAGAGCGAGAAGAATTTTGTTTAAGCGGTCAATGGGCTTTACAAACTTAACTGTTATTAAGCCCAGGAACAATTATTTGGTCTATGGCAACGTTTTTTTAGTAAATGTTGTATTAGGCATTGCAAACCGTTACGATAGATATCTAACACAACAGTTAAAACCGTTGCGCCTTAACCGCTGCAACAGATCAATTATGTGGTAGTGGTGAACGTAGGCAACTTGTGGAACCACGTTAAAATTGGTTGTTTCTGTTTGTGACATTGATTTGGTTCGTTTGGTCTTCTCTTGACGTTCGTTTGATTTGATTTCTCGTAGCACGTTGGTTTGGTTGTTTGGCTTCCACAGCACTCAACAAAAGCAACCATACAAGTTGGATCTTCTTATGAGAACATTGGTAGATTGACTGGAGATATGAATTTGATTTGAATATCCAATGTGATTTATAGGTATGATCATGTGTTTACTGAATGCGAACAGCATGTTAGACCCTAGAGGGGGGGTGAATAGGGTCTTATGCTAATCTAATCCGATTAAATGTCAATTAAAACTAATTAATAAGTTATCCTAGCAAGTATAAAATACAACAAGATACGTAAGCTAGGATAAGCAATATGAACAAATGAATATATCCTATCAATGAGATATTACAAATATATGAGCAAGGATATATGAACTAACACAAGGGTAAAATAAACAATCTACACAAGTGATAGGGTAATATGATGAGCAATACACAAAGGCGATATAAGATATGAAAACAAGAATAAGAACGCCAATGCAATCACAAACAAAACGATATGTTTACGAGGTTCGGTCCCCACGACCTACGTCCCCGCTCCTCACCTCGAGGAGATCTCCACTATCACAACCGGGTTTTCTACGTTCACCCGAACAACGTTTACACCTCACAATACAATCACTATGTAATCACACCTCACACACTAAGTGTTGGTCCTAGCCCGTGTCCTCCTTCTCAAGTGCTCGGTTACAACCTCTCCCTAGGCACGTCAACCGACGCCACTCCTCTTGGATTCGACCCCGTCTCTCACCACACACTTCTCTCGGTGTACAAGTGTATTACAAGTGAATCCTCACAATTAAGCACAATATAAATCAATTGATTGTTCTCTAAACAAGGTGAGAACTCAATTAAGCACAACTCTTAGTCACAAACCCACAACCCCAAATTATACTATGAATGTAAATACAATAAGCTCAAAAGGTTGTGTGTGAACAAAGAGATATAAATCAAAACTAAACTCAATGTAGTTCTAGCTAAATAACAATGATAATCAAATATATAAAATAGCTAGAAATAGAGTTTAGAAAACTTCTCAATATATCAAGAGTGGAGGGAGAAGAGTTGGATGCCCAAACACCAATAGATGATCTCCTCAAGCTCTTGTAGAATTGAATCACAAAACCGAAACACTCAAATGCTTAGAAGCTTCTTAAAACAAACTTAAACAAACACTAAACAAGTTTAAACCCTTGTTAAAATCTTTTAACCCATTCTCTTGTTAGATGGGATAGGTAAATGCAATAGGGTATTTATAACAACCCAAGACATCAGCCAAAACCCCAAGAAAATGACAAAAAACAGCCCAACAAACAGCTCAAGAAATAGCCGTTGGGAAAGCAACGGATCTATTGTCGGTCGACCGAAAATTCTGTCGGTCGACCGATGGAGAGCAAAAAACCTATGAACTGTTCTGGACCATCGTCGGTTGACCGGTGCGGTTGACCGATGGAGCTCTCGGTCGACCGGACCGGTCGACCGACCCCCAGTGAAGAAAGATCAAATGATCGGTCGACCGGTTCGGTCGACCGAAATCTGATACATGAAAAATGAAGTCTGAAAGCTGTTTTGCTGATTTTAAAACGCTGTTTAAAAATATCAAATAAATTCTAAAAAATGTAAAACTTTGGGGAATGATTGTAGACATGATAATAAACATGCTACAGCGACTGGTTATCAGAAAGGACCTCCCAAATGAAAAATATCATCATTTTACAAAATAGTCCAAAACATAAAAATGTAGACACATGAATTTTGATGTTTTGACATAAACCAACTTTTGAAACTTTGTGAAATGTTTTTATAGACTTAGTAAAACATGTATAAACTGATATTGAAGTCTACAAACTAAGAATATAATATTTTCACAAAATTGCATATTCTATGCAATGTTTTCAAAAACACAATAGAAAATATGAAAACTCAAAACTATGTATGTATATATATAACTATATATATGCATAGAAACCAAAACTTATGTATATATATAACTATATATATATATATACGAAGAAACCAATAAATTGTGTGTGTATATTATATTGAGCTTAGAGTATCTAACACACATAATATAACAACTAAACTAAAGTTACCCAAGCAATGATCTTGATCTTCATTGAGCTCAACTTGGTACACGTTGCGGATGAAGCTAAACTTGGATCTTGAACTTGAATTGTACGATGCTTTACTCTTCAATTCCGCCAACCTCCTCTTGATATGATCGTGTAGGCTTAATCCATCCAACCTCCAACAACGTTGTTTGTCTATAATATATAGGAAAACACAAATACTAGACAAACAACATTAGTGGTAAATTGTTTGTTAAACATTATCAAAACAAGAAGGCCAACACAGCAAACTGATTTGTAGGGACGGTTTGTTTCACATGAAATAGACTTACAATGGTAAATTTAGCAACAAAATTTCTACTTATAATGTCTGGTTTGCAACAATGTAGTTAGTTATGGTAATTGAATTTACATATTGCAAAACCTGCATCAATATGGTTTGAGTTTAGATTTAGTTAAAAAAAAGCTACAATTGGGCGAGATTGAGCTCTACGGGTGAGCTCAATAAACATGCGAGGTTAAGCTTTGCGGGCGAGCTCTGTTGGGTTATGTTGAATGCAAACGAGCCCAAGCTTATTGGCAGACGGGGCTAGTCAGGCGGGCTTTGACACCCAGGCAATTTTTATTGCCTACAGACTCCCAGAGTCGCCATTCGACCATTCGATAATACGGGGATTATGAAGACTAGGCACTTACGTACGTAAGACCTAGGCACCGAACATCAGGGTTGTCATTTAGCCTCATTGCTGCCAAAGACCTAGTCAACTCTCAAGAGTTCTAGGCATTCGATTTCCTCAGTCGAATTTCAAGCACTGGGTACCACTTCAGGGTAAACCAAAGGCACAACATATGGTAATGGAGTTTACATTGCAACATTTGCTTTAGCCAATTTGGTCGCAACAAATATTGTAAGTTTGCATTAACTAGATAAATTAATTAATTAATGCTGCATCATCAAAATAGTTAATCCTAACTCAAAAAGTGTAGATCTTTTTCACATTTACATAGAAACAAACAATTGATTGCAATGAATACGCATCTCCTATGGTAAAAAATATATAAATCTAATAACTTTTGCAACAAATTAAATGCTAGATTTGGATTTGGAAATACACTTGCAATAATAAAAATGTAGATATCAAGACAATGAATTTGAGGTTTATTTCCTACAATAAAGGCAGCATGCGACGATTTCTACATGCCACATTTGCTGCAATTATACTTGCAATGTACCAAGCAGCCCCGTGATGAAATCTTGTAACTCGTCAATACTTTTTTACTGTTTTTACGCTCGTAGTTGTTGTTAAGCTTGTGTCCTTATTCAAAGCCGCCACTACATTACTAGGACAACCAACTAGTAAATACAAGCTAGATTCAATCTTCTTTTGCCCGCTTGAGATACACAAGCGTATAAATATTAAAAGTCGATTATGATATTTCTTGAGTGAAAATGAAAATAAATTAATACGAATCAAAGAAGATCAAGTGAGTTTTCATTTAAAACTTATCATGAGTATATAAATATTAGTATAAGCTTTTATAACCGAACTCTTAGGATTTCACATTCTATTGTTAATCAATCATCTTATATGAAGAAGAAAGTCATCTTAATATGATACTGCGTGCATCCATATCTTAAATTTGCAGAAGCACTTCATAAACATGTGCCACTTATACTTGTGTAAAAATAAAAAAATGAAAAAAAAAACGTATACCAATTTGTTTAAGTAATTTTCGAGTATATCATCAAGGAGGATAAGTAAGTCAGAATATGACGTGAAACTCACAGGGAATTTTTTTTAATGATTATATTTGCAACAGTAAGATAACAAACGATATGAAGATGGTTTTTGAGAAAACTTCAAGGTTATAAACCGTAGGAAATGAAAGCATGGGGCGCTAATGTTGGCGTGAGGAAACTTTGAGGGTTTTTTCATAAAGGAGCGTTATTCATACTAGAAAGATAAAAGACGATAAAGTGCTAGCATACAATCTGTCATTACAGCTAAACAAGAGCATGGATCATATCTACACTAATCCCACAGAAGAGCATTAGAAATTCGAAGAGAAATGAAAAAAAGCAATTCGCAGAGACTGATAAATTGCATTAAGAGAACTTGTTAGATTGTCAAGGCAAGAAAAGGAAATACATGAAATATTGCTGGATTATAATTCATCTTCGGGGTGCTGCTGATCTGAAGTAGAGTCACCATTTCTCTTCCTCCTCAGCATCTCAATGACTTCTTCAAGAGGTGGATCCCCCGGCCTTCGAAATGTTTGCTCCCCTATCTTCATCTCATATGCTTCTGGCTGGCTCAGAACAAATTCTTTCCGGCCTTCGAAATGTTTGCTCCCCTATCTTCATCTCATATGCTTCTGGCTGGCTCAGAACAAATTCTTTCAACTACAGAAAACAAATCCCCCTATCTTCATCTCATATGCTTCTGGCTGGCTCAGAACAAATTCTTTCAACTACAGAAAACAAATCTCGTATGTGGGACGAATTTTTATGCAAATGAATTATTTTCTGCAGTATACGAACTAACTTGAAGGTGAAGATAACCCATAAAAGAACTGAATGAACTGAATGGAAGAATAAGATTCATGTAACTGACTCCAACATTTTGGGATAAAGACTTTATTGTTCTTGCTGTTGTTTATACAAACATTGTTACTGATATACCATGCAATTTTGAGGATTCTTTTATTGAATCACTCAATAGAAGGATCCTGTCAGTCCTGCTTCAGCTATTGCTAGTCTCAATACTTGTAGATGGAACTTTGTCAAAGTTGACAGTAAGGCATCCGGATTGAGCACTGTTTCAGTCCAGCCAATAGTGTTGCAAACATAATCAAAACTTACAGCTCCAACTGTTTTATTATTGTATCAGTGACTATATACATAATGTCGAAGTGTGGTTCAGTCTAAAATATATGAACCTAAAGTTATCTGTTCACTTGCTTCTTTTTCTAAATCCTATAATACTGAATGCAGTCAAATAGTCAACTCGTTTAGCTCCATAAGCTACCGTTTCGAATGGACTCTTAGCATCCAGGTTCAGGTCCTTGTACATATGCCTCAGAACTGTTATTAAAGATAAAGTTCTGCCTTCAATTCATCATCATAGAATAAGAAACCATGGTCATACTTAAATTTGAACTACACCAACCATGCATTGTTCTACACAGGTTTGGTTATATGGCCTACAGTTGAAATATAGCTGCAATCAGGAAAAATACTGTCGACCTTTTAAGCCAAACAGATGAAACGGTGAACTGAACAATAAGGTCACATATTTATTATAATCCATAATTGTAAATATGGAGGAAATAATTATTAATTGATGTTCAAGTGGGGAAAAAACCGTGTACCTCTTCTATATCCTGCCCTCTCTCTATGGTAAACATGATTGTACTGAGATCAACACCCATAAACTTAACCTCGACTGATCCTGTACGGAGAACCTTGCTCCACCTCATAGCAGTCGTAGTAATTTCCTCCTGAAAGAGTTAATCACAAAGCAAAAGTCAGTCTATATTAAATGACCATCTGCGCGCCTTGACATTCTAAAAATGCGATGGATGCTCATCACGTTTAGGTCAATCGAAAATAACACCGCATTCTCATCACTAAAATAGCTAGACGTATAACGGAAAACACTCTGAAGGTACAAAAGAAACCGAGCTATTTAAAACAACATATAATATATAGAGACATCAGGGTATCACACTGAAAGAAATAAATACGAAATTAAACAACAGGAAGAAATTTTTTATTTAAACCCAATCCAACTTTTTTATAAAAAAACCGACTCGCTCTCCTTTTATTTACAAGGATCGACCCACTTCGCGGCCACGTCAGCATCGTGGCCGCGAAGTCGGACGATTTTGATAAATAGTCAGGGTTATCAACCCCGACTATTTTGCTAATACACAAGCTAAATTAGTCGTGGTTGCCAACCCCGATTAATTTAGCTTGTATATTAGCAAAATAATCGGGGTTGGCAACCCCGACCCCGACTAATTTAGCTTGTATATTAGCAAAATAGTCGGCGTTGACAATCCTGACTATTTAGAGCATCGTGGCCGCGAAGTGGGGCGGTTTTTTTAATCGCCCTGGCTAAATAGTCGAGGTTGTCAACCACGACAATTTTGCACGCCCTAGCTAATATACAGGCTAAACTAGTCGGGGTTGGCAATCTCGACTATAATTTAGCTTGTGTATTAGCAAAATAGTCGGGGTTGGCAACCCCGACTATTTAGCAATGAGTTTAAAAAAATTACGCCCACTTCGTGGCCGCAAAGTGGGGTGATTTTTTTTTAATCTCATTGCTAAATAGTCGGGGTTGCCAACCCCGACTATTTTGCTAATACACAAGCTAAATTATAGTCGAGATTGCCAACCCCGACTAGTTTAGCCTGTATATTAGCTAGGGCGTGCAAAATTGTCGTGGTTGACAACCTCGACTATTTAGCCAGGGCGATTAAAAAAACCGCCCCACTTCGCGGCCACGATGCTGATGTGGCCGCGAAGTGGGTCGATCCTTGTAAATAAAAGGAGACTGGGTTGGTTTTTTTTTTTTAAAGTTGGATTGGGTTTAAATCAAAATTTTCTTCTAAACAGGAGCAATGAGAACGACTCTTGGGCAAAACCAACAAGTTATGATGCCTATCATTGGATGCCGGAATAAGTAATGGGATTTTGCCACCATTTCTGTTTGGTGATCGGAAAATTTGATTAAGTGCAAAAATATATATTATAGATAGTTGTTCTTTAAAAAAAATTATACACAGCGTTATGTTCATGTCAAAGAATTTCTGTCCGGATTCGATCCCATAAGCTATTTGGAAGCATTCCAACCTCATCTACAGCAGTTTCAGACATCAGATAAAAAAACCAAGAACCAAGTCACATCAGGAGAACACCACACAACGGTGATAACTGCAGCATAAAAGACGCACAAGATTGGAATAAAAAAAAAAGACGATTTCTTCGGGGAGGGAATCGATCGTGACCTGGGTACGGGAGATCCCAAGGCGGAGCTTGACGAATCCGAAGGCGGGGCCCACGTGGCGCTTCAGCATCTCGGCCTGGATCTCCATCGGGTTCATCTTGGAGAGATCAGGCGGCTTGAATCCCTCCTCCTCCTTGGCCTTTTTCCTCCCCCACTCTCTCCACGCTTCGTCCTCTTCGTCGTCGACCACGTCGTCAAGATCGTCCGGTATGCTCACCGCCCTCTTCTTTCCCAACGAGACGTCTATAAACCCTAGAAACAACAGTACGAATAAGAGCATAGAGAAGAGCCCCAAATGGGCTTTGAAGGAAGCCATCACTCACTCGGAATAAAAAATAAAAATAAAAAAATTTCAAGTACTTTGATGTTTAATATCCACTGACGCCATTGCTCTGATTACTCAAACCCGCGGTGGGTGCTTCAGCCGTGGTATGGCGCAACTAAATTTTTTAAGCTTTTTTGCCCCCCCCCCCCCCCCCCCCCCCTGTCCACGTGATTCTTGTGTAATAAACTACCAGCTCAAGTATTGTTATTGCTTGGAATCACTATGTTTAAGTTATAATAACCGAGAAGATTTCTTGTTCCTTGAAAATTGAACAAACATTATAACCAAGAGTTTTGTTATAAGGACCCAAAATATAAGATCTAACATAAGGAACACCTCACATGTCTCTACTGTTAGTCCTGTATTTTGAATCCTTAGAGAATTTTTCTATAACCAATTATAAAGTGTTCAGTTTTTTTTTCCTTCTTCGTCAGCGTAGTTAGAAGAACTACCATATAGATTTGGTATAAATCGCCAAACCTTTTATACCATGTATGAATAAATTTAGGAAACGACGTTTGCGAAGTAGCAGTTCATGGAGAAAAATGATTAACAAGATGGACCGCTCATTTCATAAAGGGGTTTTTTTTTTAAGGTATAACGACAAGGGATAGGATGAGGAAAAGAAGTTTCCCTCCCCAAACAACTCTGATGTAGAATTCCCGACATCCGTACCAAAGCAGAAATTCCCAAATGTCAAATTCGAAGAGTGAAAATAATAATGTTCATACAGCAGAATATCCCAAAAAGTTACCCATACCTTCAATATAAGAAACTAAGAATAACAAAAGGTTCGTCTGAAAACTCAGTTTTATTGTTTTAACTGTCCGTGCATGCTACTACAGTACATATATATGAAGAAAAGATTCACTTTCCGATCCAAGCTGGCTATCGGAGTTGACCCATGGACGGGTCTCATTGTGAAATTGGAGTTTAAGCAGCCAAGCTCTTCGATGCTATCTCATATACATTCTCGGACAATCCATTGGCTGACATTATTCTCTCTAATTGTGCCTGTGGACATTGTAAGAACGATAAACATTAGAATCGCGTGTATAATTCTGCAGATCAAGCAACATTCTGATCGGGAAAAAAAATTGTTGTTAATCATGCAAGTAAGTGGTTTTATTTCTTGAAGAGGCTTACAAATTTGATCTACATGGATTTAACACTATGCAAGAAAATGTTCAAACCGATTGCTTATTCAAAATTCTACTGCTTTATGAGCATCGTTATGCATTAGTAACAATCTCACTCCAGTTGCTACATCATTACAAATAGAGCTTCCACTCTGTGCCCATAACATGATTTAGTTCAAAGTGGCTCATCGAACATTACTATCTTTTTATATGGTTTCAGATTATGTACACAGTTTAAAGCAAACATGTTAAACACTCAGAAACATGAAAAAACGGGCATGCCAAAAGACCAGATTTTGGAAGGTAATCATATGGTATAAAACTTATGGTTGAAGGATACATTAACTTTCAGATAAGATGTGCAATTCACTTGTGCATCTTGGCATCAACCAAACCATCCTTCTTTTATAAGAAGAATCCCGTGAGATGCAGCTTAGGGGCTATTTGGTTTGCAGTGTAAAAGGATGATTTTGGATTCCATGCTTGCCGCGTCAGCTTTGAAAATCTCAAGCCAAAAAAAGGTTTACATATCCTATGTTTGTTTGGTTTGATAATTTATGTAAAAAAGGCCTTAAAGCTCCACCACGTCAGTTTCTTCATGAAGCCCATTTCACCTCCAAAACCTCCGAAATGGGTTTCCAAGTCATGAAATAGGTTTCATGTTTTCTTGATAAACCAGCCAAACAGCCCCAATGTTAAGATGGTAAAAAGGTTTTACAGGTTATGTTATAGAAGATGCATCTTTACTGGGATTTCGTTACAATTTTATGCCCTGTTTTTGGCCCCAAAAACATATATCTAAGTTTAGTAACCGAAATGAGAAAAGAGAGGCTTGGATTACCTTGGCAAGAGCTTGTCTTCCCTCGTCATAACGCCTCCACCTTGAAAAAGCTGACACCATGCGAGACGCCACCTGAAATCAATTTAACATACAAAAGGTGAAAATTCATTCATATATCTTGAACAAAAATAGTAGAGAGATGTCAATTTCAGAAAATCGAAATGCACCTGAGGGTTTATTTTATCCAATTGCAAAACGACTTCTCCCAAAAATTTGTAGCCTGACCCATCCTTGGCATGGAAATTCACAGGGGATCCACAAAAACCTCCAATTAGGGAGTAAACCTGGTGCACAACAAAGAGAGCTTTAATGACGGACGAGGTAAACAAATAGAGAATTTATGTGATCAAGTCAATATTACTTTTCCTCACTGTCATCAGAGCACATGTAACTGACCTTATTTGGGTTGCGGAAGTCAAAGGCAGGATGGTTCAACAATTTCTGGACATTAACAACATTTCCAGGAATATCGGACATCGCTTGAAGAGCAAACCACTTATTCACAACCTGATAAAAAAAGATATTACAATCTCCATATCAAATCTCCGTATCTCTGGTAAAAGAATTAATAAGGTATTGACAGTAATAAATAAAATCTGCAGCACTTGGATATGGAGCATGGGATTCTACCAAGAAATCATGAGACCACTTGTTATAGAAATCCGCAAGAACATCATCACGGGCTTGACCAGGATTTTGGGCAATCGCTGTTAGAGCTGCAAATTGCTCTGTCATGTTTGTGGCTGCATTGTACTCATGCAATGCAAGACTTGTCATCTCTGGATCGTCCAATGTTGCAAGGTAGACTGTAGACATGAAACATTAAAATCAGACATTAGAGCTCAAACAATTATTCAAAAGATATTATTCTGTCGGCTGGTGAATATTACCAAGAGCTGTGTTTTTCAAAGCACGCCTAGACATATTTTGATGATCGAAAACATAAGTCTCTGAACTTCTATTGTTTTTCAGCTGAAAAAAAAGAAGCCAAAGCATGTTTAGATCGAGAATAAGCTTGTAAAATGAATGAACGATATCATAGGTAATCAAAAGCAAAAGTAAGGAAAATGTGTCCGCTAACAGATTGCAGAGCCATTAAACCAATCAGTTATGGGTTACATTATTCGTGTGATTATGAAGGATTCATATCAAGGAATTGGAGATTTGTCACTGACACCAGACTGGTACACAAAAATTAAATTTAGAAAGACTTGTGAGAGGCAGAAAATAAAATAAAAACATTAACCTGTACTCTTAAAAAGTAATTGATTATTGGTTGAAAGCCTGAAGTTTATGAGGTCCAGATGTGAAATGTTTCAAATAATAATAACACAGGCATTAAGAAAAATCTCCAATTATGATAGCTAAAAAACCATGACAAAGACGAGAGAATGAGCAATTGTCGATGGTAAAGTTTTGTTTTAGAATCTCCATTATAACAGATACAAATATTACAAAGAGTAGAGGTTCATTTACTTTACCATTTAGTAGTATTTAGACAGAGATAATACAACCTCACTGTGAATATATTAAATTACAACAGTCTGGACTGTATAATAGCACTTAAGATATAGTGGATTTCAATAGAATCAAAAGCACTAGAGCCCAAAGTATATATTCGCAGCTTAAGATAGTTATTCTCAAGGTCAACACAGAAACAACAGATAGAAGCAGAACTTACAGTAGAAAGGAACTCCTCTTTTAGATGAAGAGCAAGCTCCTTTCTGATGAAGCAACGGACAGTATGAACAGCGTCAGGGTCTGCAACTTCCATCATGTCCATGATCTCCCCCTCACCAGGCAACGTAATTGCCTTTGAAATAAATTCCTGAAATATGAAAGCAATTACACTGTGAGTAGAGAGAGAGAGAGAGCTTTTTTCAAAAGAAAAAAGGAAAACTGATATCAAGATTGTGCATACTTTATCTAAGTTTGTAGCATTCAGTATGCTCCTCATTCCATCAACAAACTTAAGATTTAAAACCAGTGATTTGTTCTGCTGGAAATCAGCTACAAGATTCAGCATCAATTTCCTTGCCAAAATTTGGCCTGCCTCCCAGCTGAAACAGAAGATATGAGCACTATCTAACTTGAGAACTAAGGTTATAGCAGGTGTTCTCATCATTAATAACATACCGGTTGAACTCGTCAGAATCATGTGCAAGTAAGAAAAACAGGTCACTGTCTGTAAGATCAGAGTCAAGACGAACAGGAGAACTATAACCACGCAGTAGGGAAGGGACTGGTTGTTCAGCTATATCAGAAAACACAAATTCTTCTTCCTTCTGCAAAACATTAAGCATATTCCGAGTAGCTTTAGGACGGTAAGAAATGACTGAAGATGAACAAAGTTTGGCCAATGAAATATAATCATTAAATAATAGTTCAGCCAGGATAACTACGATTGCCACTATGATCTTAAAGAAAATTTGTCTCCCTCATAAGTCACGCTACCGATTTTCGCATATGAACTTCCACCGGAAAATTAATGGGCTGATCTCTTGCCACCAAAAAAAAAAAGATATATAAAATCCAACCTTTAAGTGCAAGGATCACAGTATTATCTGATATGTTTAAAATGTTTTATAATCATCATGAACCCTCTGATTTGGTGAGTTAATATTAGCTAAAATAATATTCTGACATCTGACATGGTTATCCACAAACTTTGGCCATCAACATAAATGAATATCCACTGGAAAATGAATGGGCTAAACTCCTGCCTCCAAAGAAGAAAATACATATAACATTAATTATAGTATTATCTGATATGTTTAAAAGGTTTATAAATATCATGAACCTTGTGATTTGGTGAGGTAATCTTAGCTACAAATCTTCTGACACCTGCCATGTTTATGCACAAACTTTGGCCATCTACATTCCACTTTCAACATTAGATCAAGAAAAATCTTCCCTACCTTTGTGACTCTGAGAACTGTTGTATTAACTTGTTGACCATTGGTTGCAACTGGCTGAAGAAGTCCATCATGATAAATGGACGTGAGAGGTATGTCCTTTCCACTTGAATCAAGAAGTCCAACTGCAACAGGTATAAACATTGGTTCCTTCACAGGCTGACCAGGCGTTGGAGGTATTTCTTGACTAGAACACCAAACAAAATCATTAGAATCTCCAAATACAACAGTGGAAGCCCTAATAAGATAACTTTCGAGTCACCAGGACACTGATTATTACTTTTTTCCAATAATAAAGCATTGAAAAGGAGAACAAAAGCACCTAAATCATTTTCTAAACCATGTAAATGTTGTAGACCTGTGGTTAGTATGTCAAATGTAAAATTTATCTCCATAGAAATTGGTATGCAAAGTCCAGCAAATTATACACACACACACATACACACATCGAAATGAAATCACAAGTGTAGGTCTGCGTTTTACCTGAATTTCAAAGAATATGTCCGGGCATCAGCATTGTAGGATGATGTAACTTTAACACGAGGAGTCCCTGCCTGAGAGTACCTGTAGGTGCACAAGCAAACAAAACATTGTAAGAAAATATTTAAAAATGAATAAAGACATCAGGTTAGGAAAGTTGTATACCATAAGAGGAAATTAGAGAAATCTGCACCATTTGCATCTCTCATAGCAGCAAAGAAATCTTCACAAGTTACTGCTTGTCCATCATGTCTTTTGAAGTACAGATCCATGCCCTGATGATTACAGAAAAAAAAACATCTGACGAAAGAAACAATTTTATTTGCATGTAAAAAGGGGGAAAAGTTCTCCATCTGCAGGGATAAAAATCCCAATGATAGTCACCTAAAATACCGACACAAAAAATAATGGTTTTCACAGCTTATTTTTAAGAGAATGTAAATGCTCGAGAGAATAACAGGTTACAATCATAGCAGTTCTAACATTTCAGATGAATGATAGCCTATGACCTATCAATCCAAAATACTGAAGAGGGAAGCACGTAATGTTTACGTTTACTTTTTACTTAAAAAAGAAAAAAAGAATTCCAAGAATGTCATGTAAGTTCAAAAAGAAAAGAGAAGATAGCAACAGTTGAGCATAAAATTTAAAAGTTAATAAAAAAAATGGTGGAAAAGTAAGTTAGGGGTATTAGTATTTGTCTTTAGTCTACAAACATAATTATCTCCTCTGCTGATATAGATGTGTGACGTTGAAGCAGGCTGCCAACTTAAGGAACCATGTCTAGAAAATGAGTAGCTATAACGAGAAAAACTGAGATGGATGTGCGATATCATACTAAATGGTTTGGAAATCTGAAATCCAAGCTAACATGAGGTTGTTTCAATTTGTGAACAGACATAACCTGTTGAAATGGTTTGGAAATCTGAAATTCAGGCTAAAGTTTGCACTACTTAGGAAAAAAAGATCATATTTTCATGAAGCAATAATAGCGATAGATCAGAAAAAACATGTGTGACAAGGGATATGATAATTATTAACTTGATAGAGGAGATGGCTCTTAATAGAGTTGACCTGGAGAAAAAAGATTTGTGTAGCCAGCTCCAAAGGTTTAGGATTACTCTTGACAAAGAAAAGAAAAAATAAAACATGCAGCCAACCCTGAACTTTTGAGATCAAGGCTATGTTGGAGCTGTTGTTACTGTACTCTATTGAAATCAACAAGTAGAGAGCATGCAACTATTCCTGAAAGAATGTCCTTAGAATTTTTAGTAACAAAGGTATAACAAATGTCAAGAAAGCATCTCACTTACTTTTCTGAACCCAGAACTTCCAAGCAGTGTCTTGTACATTCTCACAACTTCAGCTCCCTAAAATATAAAAGATGTATAGCCAGATATATCATAATTTTTATTTATTCCATTCAATTAAAAGAAAAAAAATTGGAGGAGAAAGGTTATTATTGGATACTTACCTTCTCATACACCTGTTATTGAACAACAGCAGCCATGGTAATGAAGCAATATATACATATGCCAATGAGGACATGGTTAGACAGGATATAATATTTACTATAGAGGTTTGTGTGCAAAAGAAGTCAAGGAGAGTAAAAGAAAGGCTGAATTAAAAATTACCGTTACTGAAATGTCCATGTGAAAACAAGCCAGGTGAGATGACAAACATGAGCAGAAGTTAAACACCGAGATTAGATGAAGATATATGCATCAAAGAAACTAATAATCTGTCTATAACAAAGTAAACAATGGAAAGTTTAAAGCTCACCAGTATAGAAGTTGTCCATCTGTCAAGAAAACAAAAGAAGAAGAAGATCATCAGCCCAGAATTTCTCGACCTAGATCTTACAACTGAAATAAAGAGTTTACTCCAAATAGAACCTCTCAGATGATAAAATACCTTAATATATGAATGAGGACGAACTGGGTGAGCCATAGGTCCAGCATCCTAAATATTGCCAGGAAAAACGGAAGATTAGGCACTCCAAATATAAAGAATGGCAAGATGTTCAATACAAATGATGATGTGGAAAGCTCATAATGCATATTTTATTCTTTCTGCTAATGACTTAATTTCTGATAGGCTAAAATCTAGGAAGATGTTTTCCCATGAGAAAGCGCCCCCCCCCCCGGGGCCCGCCCAGGGGAGAGGGGGTGATGATCAAGGTTGTACATTTCCTACAACACAGAACTAAATATATATTTGGAGGAAAAAGGTCTAAATGACAAACTATAATAGTAACATATCTCGACATTGAGAAAGAGAAAGCATGAACTCACACATGCTTTGGTACGCAACTATAGAATGCACTCAGACACAACAGAATAGAAAATTTACTCTTTTTAAATTGAATCAAATTTCATTCTTAGATATGGTGAGCCAATAATGTCGTTCATACTCATACTTTTAGCATCAGGAATTAGTTAATAAAAGTTTCCACAAACAATCCTCATTTTAATACGAAAACCGCTTATCTCAGATGTAATACTCTAATAGAGAAGCAATTCATACTAACCTACCAACATCATAACAAGAATAACATCACATATGAGAAAAAGGTTGTGGTTGAACATTCTGGCATATGGCTATCATTTATTGCTGCAGAAACTCTTCCAGCAAGATGTACTTTATGTATAGTGACTAAAAATCATACAGATAGATAACAAATCCAAAGAGAAAGTACTTGATTTAGAAATAAAATTGACCTGAGGGAATTGGTAATTTCTAAGTTTTGCAACATCAGCTATCCGCTTAACTGTGCGACTACCCATGTCAGATGAGAACTCCTGCAACACCCAAAAAAAGATCATGATTCAAAATACTGATAGAACATTGAGTTTTCTATAAATAAAGACCAAAAAACAGAAAACTTTATGATATCCCGATTTCACCTGATCCCTGAAGACAGTGAGACCTTCTTTTAGACTGAGCTGAAACCAATCCCGGCATGTTACTCTGCAATATTTGAACAGATATCAACTTCTGCAAAGGGCATTTGAAAATCATTGTTTTTTATTGCTTGTAACGGCAAAGAGGAGAAAATTATGTATAGTTGGGAAAGCAATGCAGACACCAACAATTTGCAATTTTAACTTTTTCAAGAGCTCAGTCACTCCACCAGTAATTAAAACGAAAGAAAGGGAAGGAATACAAATGATTTCATCTGCTTCCTGGTAATTGACACTTGGGAATTGCAATCCTGATGCTTCCATCATATTGACTAGAAATCTTTTATAATGATGGTTGGGAGCAAGGTCCACAGAAACTGAACTGGATTGCTCTGACTTCTCACTCACTATTAAGGAGATTGATGTGACTGGCTAGTCTCCACTGTCATTTTTTCTCTTATCAGCATTATGTTCTTGACCTAAATGTATTCTCTATTAATTAAAAAAATTAGACAACTTGGTATTTTTTAAATGAAAAGAAATAAAAGAAGAAAGGAAGAAATTCAAAAGAATTATCATAAAGGTACTTAGATAAACTTACGCTCATACTTCATAGTCATTTTAGTTAAATGGAGAACAAAAATGATGAGATCTAAAATTCTTAAAAATCTATCTTTAATATGTTGAATAAAAATTGACCTGACATTATGGATATGATTTCTCTTCTGGAAACACAAAACAAGGGAAAAAGGGATGGCAAACACTGGAAAGGGGGGTTTCATGTGCTAGATGCTGATTCACCTCTTCCAAAATCATCAAGGAAGAGGATTCAGATGGTAAAGAAACTATTAGTTCCCAAAGAAGGATGTAAGAGCTTTGGAATTTCGAGTATGATTATTGTCTCAACTTGTAGCTTATTTATTTATAACTACATGGATATTGTCTGAACACACTGCTTTTTTTTACTTTTCTTCTCTTTGCATTTAATCTGATCATGAATGAACAGAACAGACACTTTCAACTTCCTTGTCTTGAAAAACTCAAAATACACATGAAAACAAAGAAACAGCTCAAACCTGTTGCCAGTCCAGTTGTGAAAATACTGCACAAAAACGTTGATTGAGAAAACAAATCAGATAAAGTGTATCAGATTCTATTCACCATTATAGGGGAAGATTTGAACAACATAACAATAAATGGTTTTGAAATATAGCCAAACCTCATGACCAATCACGCCCAAAATTGCAGCATAGTCCATATCTGAAGCAGTTTCCGGAGAGGCCAAGACAAGTTTAGAGTTGAATATCTACAAGGATATGATTGGTTCAGAAACTTCTCTCTAACTAGTAAGAAAATTAGACTAGCTTCAAAAATGTGAGAAGTGAGAACATAAAAACATACATTCAAGCTTTTGTTTTCCATGGCTCCCCTGTAATATACACAAGAAATTTAGTTGCCAAATGAAAATGAATTAAAGAATTTCATTATTGAAGAGCAAAAGCCATTTAAGATGGTAGCGTTCTATAGCTAATCACATAATAGTATTTTTGTAGTATAATTCATTTCTACTGTTAAAAGCCTCTCATCACAATGGACAGCTTTTTTCCTTCTCTACCAGAGTTCTTTCTTAGGGTACTATGGATAAAAATAATAGTATATGATCATGTATTTCATCTACATATTTTAGACATCTTTGTCCTGATTTGCTACTGGAAGTTACAAGTGGAGAACAACATGAATAGCATCTATCATGTACTCAAATAGAGAGGGTTGACTTTTAATATAATAGGAAGAATTGTCCTCATGTGACAGCCGATACTCATTACCACTCCAACAAATATTACATCTTTTACAATCTTTTAACATTTTTAGATACTAATAGAATCAGATTTAATTACTGCCAGATTGAGACATGCTTATGCACTGTATGTACTGAATGTAAATTCAGCAGGTATGAACATATAATATTGTTATTAACAGAATTGTATGTTATGCATAATTCCATTGATTCTGCAGAAAAAATAACATGTTCTTGCACATAATCTCATCTTCAGCTAAAAGCAGTTCAGGAGTCACAGTTCTAATTGCATAGCAATGGTAAAATCGAATTCTGAAAGATGAAATACTCAAATAGACATAAATCAACTTACATATTAAAGTCGGGAACTGCCACAATGTTGAACAGATCAAGATCATATTCAAGACCAAAAACCTGCTCCAACAGGAAGTGTCGATAAATGCTTCAGAATTTGATCAGTCGAGTTCAGTAATCTAAATGCATAGTGCAAACTAAAATTACTAACCTCTTCATCCCACTTCATTGCTGCCTTGAGAGAATACATTGCATGGGCTGTCTTCGGTACATCTTGGGATGGGGTCCATATCCTTAAGGCAACTTTCCGACCAGAACAAGTGACAAATGTGTCATCTCTACTTTCCAATTGCCCTGCAACTAATGCGAACAAATAGCTGGGCTTTTTAAATGGATCCTCCCAGAGAGCATAGTGCCTTCCACCCTGCATACAATGTTGGAGAAAAATAATGTTTGTTAAGATGCACATAGGTCCACTGAAAACAGAACAGCAAGATAAGAAACATAAAAGCTATAGCAAAGCAGGCTTTCAGTAGTAAAATGGTTGTACCTCAAGGTCACCTTGCTCGATGAGATTACCATTAGACAGCAATACAGGATAGAGAGTTTTATCTGCTTCAATTCGGCAAGTATATCTTGCCATTATGTCAGGGCGATCCTGTAAACACAATGCTGAATCAAGAAGTTGTTTGCTTCATGCAATATGTACAAAATCATAGAAATAGAAATCCGTTTAATTTATGATCAATAATCTAAGTTAAGGAGCATCATGCAAGAGGCACAAGCTTAATTTAGTAATGGCAACCTAAATGCCGCTTTAGCAATACCCAAGCAGGCACTAGGAAACTACATCTGAATAAGAGATTTTCAAGTTGTAAACATAGACGACCACAGGATCGTGCCTTTATTGGTAATAGCATTTGCTTGAACAGTTTAATGTGGACCTTTTGGTATACAATCAAATATATACACGAACAGATTCCAACTTGATTTAACTAAACAATAATCAGGTAAACATTGGTTACAAAATAACCTGATAAAAGGTAATTTTCCGAAAACCTTCCGCTTCACACTGTGTACAGAAATTTCCACTAGATTTGTACAGTCCCTTGAAACAGAAAACAGAAAATAGAAAAAAATCATGATTAAAATAATGCATTCACAGTATATAAAAATCAACAATATTCAGTAACTATACCTCCAGAGACGTATTGCTTTGAGGATATATCTCAGTACCAATTTCCAGGGTAAATTTACTGGTGGGTGGTGACGAGAGTGTCAAGTGGCGCAAACTCAACTGATAATCTTCTTCCTGTAATTGCAACGCAACTTCAAAATGTTGAGTGTTACAGTGATACATTTCATGGTGCACAAACAAGCATGCACCCACCTGGCTACCAGGCAAAACAGAATAATGATTAAGCTGACAGGCATGTTAGTACATAAAATTCCAAAGACAAGTATATAGAGATTCCCTTTCACCTATCCCTTGTCGTAACATATTATAACTGTAACAACTAACAAGCTATATTATCGACCTTAGTTTAAAGTTAAAAACTAGCAAAGCATGAGACTTTTGTAGACTTAACAGTCCAAAATCACATGAAGTGAAATAGTCTATTGCAGTAAGAAAAACAATATGTATAAATTGGGAAGTAAACTGGTAACAGAGATAGCTACCTTAAGTTCTTTGCCATCAACTTTCACTGATAATAGTTTAAGATCATGACCATTGAGAACCAGAGGACAAGAAACACCTGCATGCACCAGGTAAACATCCAGAAATATTTTTTTTAGTGTAAGAAGTGATAGTTCAATATTTCAATGGTCTCAAGTACTTATAGATAAGTTTAAAAAAAATTTAAAGTCTACTATTAGATACAAAGCCTCTGTGCTAGATATAAAGCCTCGACAGCTCAGACTATGTTGTTAAATGCTAAGATGCAATGAAGAAAACTCAAACTCATATTTAGTGAATCGATAATAAATTATAAAATTAGTAAATGTTCACCTTCTACTCTGGGGAAAACGGTAATTGTTGATGAGACTATGGTCTTGTCCTCACCGAGTGTAAATTTCAAATCAACCTGGAACAATTCAAGACAAATCCATAATTTCACGGCATAATGTGGAAAGCGGTGTTTAAAAGCGCAAGGTAAAAGGGCGCATTATCACAGAGGAACAAGAAAATCATGTCACTGCTACTATTAACGGGAGTTTAAAAAAATCAGCAAAGTGCATTACAGATAACGGATCTAATCTTCTTAGTCGAAAATGAACTACTTGAAGATGCTATTTACGAATATGAAACCTGTGTTGTCTTTACTAATATGAAACCTATAAAAATCTATAGTGGGTATCAAACCTCACAACTGCTTGCAAGATTACTACCAGCACAAATTGCAGGAAGCATATAATGCGTGTGAACCCTGAGATTCCTTGTGTGATGCAACTAAAATATATTTATCATTATCTAGTCACAAGTAGCTACAGTAATGAAATGGATAATAAATAAATAAGATGAAATAGCACAGATATCTATTGATCAGTGTACCAGTTACGTATCTATTAACTGAAAATAGACTCATTTATACAGATTCAAATTTTGGTATTTCTTATGATAATCATATGATCAAATGGAACATACTTTATTCTTTCGCTGAATACAAAGGAAATCCAATTAAATTGTAACAAGTATTAATTAAACATAAGATATGGAGTGTACCCTTCATCCAGAAAAGACGAGATCAGTATAAACAACTTACTAACAGACGTAACTAATCAATATGCGAAATGAGAGAAAGTCCAAAATAAAAGGGCTTACTTCCCAGTAAACTGTTATTCATTGGCTGGTCAGCTGATTATTTTTGGTAAAATTAATTAACGCAAGGCATTCTTAATAAAGACATAACAACAGATCTTCTGCCGCAAATAACAGCAACAAATAAAGGTTTATGTTAACAAATAACAATGGCTATGAATTGTGCTTACCGTATCAAAGTAGTAATCAGGCATCTTGTAGTCCTTCAGAAAGATCTCTTTAGGAGAATCCATCTTTGACTCTTCAGTCTGGGATGGCACAGGCTGTGTGGCAACTGAACAAATTGACCGTTTGCTGGATGCCTTACTTTTCTGAAATGATATCATAACATCCATCAAATACTTAATAATCAATAGAAAGTCTTTTCTTGACTAATGTATCAAGAATGTTAATGCAAAAAGAACGTTGACTAATGCACGAGAATGTGTATATGATGTGATCAGAATCTAGAAAAAACAACAACAAAAAAAGAGAATAACATTAGCACGCGAACTACTTAATGGAGTGGGGGAACGAGAATCAGACAAACCAAGGTACCACAGAAGAAAATAGAGCAAAGCATATATCAAACACATATCTATTTAGCAAGCTAATTTATGATTGACAATTACAGATCACCATGAATGCACTATTTTTATTTATTTATTTTTTTGTTGCCGCAGCGAATAGTTGTGGATTAGAGACTCCCATTATTCTTGATTGAAAAGTTTGTTGTAGATAAAACAATCAGCAATACATAACCGTCCACATGCACAAACAATACAAGAACACAAATTTGACATTGACAGATAATCATAAACAGAGAACCAAAAATTACACAGAACTGTGTAAAATGCAATAACGAACAATTTTAAAGGCCGGAGGTTTACTAACAGATATTTATAAACAGAAAACCAGAGGTTACACATAACTACAATTATAGGTTCTCCACTACAGCTCAACAAAACATTGACATCTATCTGGGATGACATATAAAAGGTTTAAAGAACAAAAAGGAAAATGGAATCTGACATGGTGAAAACAACCAAACAAAAAGGTAAAAAGGAAAACCAAGTATTTAATACTCAATATTAATGGAATAACAAGCAGATACAAAAGGTCTTCAGTTGTGGCATCGTCTGATATAGAAGACCATTATTCTCCAGTTATATCCCAACTCCATAATTTGGAGAAAATATAAGGACAGATGAAACTATGAATTCCAGGGTGCAGGTTGTCACCGTTTTTAACTCAAACGTCCATGAAGTAACAGGAATGTAAACCATGTGTGTAGCAATAATCGTGCCCCTTTAATTCCCCTTTAATTCCTTAAAGTGAAGAAAATTGTCAATAGATTTTTCCCCCTTAGTAGAATGTCGCTCAAATTCATTCTTTACCCCCCAAAAAAAACCCTTTACTAGCTGGTTGACTGCATTACTAAAAGAACAAGAGCAGTTATCTTTTTAGATTATTCCCATTTTGTTATGAACTAGTATAATGCACGTGCTTTGCATGTGAATGTACATGTTTTAAGTATTGAATTTTTTTATTGAATAGTAAAACTATGTGTTAATAAATAAAATTGTATAATAAGATTGCTTAAAAAGAAATGTATGGATTAATTATTGTGCAATTATTATGATCGAATGCTTTTCTTATAATGATCGCCCAATATTAACATTTTTTAAATAAGCCCGCAAAACTAAAAGTATTCTTAAATAAAACTGTCAATTCTATAAATTCCCTTAAATATATCCCTCCAACTTGAAATTTGTTAACTTAACTCTGAATTAACTAAGCTACATTAATCTTGCTAACTTTTTCCTGATGTTCCCTAGATAGTTATACTTAATACATGCAATATATTGCAATAGTTACTTCTCATTATAATTATTTAATAGTGTAAATTACGCTAAACCCTTGTAAACTTTCAGGCCATATGAACTTTCAAAATTACACTAAATCCGTAATTCCCTAATGACTCTTCTGTTTCAAAGAAGACCCCCTGCCCAATAACTTTATGAATTTTGCAGATAATTCCTATAAATTTGAACAAGAAAATGACATAAAAAGGCATTTTGAAAGTTATTGGGGGTTTGTTGTAATTTATCTAAAAGATATTGGGGGCTTTTTACAAAAATTATTAGGGGTTTGGTGTGATTCCGAAATTTCATAAGGTCTATTTAGTATAGAATAATAAAAGTTCATAGGGGTTTACTGTAATTTACCTTATGTAGTATTATAATTCTTAGTTTAAGTAATACTACTAAAATAATTATATTGTCTATATAGTATAAACTATTTATCTAATTTATTTTTTTATTTATCCTCTTAAATAATTTAGTACTATAAATATTTTATAAATATATATTATACTATCATTAACAATTAATAGTATTATTATTAATATTAAATATTTTTTGTAAAAAGGTTAGTTTTCAATCATTACCAAGTATAGATTATTAAGTATCATATTATTCAGTATCATGTAATAATCTTTGAGAAAATTCTCTCAAAATAATTTTAAATTATTTATTTAAATTATTTGTTGAATATAATTCTAAATAAATAGTGTAATTAATAATTTATGTGATATTAATAAACTAATTACACTATTTATGCGATTCAAAATTTATTCTATTTATTTTGTTGCTCATTGGATTATAGTATAATTCTTAAGAGTATTTAGTAATATATTACTCTATTTATAGTATTATTTTAATTATTTTATTATAATTCATAAATAGTTGTTATAATAATTTAATTGGTTACTACTAATAATTGTGTATACTTATTTTATAAATTATTGTTCTTTTATTATTTTTGGACAATTAATAGTTATAATATTATTGATAATTACAATTATTTAGGAAGGTGAAAAGGTGCATAATTAATAAGAGGTTATATTTATTTTATGAAAGATTAATTAGAGATAATGGCATATTTAGAATTTATCAAAAATTGAGAGGGCAAAAAAGGAAATTAAAAATTTTAACACCCCAATCCTCTTTTTATAGTAGTATAGTAGTATAGATATAGATATAGATAGGAAAAGAAGAGTTTCCTCATGCCCTGATATATTGTCAGGGCTGTATTATGAAAGACTAGATACATAAGTTCCATCATGTAAAAGCACTAATAAAAAAATATTGTAATTTATAGCCAATCATCATGCCCTGATATGACACACTTCAATGCTGTAGATTCCTTATTCACATGTAAGTCCCTTCGTACATATAGACATATACAGCTCATATCAGTTACAATGTTAAGTTAGGTAAAACATCCAAGGGACCAGATAAGGAAAGTTTACTCTTTCTGCCATAATTATCTTGTCAAAATGTTATGATTATTAAACACAGAAATTATGATATTATGGTATAAAAATAAACGGAAGTAAACATTACAATAGAATTAAAACGATGCCCTGAATCACATAACAATGCTAACAGAATAATAAGCAAAATTTCATTTTGATGTATCCCAGAATATTACATTTGACCTAAAACTAAAAGTTTCCAGGAGAAAAGCTTCGACTTAGAAAATCTCGAGAATGGACATGTAAATCTTTTAAGCTTTCCATGTAACAACTGTCTGTCTAGTTACAAAGTTAAGGAAAACCATGCAATCATGGGAAATGTTAAGAAGTCTACTACCTCTCAAAGATTTTATATTGCCCAAGAAAAAAGGGTAAACAGTATCTGGAAAGTTTGTAATAACTTACAGACAAAAATAGGGAAAACGGATTGCTCCTTCTATATATAACCTATGGCACAAAATTGAGATAAGAAACCTGAATATTAAATTCAACATTTGAAGAAAACGATGTAAAGAAGCACTATCAAATAAGAAAACATCTGAAATGAACAAAAATGCTTGTTCACCTCCATGAGATCCAAAGCTGAAAGCATAATAAAGTAAAAAAACGTAAAGGATGTTAAAACAAACTAAAGATACTAACCTCCTCAGAGATAGTAGAACTATAATTGCAATAACGTTTAGCTGGATAATGTAGAGAACAGTGTTGGTGTGTATTCTGAAAATGCAGGAAAAAATGAGAATTCTCAGTAAAGCAGTTCCCTGAAGGAACTATTTAGTAAACAACATGTTGCAAAAGCAATGAGAATTCTCAGTAAAGCAGTTCCCTGAAGGAACTATTTAGTAAACAACATGTTGCAAAAGCACAAAGGGATAAAAAAACCCTGAAGGAACTATTTAGTAAACAACATGTTGCAAAAGCACAAAGGGATAAAAAAAGATGAAAAGGAACAGATGTTTCTTGACAATAGCAAGTCATATGGGTTGTGAACATGCTTAACATTCAGCATAGTATTTAATTTTCATAACATACTAAGGAAGATGTCAAACTTAAAGAATGACTCAAATCAAAGTGACATGTAAAGGAACATGGAAGAAAACTGGACTCACAAAAGTACAGATATTAATAAACATCGTCCAGCTGAAATCTAAGTCTATGACTTATTTGGTTAGCTGTAAGATTTCCACTATACTATTAGAGAGAAATAATATCATTTAGTTTGCTACATCAGCTTCTCAATTCCAATTTCACTTGCAACAGAATCTTTTTCTATAAATTGGAAAATCCTATGTGACTTCAAATCCATGACTTAAGTAGCAAGAAAATTCAAAATACATCGTACTGAAAACAAGAAAGGATCCGGTGGAGTTGAGCATCGTGATTACAAGTGTTTAAACTGTTAATTAGATTTGCAACTACAAGATTACTATTCCACAAATTCGAGAGCAGAATCCAGAATTTCAATTACAACCAACCAGAATTTCGATTACAACCAATAATTTAAAACAAGTCAGACCCCGGGATAAAACTGTACTGTTTAGTAGAGCAGTGAACGAAAGACAAACATAGCTCCTCAAAAATACATCAGGTCATGATAGTGGCTTTAGAATTAGAATAAAGGTTTCACCAATTTCCATGCTATCACCAAATAGAATTAGCATTAGCCACCTTCCATAAATATTTTGAACTTAAAAAGTCTGTAAAAGTGATTATGTTACTCTTCTTTCTACACTTGGAAGTAAATTTTTATCACTAACTAAACTTACTGCGATACTCTTATATACTATCTACAATTAAAAGGTTGGAATTCATGTAGAATACTCGAAAACCCAGCAAACAAACAATCAAAAACATCACTATTTCAAGTAATTTCACAAAAGCAACCAAAAACAAAGGGGTCCAGTGAGAAAGCTTAATGGCACATCAAACAAAGACTTGGGTCTGAGAAAATCACATGAAAGGATGAGAACAATCCCAAAAACCCCTTCTTCGCCAAACTCGAACCTTTGCTGGGAACTATCAAACGGGCCATTCGAGCACCGAAACCCTAATCCTGAAAAGATATCAGATTTTCCCCAAAAATACTCCAAAAATTGGATCGAAATCGAAAAACACACAGAAGCCACAAAATCAAGCAAGGATCGAAGAGACCAGAATCCCAAAAGGCACCAAAGGTCCGAACTTTATAAGGGTTTTTGGATAATCCAGATCATGGACGAGAAAATTTCAGGATTATCAAAAAATATTTCATAAGAGACAAAATGTAGCAAACCACTGAAAGCTCAGAGAGTAAGTAAACATAATTCGTTTAAAAGGAAAAATCAAAGATTTTACCTTTTCTTGTTAGAAAAATAGCAAGCGATCGAGATCGATGAATCAAAGAGGAGCTCCTCTCGGTGACTTAAATAGATCAAGGAAATTTGTTGGAAAAGAAAAAGGAAAAAGTACATGAATGTAAAATGTGACCCCACATAGGTCTCTTTTTTAATTTTAGATCCACCCTTCCCATCTATGGATATTGCAAATCAATTCAAGATGCGTAATAACGACGTCTCTTAAAAAGTATCTACAGCTTGATTTAACTGCACCAACATAGAGAACCACGAGGGGCCCAAATATTTGTAGAAGGTGAAATTATGGGTGCGATTGAAAATGTGTGTGCAAATAAACTAGTACTAGTACTTTCGATGAATTTGATAATGCTAGATTGATGTGAGACGATCCTACGATGTGTTTTTGTATCTTTCCTATTGATAATAATCTGCTTTCGGGTTATTGGGCCCACGTCATTGCCACGGGTTCGGTGTTTGTAGCCGCTGGAGATCGCAACTTGGGTCGGATAGGTCAAGAATGGACCCGACCCGAGATAAATATAATATGGGTATGGATTCATCTAGACGGCAGAGGACTAGCTTTGGGCTAAATTGATGAAGTGAGATAAATTAACCTCACTACTCGAGTGGTTTACAGATCAATTGTTCTACATATGTTTACGTGCAAGGAACAACGAAAAGTGTCAAAAATGGAGAAGAGTGGAATACACTAGAGATTTATATATCATTTTTTTTATGTCTAAGAAAGCGTTGTGCGCCTAGATGAATGCTTAAGTGGCAATAGGATGTTTTTTCATAATTAAGAAAAGATTTTTTTTAAGATTCATAATCTTATCATCGTCTTTTTTTCTTTCTTTTTTCCGATGAATTAAAATATTGAATTTTCACAATAAGTGACTCATGCTAACTTAGAGACTCTTAAGACTTGCACGGATAGTCAATGTACAGCTTTGGCTTAGAGCATCACCAACCCAACGCCAAAAACCCAAATTGACGCAAATCTTTCGTCAAAATTTCCTCCAACCGAGCAGCAAAGTTAGCGTTATTTTAAAGCGCTGCTACAATGTTGCGTCAGGAATTGCGCAACACTGTAGATATGAAGTTTCTTCCCCCCAAATTTACCCTTAAAGTTTGTTATAACAAATCAAATATTCCAATCATACCCCCATTTTATCCATCATATTTCCCATTTTATTCTATTTTGTTTTTTTTGCTTTTGTTTTTTATATTTATATTAATAATATATATTATTTTATATTAACTATTATAATGAAATTTTAGTATAAAATAATTATTAAAATAAAATTCAAAAAGGAAAAATAGATAATTTAATCCAAACACTTAAAATTTTATAATACTAGAACCAAATGAAAAAAATAAGAAAAACTTACACTTAAAATTTCATAATTATATAATTTGTTAAGTATTTTAAATAGATAAAAATATTAAAAGATAAGAATAATAAAAGGAATATTCTTTTTGGTGTAAAATTTAGTGTAAATGAGTTGGAGATAGAATAGTGATTTGGTGTAAAAACTATACCAACTTGGTGTAAAAACTACATTATTTTATAATTTTGGGTTGGAGATGCTCTTAGGTGACGGCCCTAGACCACCTTTAAAGCGAATGGTAATATTTTTTCCTTATCTCTCTAAAGTATTTACATGTTAAAGAAGACTACGATTATTGCATAGTATTCATCTCGCGCCTCTACATGATTCGCTTATAATACCTTTCAGTTTCACATCTTCACATTTGTTTTTATATGCACATGATTCTAGATCCAAAAATCGTACGCATCTTGGATTTGGATCCTCTCCACTACAAAAAAGTAGTGGAGAGACCACTATTTTTAATCTCAAGCGTTGATTATTTAGTAGGTGGTTATGATACAATCTAAATCTAACACTTACCATACCCCCGTGTATTGCACTCATTCCTAATTTGCACTAAAAGAAAAAATCATAACCATCAACTAGATAATCAATGGCTGTGATTATGTAGTGGTCCCTCCACTATATTTTTTGTAGTGGAGAGGATCCGAATCCACGCATCTTCCAATGGAAAATTGTAAAATGTTCCATTTTATACTCTATTTAGATAAAAATCCAAACTCTGACGTAAGAATATGTATGTATTTCTGTTTGTGGGAAATTTTGTAATAAAAAGAATATAAGGAAAGAATTGCGTTTGATTTTATTCTCTCTAACTGCTTAGAAAAAGAATGATTACAACTCTCTCAACTCTCGATTACAATTTGGATTCCTGGTTACAAAAGAAAAGAGAATGATCTGGATTCTCCCCTTTGTTTAATTCTGGGTTCTTCACGGTAGCGATGAGATGCCTCCCTCGAATGCTTGCGTCGAGTTTGCTTCTCGTTGACGATCCGAATATCTATACTTCACTGGAACAACTGTCTTGGCCGGTTGATAACTCTTGTCGAGTTTTGTGATTCAGAACAAGTAACAAACTCTAATGATAGAGTTGTTGGAACCGAAAATAATTCGGTTAATAAGCCAAATATCGATGGTTTAGAGATCCTCCGTTTGTTGATTTCCCAGACTGTGTAAGGAGTCAATCCTCCTTTTTCTGATTCTGGAAGATTTGATCGAAAGATCCCCCTCCGATTAATGAAAAGAAATCTCTCTTGATCTGATTATCAAAAATCCGATCTCCCCAATCCAAAAAAAAAGATCCTTTACTCTGTTGAGTTTGTTGCTATTTATAGGGGGATTAGGGGTGTAACTGCCCCCATAATCCGCGCCTAAATGGGGGTTTAGTTACCCCATTAGTCGGGTGTAACAACCCACTAAAGCCACTCCTCAAATCGTGGGTGAAGAACAGCTTCGAAGTTGTTACGATCACGTTTGAATGAGTCAGAACCTTGACCTGCGTTCTGGCGGTGATTGAGCTGCGTTTGGCAGCGACTGACGGGCTGCGTTGGGCAGTGATGGATGAGTTGCGTCGGCAGCGGTTGATAAGCTGCGTTGGGCAGCGGTTGATAAGCTGGTTGAGCAGCAGATGGCAGCTGCGTTTGGCAGCGCTTGGAGCTGTGTTGAGCAGCAGATGGCAGCTGCGTTGAGCAGCAGATGGCAGCTGCGTTTGGCAGCGCTTGGAGCTGCGTTGAGCTGCGATTGGTAGCTTGGAAGCTGCGTTTGGCAGCAGATGGCAGCTGCGTTTGAGCTGCGTTTGCAGCTTTTGGAGCTATGTTTGCGCTGCGTTCGTGGCTATGAACACGGTGCATCTTGATGCTGGTGTGCGGGGAGGACTTTCGCAGTTTGATTTGAAGAGACCGTCGATTTGTAGTCTCTTTCTGTCGAAGCGTTGCAAAGATCGTCATTTTGTAATCTTTGTTTTAGCTCTCTGATATATGAGAGTCGTCAGATTGTAACTCTCGATGTTGATTATGAAGGCTGTTTGATTAGAGCTTCCATCAGTTGTCGTGAAGGTCGTCAGATTGTAACCTTTAGCGATCTACGTGAAAGTCTTCAAATTATAGCCATCTGGAAGTCGTCAGATTGTAACTTCCATCATCGGTGTTTTGATGGGGATCAGCTATCTATTGTGATTTTTAGACAGCCTACAATTTCTTACTAAAAACATTTAAAACATATATATTAATGTAGCATACTTCTTTTTTCTATATATACCACGATTGGGAATGGGATGAATATATGACAATTAAAAAGATTTTCAAGGGAAAATATATTGTGACTATAATGATCTAAAGAATAAAATGAAAACAATTGGAAGAGCAAATTACTTTGTTACTGTCGGTTTGGATACAAAGGAAGGGAGGGAATGAGAGTGATTGACTGAAACCCAAGGGGAAGGAGATGGAGTGGAAAGGGGAAGAGTGGAATGTATTCATTTGTATTGGATAGACAATGAGGGGATGAGACGATGCACTACAATAGGTGTTTGTTTAGAGTAGGAGATGGAAAGGAAAGAGGAGCTACTTGGCCATTATATGCTCTTTTAATAAAATAAAATATAATTTTATTACTTATGAGTTTGGTTAGACTAGGAAACCCCGTCATGTATATATGTACTCTATAACTAAAAAATAGAGTAAAACTGCCCAACACTCTACAGTCTACCCTCCAACAAGCAAAATGTCAAACAAGAAAACCAAATCTGTTATATGACACATAGATAATGAAGGAATCCTATATAGAAATTTTGTGATATATTTACCCCAAAAAGAATATGCATAAAACCCTAAACAAGAGCCTTATGCTGCTGTAGTCGCATCAATTTTTTGATAACAAAAGGCAAGGGAAGTGTGAAGATGACTTGCTAAGAATTTACTTTAATATAGGAAATCAGCTCATGGGCATCTCTACCCTGTAACAAACAAAAACAGACAAAAAATCTTCCCTGTATATGTCAAATTTTTCTATACAACCGACAGAGCTAAACATGTTAGATTTAAGTTTAATTAAATCTATTTATGGGCACATATGTTATATCAGTGTGTGTTGCTATATTTGTAGTTGACCCACATAAAGTGATCAATCAGGTAATTGGGTCAATGGTTATTTATATATGTCATGGGCTAATTGTGCAGATACCAGATTACAATTATAATTTAATGAGGGACTAAATTAGAAAACTGCAAGTGTATATAAAGAGGTTATGGTCCCTAATGTTAGGGTTGAGTTCTTATTCTCTTATCCTCATCTAAAGAGAAATCCCAAGAGAGAACCCTCAAGATTAGAAGATCCAAAACCCAAATTTCAGATCTGTGCAATCGATTCAGGTATAGCTTCCGTTCTTTTTTTTAATCTCTATGACTTAATCACGATTAAGTTCAACAAAACATCCCAAATAGAGGTAAATAAAAAGTGAATGGAAAATGGGTCGTAATAGAAGGGAAAATAGAATCAATGCCCATTCATTCAGCAAAGAGATCCAAAATAGAATCAAGGCAATTCACAATCATGAATCACAGCAGCAGCCATCACAACCATGAACCACGACCATTATTCAACTAAAAACATATATAAAGCAAATATCTTCAGTCTTGCAACTAATATAGTCATGATAAATGCTCATCTAGAAGCTTCAGCAAATAACATAAGTCAAGATAAAGGAGTTGTCATCTTGAAGCTCCAAAGCAAATAACATAAGTCGAGATAAAAGAATTGACATCTAGAAGTTCTAAAGAATATAACAAAAGTGGTTCTTAGCATAGATCATCACTCATGTCTTCTATATAGACAGCATATCCATCACCAAAGCCTTGCACTCTTCACGAGGGACGCCAAAGAATATGCACCCTTCATTTCTGAATCCTTGACTAGGCAAAGATATGCTTTGCTTAGTATTTCTTTTTTCAACTCTAATCGCCAACAGCTCCTCATGAATATCTGCATTAGCAAAAGTAAGTGACTGAGCTTGAGCATGTAGAAAGCATTGTCGAATAGTTCAAAGTGTTAAAAAACGTGAAAATTCAGCAGCGTAGGTGTGGTGCGTGCCACACCCAGGCGTGACAGAATCTGTCTTGTTGTCAGGGGTGTGGTGCGTGTCACACCCGGGTGTGACAGACTCGTTTTCATATTCCCACCCTGTTTTGGATTGGGCTTGTTATAAATAGAAACACACGTTTCTAGGATTAAGAGAGAGATTTTGAACAGAGAATTTGGGTTCTTTTGAGCACTTTGAGAGGGAGATTATTGTGAGGGAGTGAGTGACCATTGGCTGTGTTATTTTGAGAGTTGTTTGAGAGATTGTAACCCGTTGTTTCTCCTCCATATAGTAAAATCTCCTCATCCTCTCCCTGTGGACGTAGGCAATTGCCGAACTACGTAAATCTCTGTGTTTGTGTGTGATTTTGATCATTATTTTGTGAATTGCACTCGTGTTTTGTTTGGTTCTTCTCTCATCACTCACCGACTAGTTTGGTTCGCGAGCATAATTCCGCACGGCGTGCGACAAGTGGTATCAGAGCTCAGATTTTCAGATCTATAGTTTTGCACTGGGTGGAGAAAGATTCGTTATTGGAAGCTTGGGTCTTGGAGATCTAGGCTTCGGTAGAGATAGCATTGCGGAGTTGCCGTTGGAGATCTCGCTTTCCTCGTATGGCTAGGAGATCGTATTGGAACCTTATCTAGGGTTTAGTTGGGTAATTTCTCAATTCTATCAAGTTCGAATATTTATTTATAATTTGGAGTTAGTTTACAATGGGAGAAGAAGTTGGTGAAAGCAGCAAGGGGATGACGAGTATAGTTCAGGTTGCACTTCAAAATATGAAGATCAGTATTGTGAAGTATAACGCCCAAATTTCAGATCTGTGCAATCGATTCAGGTATAGCTTCCGTTCTTTTTTTTAATCTCTATGACTTAATCACGATTAAGTTCAACAAAACATCCCAAATAGAGGTAAATAAAAAGTGAATGGAAAATGGGTCGTAATAGAAGGGAAAATAGAATCAATGCCCATTCATTCAGCAAAGAGATCCAAAATAGAATCAAGGCAATTCACAATCATGAATCACAGCAGCAGCCATCACAACCATGAACCACGACCATTATTCAACTAAAAACATATATAAAGCAAATATCTTCAGTCTTGCAACTAATATAGTCATGATAAATGCTCATCTAGAAGCTTCAGCAAATAACATAAGTCAAGATAAAGGAGTTGTCATCTTGAAGCTCCAAAGCAAATAACATAAGTCGAGATAAAAGAATTGACATCTAGAAGTTCTAAAGAATATAACAAAAGTGGTTCTTAGCATAGATCATCACTCATGTCTTCTATATAGACAGCATATCCATCACCAAAGCCTTGCACTCTTCACGAGGGACGCCAAAGAATATGCACCCTTCATTTCTGAATCCTTGACTAGGCAAAGATATGCTTTGCTTAGTATTTCTTTTTTCAACTCTAATCGCCAACAGCTCCTCATGAATATCTGCATTAGCAAAAGTAAGTGACTGAGCTTGAGCATGTAGAAAGCATTGTCGAATAGTTCAAAGTGTTAAAAAACGTGAAAATTCAGCAGCGTAGGTGTGGTGCGTGCCACACCCAGGCGTGACAGAATCTGTCTTGTTGTCAGGGGTGTGGTGCGTGTCACACCCGGGTGTGACAGACTCGTTTTCATATTCCCACCCTGTTTTGGATTGGGCTTGTTATAAATAGAAACACACGTTTCTAGGATTAAGAGAGAGATTTTGAACAGAGAATTTGGGTTCTTTTGAGCACTTTGAGAGGGAGATTATTGTGAGGGAGTGAGTGACCATTGGCTGTGTTATTTTGAGAGTTGTTTGAGAGATTGTAACCCGTTGTTTCTCCTCCATATAGTAAAATCTCCTCATCCTCTCCCTGTGGACGTAGGCAATTGCCGAACTACGTAAATCTCTGTGTTTGTGTGTGATTTTGATCATTATTTTGTGAATTGCACTCGTGTTTTGTTTGGTTCTTCTCTCATCACTCACCGACTAGTTTGGTTCGCGAGCATAATTCCGCACGGCGTGCGACAAGTGGTATCAGAGCTCAGATTTTCAGATCTATAGTTTTGCACTGGGTGGAGAAAGATTCGTTATTGGAAGCTTGGGTCTTGGAGATCTAGGCTTCGGTAGAGATAGCATTGCGGAGTTGCCGTTGGAGATCTCGCTTTCCTCGTATGGCTAGGAGATCGTATTGGAACCTTATCTAGGGTTTAGTTGGGTAATTTCTCAATTCTATCAAGTTCGAATATTTATTTATAATTTGGAGTTAGTTTACAATGGGAGAAGAAGTTGGTGAAAGCAGCAAGGGGATGACGAGTATAGTTCAGGTTGCACTTCAAAATATGAAGATCAGTATTGTGAAGTATAACGACAAGATCAACTTTGGTTTGTGGATGAGTGATGTGCAAGATGCACTGAATGCTCAAAATTTGGAAGAGACCATCATGGTCTATGAGAGGCCACCAAAGTATGATGAGGCGGTATGAGACAAGATAAATCGAAACGCTTATGGGGTAATTAGATCTTGTTTAGAACAAGAGTTGAAATACAATGTGTTGGCGTGACGTCTATGATGAAGATGTGGGAGATTCTCAACAATAAATATCTTACGAAGAGTGTTGAGAACCGTTTGCATTTACTGCAAAGATTGTTCAGATTCCAGATGTCCAGGGGTACCTCACTTGCGGATCATGTGAACAACTACACAAAGTTATTGTCGGACCTGGCGAACGTTAATGAGAAAATAACGAATGAGTACAAGGCAATTATTTTATTAGGCTCCTTAACTGATAAGGAGTATGATACCTTCATACTCGCTTTGTTGAATGCTAGATCTTCCATCACCTATAGTAAAGTGATTAATGCGTTGACGAATTACGATCTGAGGATGAAGGACAAAGAGACTTCCAAATCTAGCACTTCAGGAGAGGCCTTGTCGATAAGAGGAAGAAGTCCCTACCCGAGAGGTGGTAATCGAAGCAGATCAAAGTCAAGGGTCCACTACCAATTAGCGAAGAACCAGTGTACTTTCTGCAAAGAACAAGGACATTGGAAGAGAGATTGTCCGAAGCTCAGAGAGAATGAGAATAGCAAAAAGAAGGGCCCGAAGACCAATGAGGTGAATGTCGCTAGAGGTGACGATTTCGACAATTCATGCTTTTCTCTATTGATTACTGTTTCCGTGGAAAGCTGCTTTCGTCATTGATTTCATTAAACTTTAAGCGTTTACAAAGAATTCAAATAACAAAAATAAGAAAAATTACAACTTTCTTAAAAATAAACACAAGATCCGTGTATCGGCTCTTGCTTGCGTGGGTTCTTTGCCGGTACCGGGGTTTATCCATGGACGACCGTCGATTAAATCCGGTTGTTAAAAATTCGGCAGAGCTTCGCCTTCGCCGAGGAAGTTTTTGACTTGAAGCGCTGAGATCGACAAAGCGAAATCAGGGCTCTTCTCGAGATTAAGACCAAGCCTAATCTCAAGGAATGGACGTACGGGCTTCGGATCCTTCGAACGGCTTCTCCTTTGTGCCGAAGTTCGCCGGGATCTCGTTGACCTTCGCTGAAATTTTGTGCTCCTTGATTCTTCAATCCAGCAGCACCTCATCCTCTTGATAAAATTCCAGCCCTTTTAAAATGGAGGCCTTTGGCTCATATTTATAGGCCTCGGATGCGGAAAATGGAGGCCTTTGGCTCATATTTATAGGCCTCGGATGCGGTTATTTGGATGAGAACAAGTGATTTGACTCTATCTTCAGTTAACAACAGCCTAATCATGTTTGGGGATGAGATCAAGTCAGTTAGGAACCCCTGGAACCGATAAAATCTGTGAAAAACCGCTTTAAAACCACCAAAACACGTCTGGGAGTCGAAACAGCGTGACAGGAAAATCCGACCCGCGCTTGCGTAGGTCAGATAATCCGACCCGCGCTTGCGCGGGTTGGTCTGTTCCGTTCCGCGTCAGCGCGGGTCCGTCACCTCTGCCAAATTCCTTCTTTTTTTTAGCGCTTTGGTTCCAGGACTTATTCTCTTTCGCCGTTTTGCATATTTGATCGTCTTGTTGGCTTGCACGTTTCATTGCGGGACTGATCGTCGAACGCGCGTTGGTTGACGTGCGCGTGTTGATCGATTCACATGAACTGATTAATGCGCGCGTTTTGATCGATGCGCATGAACTGATTGATGTGCGCATGTTGATCGACGCGCGTTGGTTGACGTACGTATGTTGATCGATGCGCACGAACTGATTGATGCGCGCGTGTTGACCGACGCGCGCGAGCTGATTGACGCACGTGTGTTGACCGACGCGCGCGAGCTGATTGACGCATGAGTGTTGACCGACGCGTGCGAGCTGAATGACGCGCGCGTGTTGACCGACGCGTGCGAGCTGATTGACACGCGCGGGCCGCTTGGTTCGTCGTTTCGCTTCATGCGCTTGTCGACGACAGATAATCCTCTTAGACTCGGATAACGACGTTCGTTGTCTTCTCTCAGTCTCGAGCTGTGTACGGACACCTATATGCATTTTTAGACGCCTACAGATACCCCCTCCAAAGCATTTCAGACTCATTTCTTTTATAGAAGAGTCTGGAAGGCTTTGGATAAGATAGGTATTTTCCTCAATTTCGTAGAGGGACCTGTGAATTGCTTCAATTCTTGACTTCTTCAACCTTCAGTCTACTCAGTGTTTTGTCGAATAGATGAAGTTCTTCCGGCGCTGCGTTTATCGTCTGACCGTTGTCGAAATCTTGAATTGAAGTTTGTGTGTAAGTTTCTGAATTTAGCTCTTATCGTTGAGTTGACCTTGAACTGATCATCTTTGTCAGAAATTCATACTTGAATCCGATTGAACTCCTTGAAATCATCGTTTGTCTTATTTTGACGAGATTACTGATGCGTTGACCGGCATCGATCTTTACTGTAACGCGTTGTGCGGTGTTGACTTTTGTTGTAGTCTACACAGTTTAAGCTCTTAAGGTGTTGGAGCGTGGCGGTCTCAAATGTTAGGCTGCAGGATCAACTATTAAAGCTAATTCGTCTGCATGTATGGATCTTATCCCGAAGTTATTGGATACTCGAGTCATGAGACCAACTAACGGAGCTGGTGCGTCAATGACTCGTATTTATAGAATTTTTGGTAAATTCTTAGCTATCAACGGGTTTGATGAGCCTTTACCGACGACCATTTGAGTTAGGCTAGCATGCAGATTGTTTAAGTCTGTTCCGCATGTGACATTCTGCTAAAGGAATGAACTCCCTTAGACTTGATGCTACGATATTGGATACGTAGACTTCGTCATTGTTACGGGAATAGGCTACCAGGCAACGTGTGTTAGACGCTAACCTATCCCTACTTAGGTTTCGGGATAAAATTCCCCGCGTATGTGAGGCGCGGATTTTGGCGTTATTAATAACGGCCTGCCATAATGTCGAATATGTGGGCTCTTGTCCTTTTCACGGCAAAAGACTAACCGGCAACGCGTGTTAGACGTAGACTTTAAGATTTTTGGCAAACCCTCAGCCTTCAACGAGCTTGATGTGCATTTACCGATTACCGTTTGAATCGGGCTTGCATGCGGATTGTTTAAGTCCGTTCCGCATGTGACGTTGTGCTAAAGGAATGAACTCCCTTAGAGTTGATGCTACGATATTGGATACGTAGACTTCACCATTGTTATGGGAATAGGCTACCCGGCAACGTGTGTTAGACGCTGACCTATCCCTACTTAGGCTTCGGGATAAAAGTCCCCAGATTAGAATTATGGTGTCTTTTTCAATCGGTGAAAGACTAAACCGGCAACGCGGGTTAGGCGTTGACTTATCCCTACTTAGCTTTTGGGATAAAATTCCTCGCGTGTGTGATAAAATTCCTCGCGTGTGTGAGGCGCGGATTTTGGCGTTATTAATAACGGCCTGCCACAATATCGAATATGTGGGCTCTTGTCCTTTTCACGATAAAAGACTAACCAGCAACGCGTGTTAGGCATTGACTTATCCCTACTTAGGCTTCGGGATAAAATTCCCCATGCATAAAAGGCATGGATTTTTTTTGCTACGATGCTGAATATGTAGACTCGGTCATTTTTACGGGAACGAACCACCCAGCAACGCGGGTTAAGCGCTGACTTATCCCTACTTAAGTTTCGGGATAAAATACCCCAGACTGGATTCTGGTATTTTTTTCAATCGGTGAAAGACTAAACCGGCTTTTGGAGTTGAAGGATAGTGTCTTCTCTTAGGGCAAAGACGAATCCGAAACGGGAGAGGAAGAATTTTATATTCTATCTCCCAACACTGAAGAGGAAGAATTTTATATTCTATCTCCAGTTGGAAAGGAGACTCGAGGTGGGATCTCCACCCCCAGAATCCGGAAAGGTAAAACTAGGAGTGGGATCTCCACTCCGAGAATCGAAAAAATCGGATAATCCTAACTGTCGGAAGGTTTGATTACCGAACTAAAGGTGAATTTCTCATTTATCGAGAGTGAATTGGGGTTTTGGTCCTTACTGTAGGAAGGTTTGATCAAGCGGGAGTTTGAGGTGACCCTAATTGTAAGAAGGTTTGATCACTCGATTTGAAAGTGGACCTCTCGTTCATTGGAGGAATCGAGAGGGGATTTTGGTTTTGGCCCTAACTGTAGGAAGGTTTGACCAAGTGGGAGGTTTGAGACGATCCTAACTGTAGGAAGTTTTGATCGCTCGATCTGAAAACGGACCTCTCGTTCATTGAAGGAATCGAGAGGGGATTTTGGTTGTGGTCCTAACTATAAGAAAGTTTGACTAGTAAACAGTGGGAGTGTGAGATGACCCTAACTTTTATAGGTTTGATCACTCGATTTGTGGACCTCTCGTTCATTGAAGGAATCGAGAGGGAATTTTGATTGTGGTCCAAACTGTAGGAAGGTTTGACCAAATGGACAGTGGGAGTGGGAGTACAAATCACAATGTGAGTGTTGACTTATACAAATCACTCAGTATGGGTTCTTAGTGTCAAGTGATAAGAACTTAACACGAAGGGGTTTGACAATTCGACAAAGATTGACAGATCAAAATTCCAAGCATTATATCCGAACTCTAACCATGAAAGTGTTGAGTGCACGAACATAGCGGAAGTTTGAATGAGTTAAACCGAAAAGAATTTCGGTGATCCCACCGTCAATTAGTCTGATCGGTGGGGGATTTTGTGGTGGAAGACTATGAGTCGTCAAACACCAATGGAAGTTTTGTGAGGGAAGATTGATCCAAAGAAGTGATCGAATCTCATCTCAGCAAAAGAGTGTTCGAAAATCACAGTGGGGGTTTAGTGTTTATCACTTTGTTCGTAATGATCGGGTTATCCCTAAGAAAATTACATGTAACATTCTTCCGGGAACTTCCCGTTACATGAATCATCCACCCCCAGCTTCATTCGCGAAACTGGGTACATTATACTGAGTTACATGATCGGGTTATCCTTAAGAATATTACATGTAAAAATTCTTCAGGAACTCCCCGTGAAAGAAAGGAAACAGTTTAGACTCATATACCGGTTGAAGTATCAGGGAGCAGTTTAGCCTCATATACCGGTTGGAGGATTGAGAAACAGTTTATACTCGTATACTCTTCGGAGTGTAGGAAGGAGCAGTTTATACTCTTATACTTATCGGAGTGTTGATTCGACTTAATTGAACGATATAACGCCGGCTTCAACCAAGGTTTGGATGCTATTTTTAAGAGCAAAACAATCCTTAGTGGGATGAAGGATCCTCCTGTGGTACGCACAGTATTTTGGATCCACAGTGTTGCCAGCTTCCTTCTGATTTACGACAGGTGGCAGTCTGATCTTATTGTTTTTAAGGAGGGATTCGAAGATGGTTGGAACGTCTTCGTCCTTGAAGGAGTACTCTTTTTGGAGTCTCGAACTTGAAGTCTTCTGCTGTCTTCGGAATTGCTATTGTGACGTCTGGTTAGCGTCAACATTTTCGTTTAACACGGGAGGCGAAATTTGATTTCGGAGGGTTAGTCGCCGGTTGGCTTCTTTCGGCTTTCTTCCTTCTGAGGAAGCGTTCGGCCTGCTCTCTGTGTATTTTCAACTCTTTCCAGTTGTTGGATGGTGCTACTCGCATAACTTCCAACACGTCCACGGAGAGGTTGTTGTGACAGGTTTGAAGGATGAAGTCCTCTGTGATCGGATCTTGGTAGTTCATTGCCTTATTCCGGAAGCATTTGACGAAGTCATCGACTTTCTCGTCATCTTCTTGCTTCTCATCAAAAAGTATCTTGATTGACACCTCGGCGTCATCGTCAAAGAAATGAACGAGGAACAGGCTCTTCAGGTCCACCCAGTTATTAATACTTCCGGACTTAAGATGGCGGTACCAATCGAAAGCAGGCCCACGAAGGGTGCCAACGAATGACCGAACCATCAAGGCTTTATTGTCGGAGATCATACCCAAGTGGGACTTAAAGTAGATCAGATGTTGAGTGGGCGAACCCTTCCCGTCAAACGGCTTGAAGTTAATCAAGTTGAACTTCGTCGGGTATGCTATTGAATCCCACTCTCTTGGATAGGGACATGGAATGCCAGTCCTTTTCACCTCTCGAGCAGACATTAGAGCGTTGATTTTGCTCTCAAGATCTTTCATTTTCTCATCCTCGCTCATATCAGGCTTTAGACGATTCTTAAGAGGAATAACGGGGCCACCCCTGACGTTGTCATCATTGGTGGTACTACTCCCAGCATCGTTGTTTTTAGTGGGGCCACCCCCAGCGTTCTGGTCAACGGGAGGATCATCAGCATTGAGGTGTTCATCCTCATCTGAATCGCTACCTGCTTGGTCAGCAAGGTTACGACGGCTGGATTCACCGGATCGATTGGACAGAGCCCGAATTTGTTGGTCATGCTCTTCCCTCATCCGTAGCATAGCCATTTCTATTTCAATCTTGTGCTCTTCCCTCATCCGTAGCATAGCCATTTCTATTTCAATCTTGAATGCCTCTTTCTGCTTGGTTAGGGTATCCTCAAGAATTTTGGCGATTTGCTCGGTGTTTATCATGAACACTTCGCGGGATTGTCCCGGACTGGATACCGTGTTATCAGAAGCGATTGCCGAGTTAGCATCTGATGTTTCATCATCCGATGATAAACCTCTCTGCATTCCCTGGTAGTCCCTGCGTCTAGTGATCCCTGCGCATAGCCGAGTCAGACGATGCGATACAAGGGGGTTGGAGCTAGAAGATTGGGTTGACTTTCCCTTATCAGCCATGTTAATTATAACTTCGGGAAGTTCGTCACCATGAACAGTCGATCACTTCTTATGGAGATACTTTGGTTTGGACTTGGCTATTCCGTTGGAGATCCTCTTGAATAACGGGACCCTTTGCTGAGCGGTCTTAGGACAGCTACACGCTGATAATACTGCCCTGATAAGTTCGGCGCACAGGCAGTGAGATTTTGTTCCTTGGGTATATCTCTTTCGAGACTTGTTCATTCCCTCAGCCTGATAGTACAACTCATCGGTCAGATGATCGGAGCAACCTATTGTGTGTTGGCACGACTCCCCTGGTATAACGTTGTCATCGTCAGATGAATACATTTCTTTCAGGGGATTTACCGTCTTGTTGGTGTTCGCGGTGAAAATTGTAGCTTTCATTGAAGTCATTGTGATCTCAAAATAACAACTTTTTGTGGTTACAAAAGATCCGGTCTTTTTTAGATCCGGTTTCAACGAAATCAAAGAAAATAAGAAAAATTACAACTTTCTCCTTGTGAACAAATCGCGAGCTCCTGTTTTGCGGTCGCTCGCTTTTGTGGGTTCTTTGCCAACGCCGGGGTTAATCCGTGGACCACCGCGTGATCTAGATCCGGTCGGATCTACACGATTTGACGGGTATTATTCCACGAAGGGAATAATAGCCGGGAGGGATTAGTTCACTAAGGAAATAATCGCTCGGATCTCGGGATCTAAGACCAAGCTTAGATCCGGAGTGTGATCTCGTGTAGATCTCAGATCTGTTCTTCCCCTCTCTCGAACTCCTGCCTTTTGTGACGTGGATGCTCGCCGAGGATCAGATCTGGATGTCCAAGTCTTCAAGTCTTCAAAACTCTAAGCTCGATCTTCAATTCGGCAGAGTTTTGGCTCTCAAAAGTCCAACCTTTTAAAATGAACAAAATGGGGCCTATTTATAGGCTACCCTCACTGTGCCTTGGGCACAGTGCAGCCGGCCACCTTGAGGTGGCTCGGCTCTGGGCCGGCCACCTAGAGGTGGCTCGGCCTTGGCCGAGGCCGCTTTGGCCGAGCCCCCGCGGGCGGTGTTTTCCGACTTTTTCGAGTCGTTTTCCGTTGTTTCCGGTTCTGTCCGTGATTCGGTTGATTGAGACTCTGATTGGTTGATCTGATTTGGCAGTAAGTTGGATTCCTGATTTGGCAGTAAATCCGCTTCTGAGTTCGAGTCCGAAATTGATCTTGATTCGATCGTGATTCGTCCGAGTTTCCCCTTGGTTGGATGGCTCGTTGATTCCTCAACTCATTAGCTTGATTCTGCACGCGGGTGGATGCATTCCGTCGCTTCTGTGCGATTCGTCGATCTCGTCGCCTCGTTGGTTCGTCGGTTTGTGCCGAGCTATGCTAGGGGACCTATAAGCAATTTTATATGCCTACAGATACCCCCTCCAAAGTATTTCAGTCTCGTTCTTTTATAGAAGAGTCTGGAATACTTTGGATATGATTGTCCCCACCTTCAGTCGGTGTAACGGGACCTCGGAATGGCTTCTGTTCTTGACTCCTTCAATTCTCCAGGCTTTTCGGTGCTTTGTCGAAAGTCTGTAAGAGTTCCGGTGCTGCATTTATTGTCTGACCGTTTGTCGGAATTTTGAACTTTGAAGTCGATTCCTGATTTCTAATTTTTAGCTGACCATCGATTGTGGCGTCGAGTCTTTATGTACAACGCGTTGTCCGGCGTAGTGTGGTTGAGTTATCCTTAAGAATATTTATAAACAATATTCTCCAGGAACTTCTCAAACCAAAAATAGGGAATAGTTTATACTCATATACCTTATTGGAGTATTAAGAAGCAGTTTATACTCGTATACTTTTCGGAGTGTTTTTGTGCCTAAATGAGCTGAACCGGCTTAAAATGAGCCAAAAAAGGCAGTAAATCGGTTCAAAAAATCCTCCGACTCTTCCGAACATGTGGGAGAAGAGTGAGTAAGTGATGGGTTGAATCGTCGCTCGATTTGAAGTTGTTTCGATGCTCGGTTCGGCTTCAATTTGGATTTTGGTTCGAACTGGGTCCGGTCCGGTTCGGTTCGGTTTGGTTCAACCCGGTCCACCTTATATAAAGGGGGTCTTTTTCTTTTCTTTTTCTTCACCCTAGGGCCGGCCCCCCCTTTTGCCTCCTTTTTGAATTTCTCTTCCCTCGAGCCTCCGTTCTCCCTCAAAACTCGATCTTCGTCTTAGATTCATCCTTCCTTTTGATCCTTGACTGAGAAATCCCTCGAAACTTCCATATTTAGACTTTCCTTCGAGCCCCTCGAGCGCGTGGTTCGAGCACTTCCAAGATCTAATTTTTGTCGGATCTCGAGCTTTCCCTCAGGTATATCTTCCATAATTTTAGCATTTTTTATGCTTAATTTAGTTTATGAACTTGTGGGATTGCATGCGAGGGTTAGGATTATGATTTGGCGCCTCGAGCTTATCTTTCAGGGGGTAGAATTGCAATAAAAAGAGGATTTTTTTTTAGATCTGACCTCTTGATTTCTTTTGTAGGCCATTATGTCGCGAGTCTCGAGAGGTCGTTTTCCTGCTGCATCGGCTGATGGCGCGCTTCCCTCATATGCTGGTGAGCAATTTTTTTTTTTCGAAAATTTACAAATTAGTCCTCTTTTTTCTGGATATTTGCAAATTGGTCCATTTTACCCCCCGTTGTTCTCCTTGGTGAGGCAACCGGGAAAGGCCTTGGTTCTCCTTGGTGAGGATCGACGCTTTATGGAAATTTTGCAAATTAACCCTCTTTTTCTGAGAATTTGTAAATTAGTCCTTTTACCCCATTTTGCTCTCCTTGGTGAGGCGATCGGGAAAAGCCTTGATTCTCCTTGGTGAGGATCGACGCTTTAAAGATAGGTTTTGCTTGGTCAAAACCATATCTCAAAATAAAGGGGGCGTTTTGACGCTGCATTGTGCCTTATAAGGCAGGGATATATTGTCGATATACCCTATCTTATAAATGCGCAATGTGGCCAAATCGTCTCACCCTTTATAAGGTAATGACTCTATCTTACCGATTTGTAAGATGAGTTCAATTTCCTTTAATATCTGAAATTAACAAACACTTAATTGCTTGTTTTCAGTGGAATATCCTTCCGGAGCCTTTTCATCGCATGCGGTGAATGGACGTCGTGACGAATATTATTCGACGTCTGATGATTTTTCGCCGATTCCACCTACTTCCCTGTTTGTTCCGGGCACGTCGACAGAGGTTGCCCAAGTGGTGAAGGAAGGTGGACATCAAGCCCTTCGTCAGCTGATTACAGATGCGCCCCTCGTGAAGGATGCCTCAGTTTGGTCCGGGCACGTCGCTGGAAGTTGCCCAAGTGGTGAAGGAGGGTGGACATCGAGCCCTTCGCCAGCTGATTACAGATGCGCCTCTCGTGAAGGATGTTAGTTCCGTTCAGTCTCTCAGGAAGACTGATTTCTTGTTTGGCGATTCTGTCAGAGATCCCGATGCAGCATTTATTGACGCCGAGCAGTGGCTTCATAAGACTGGCAATGGCTTCTTCTATTTTCCGACATTACTCATCAGGCAGTTCCTGGTTCGAGCAGGGATCACATTGTTGGACTGCGTCCTGGAGTACTGGGGCTAGATGCACCGCCCCGTAACGAGTTCCTTGTCTCTGCTTCCACTTTGAGGAATCGCCTCGCTAACTTAGGACGGGAGATGCCTGCACCGCGCCACAGATTCTATGGTTGGGTCCATTCTTTGGACAGGTTTTGGTGGGCTCGTATGACGAAGTACGTCTTGAGCCGTTGGAGCGAGGAGTTGCACGCTTGCGGTCTTTATGTAGCCATTCGTGCCACCATGCATGGTTTACCCGTTAGTGCGAGGCATTTCTTTGCCCTATGCGAGCTTTATAATCCGGATTCGAACACCTTTCTGACTAGGCACGGAGAGTTGGGTTTGGCTCTTCATGAGATGCATAAGATTTCTGGTTTGCCCATGGGTCAGATGTTATACCAGGAGTATTTTCCTTCCAACCATGAACTGAGTCAGCTGAAGGATCGCATGCCCGACCGCTACGAGACCTTATGGGACCTCACTTGTCACTATTACATTGCTTTGGCGCAGTCTAAGCCCCTAGCGAAGAGGACCAAATCAAATGTGAGCCTGAAGCAGTTCGCATCATATTTGTTCAGGAATCTGGAGAGCCATTCTGGCAACACTATTTGTGAACTGGCACCGCTGACTCCTTCAGAGGTTAATAAGCTGCTGAAGAAGACCGACGCCCACTCCTATACTATTAGCAGTCCTGAGAGTGGCTTTCCTGCAGGGACTAAATTCAAATCATTCTTATGCCATGCGACCACACCGATTCGTCCGATGACTCTTCTTGCCGGCTACCTCGCCATCTGGTTAAAGAAATGCGTGGTCCCGTATCAGTCTGGCGACGCTCTGCCACTGGAAGTGCTCTACCCCGCGTTCCGTATATTTATTTGATGGCTTGGTTCGTCCTTCATCGTTCCGATGTGATGTCGGTACCGAATGTCATAGACCAGTCTGTTCCCTTTCTACAGCTGCTTGAGAATGGCGAGTGGGAGGGCCGAGGATTCCCCGATATCAGGCGTCAGCTACAAGTCCACAAGTGCTGGGCATTCTCCACTTGCTTTCCACAGTTCTCCAGCCGGTACGGCGAGTGTTTGATTGATGAGGAGAAGCCGAGGGAGTATAGGACTTATTTGGATATGGGCTGCTTTAATTGGCTAGTGAACATTAGGCCGGGTTACCTGACTTTCCGGGTGGGGAACCAGTGCTTCATAGAGCCGTATCTACCTTGCCGATTCGCCCGCCAGTTCGGTTATGACCAGCTTTATGTCGGGAATCCGCGCCAGCAGCTTCGGGCTCATGGAGGTTTGGTGGACGGTCTTCGTGCATGGTTGTGGACCGTGACAGGCTGCACTGGTGCTAGGTTCAGTCTCCCGGGTGCTGAGCGACAGTTGAACCTCACTTTCTTGAGCTGCAGGTGGTTGTTAGCAGCTAATAAGACTGTCCCTGTGAAGCCTATTGAAGAGTTGGTGGCCGAAGAAGCCTCTCAGATTGATTCTCATGTGATCCGGGACGGTGCTCGGTCACAGAGGGCGCGGGGCAAGACCCGCCGACTTGATGCAGAAGGTCATAGGGCCTTTAGTTCTGCTGGAGAGGCCTCAGGCGGAGATCCTGAAGACTACGAGGCAGATTTCGAGCGAGGTTAGTCACCTATCTTTTCTTTCTGCATTTCCAAATTGCTATTCCTGACCACTATCTGATATTTCAGGTACAGCGCCAAACAGTGAAGAGGAATTCCGTCCTTTTGCCCGGGCAAGACCTTCGACTACTGTCCGTGCCGATAGGCAGAAGAGACTAGCCCATAAGCCGCCTGCAGATTCGCGGGCATCTGAGATGGACTTGGCTGGTGATGATCCTGTTAGCGACAGAGGTAACATCTACTCTATAGATCATTCTCTTGATCGTTTAGATTTTTAGGCTCATGCTTTCCCATTCCATGCAGGAGAGCGCGAGGAAGGGGAGATGAGTTTCGATCCTGCTCCTCATGAGTTTGTATCTTCTGGTGAGCCTGACTCACCTTACCAGGTAGAAAAACCTGCAGAAGCTGCCGACTTTAGGGAGGCTACCAATGTAGGACCTGATTCAGTGAATCCAGATACATCTACGAGAGGTAACTTATTTCCATTGGTCCTATTCTTTTCATTCTTCCTTCGTACTTACATTTCTTTGTGTCAGATTTTTCGATTGACGATTTTGACGAGGCAGGTTTGCCTGCAGACACTTCTATGTTCCACTTCATGTATGACTCTCCTCAGATCGATGGCCCGCTGCCCGAGGATATGTTTCCTGAGCCCGTACTCCCTCAGGATCCCGAGAATGGTTCTTTTGAAAGTACGTGCCTCTTCTCGAGTTAATTATAGGACTAGCCAATTTTTTGACTAATGCAGTTATAATGTAATGCATCTGAACATTCTGTTCTGTGCTTAACAGGAGCTTTTGCTGAGGCTGATCCTGCTGAGCCGGCTGTGAGACCAACTCCACCAGTTGACACACCCACAGCCGTTACGTCTCCGCTACCCCCAGCGACTCAAGGGGAAGGAGGTATAAATTAAGCCGCTGAAAATGTCATTTATTTCCTTATTAAGGCTTTTTGACGGATTTCTCCTTTTTGTGTAGGGCTTTCCTCTCGGCTTCATGTCCTCGTGAAGGAGTTGTTATCGGACAATGACCCTGAGAAGATCGTCATTTGTGTAGAAGTCCGCTCTTTCTTCTCCTTTATGAATGTTATGCTTGGCAAACTCCTCCACGACGGACTTTCCCTTCGCCAGTTTAAACCATTCCTTGATTCTAAAATAAATTTAATAAGGGATGCGGGATACCCGGATCTGGCGAGAGTTATATTCGATGACCTTGACTGCTTAGAGCGTGAGCTTCAGATGTTTCACGAGCTCCGGGATGCAGGTGCCTCTTCATTCATTGCTGCTGAGTTGGATACTCGCTTACAGTCATGGCGCAGTACTCGGATGGTTGCTGAGCTCGAGATTCAGGTGCAGCGGGGCCGAATAGATCGAGTTGAGGCTAACCTTGCTACTAAATCATCCTCACTTGACGAGCTTGATTCTTCCATCGCTTCTTGTGAGACCCAGATAGATCAGCTCCGACGAGAACTCCGTGAGAAGGAGGAGACTTTGAGTATTCTCGAGATGACAAAGCTGCAGGATCAGCAAACACACACTGCTTTATCTGATGAGCTGAAGTCCTTGAAGCAGCAGCTGGTCGAGACAGAGGAAGTTGCGGTGAAGACTTTAGCCGCCAATGAAGAGTCCATCAGAGCCGAGTTGCAGGATGAGCTTAGGCAAGCTTATGATGAGAAGCTGTCTAAGTTTAGTCAGCAGATCCTTAGCCATGGGCTTGATGTATGATTTTATTTGCTGAAAACTTTGACATTTGATTCTCTTAGTGAAACTGGTTTTTATCTTTATCTTTATTATGATTCCTCATTCCGTTTGAAATGATTGACCATAATACTCATAGGATTTTTGGCAAACCCTCAGCCTTCAACGGGTTTGATTAGCCTTTACCGACTACCGTTTGAGTCGGGCTAGCATGCGGATTGTCGAAATCCGTTCCGCATGTAACGTTGTGCTAAGGGAGTAAACTCCCTTAGACTTCGTGCTATGATGTCGAATACATAGACTTCGCCATTGTTACGGGAATAGGCTACCCGGCGACACGTGTTAGGTGTTGACTTTAGGATTTTTGGCTAACCCCCAGCCTTCAACGGGTTTGATTAGCCTTTACCGACTACCGTTTGAGTCGGGCTAGCATGCGGATTATCGGAATCCGTTCCGCATGTAACGTTGTGCTAAAGGAATGAAATCCCTTAGACTTGATGCTACGACTTCGAATACGTAGACTTCGCCATTGTTACAGGAATAAGCTACCCGGCAACACGTGTTAGGTGTTGACTTTATCCCTACTTAGGCTTCGGGATAAAATACCCCAGAATCGGACTCTGGTGTCTTTTTGTTCGGAAAAAGACTAAACCGGCGACGCGTGTTAGGCGTCGGCATACCCTTTCTTAGGATTCAGGATGAAATTCCCCATGCGTGTAAGGCATGGATTTTGGTGTTATTAATAACAACCTGCCACAATGTTGAATATGTGAACGGGTGTTCTTTTTAAACGGTTAAGAACTAACCGGCAGCGCGTGTCAGGCGCAGACTTATCCCTGCTTAGGATTCGGGATAAACTTCCTAGGATGAATCCTAAATTGATAAATTTCGGAAAAGATCGATGCGGGAAAGGCAGAATTTTATATTCTATTTCCCGGTCTTCTTTTAGGGTGAAGGCGAACCCGAAAACAAGGAAGGAAGAATTTTATATTCTATTCCCTGATCCTGGAAAGGAAGAATTTTATATTCTATTTCCAGCGAGGAAGAAACTAGAAGTGGGGTGTCCACTCCGAGAATCTGGAAGATCTAGATAAACTTACCTTTTATAGGATTGGTTATCTGATCGAAAGATGAATTCTTCGTTTATCGAAGCGAAATTTCAACTTTGATTATAACTATAAAAAAGTTTAACCAAAGAGAAAGGAGGGGAGTTCTTTCGTTTATCGAAAGGGGACTCCGAACTGAAAATGGACTTCTTGTTCATGGACGGAATCAAGAGGGCCGGATAAACATTTTTGTGGATTCACCGCCAGTTGGACTTGATCAGTGAAAGATTTTGGTGGTAAAGATGTTTTTGGGTTATCCTCTAGAATATTGAGTGTAATATTCTTCGAGGAACTTCCCGGTAAATGGGTTATCCTGAATGTACTAGGGATAGTACTTTTTCAGGAACTTCCCATTTATTGGCATTAATTGCCTGGCGCCCTCTAGGGAAATCAGACGGTAAGCGCCGTTTGAATAGACTGTGTCTATCACAAACGGTCCTTCCCATTTGGGTTCGAATTTACCTTTCTTCTTGGAGGTGAGAATTATTGGTCGGCGAGCAGCGAGGACCAGATCTCCTTCCTTGAAGCTTCTTCGGCGGACTCTTTTGTCAAAAGCCCTGGACATCCTAGCCTGGTAGAATTCGATATGTTGTTGAGCTTCCAAGCGCTTTTCATCCAGCCTCTCGAGCTCTTCGAGACGCTTCTGATGTTGTTCTTCGGTCGTCATCTCCGTTGCGAGAGCGATCCGAAGGGAGGGAATTTGAATTTCCAAAGGTAGCACCGCTTCGCATCCATATACTAACGAGTACGGAGTAGCTCCCGTAGGAGTGCGTATGGTGGTGCGATAAGCCCAGAGTGCCTCCCCAAGTTTATCGTCCCAGTCTCGTTTGTTGGTCTTCACGAGCTTAGACAGGATCTTAATGATCGTCTTATTGAAAGCTTCAGCTAATCCGTTTGCAGCTGGATAATACGCTGTTGATGATACATCCTCGATCTTGAATTTATCACAAAACCTGATGAAAGCGTTGCTTATGAACTGTGGACCGTTATCGTGGATGATCCGTCTCGGCACGCCGTGTCGGTATATGACATGATGCTTGATGAAGTTGATGACGTTGTTTGTCTTCACTTCCTTAAGCGGAATCGCCTCAGCCCACTTTGAAAAGTAGTCAGTGATAGCGAGAATAAACCGATCACCTTTGACTGAAGGGGGAAAAATTGGACCGACAATGTCCATACCCCAAGTCTCGAATGGCCAGGATGTGGTTGATGTGTGTAATCGTTCTGGCGGTTGGTGCATATAATTTGCATGCACTTGACAGGCGTGACATTCTCGTGCATATTCGATTGCGTCACGTACCATTGTTGGCCAATAATATCCCATTCTTCTGATTCGATCATATAGCTTGGGACCAGGTTGATGCGCACCGCATTCTCCTTCGTGCGCTTCCTTAAGCACTTCTTTTGCTTCTTCGTTCGAAAGGCATCGGAGGAGCAAATCGTCATACCCCCGGCGGTATAACGTACGGGTCTCGATATTGTAAAAGAACCGTGGTGCTCTTCGGCGAATAGATTCTTTTTCTTTTACATCCTCCGGCAAGATGCCATATTGGACGTAGTCAATGATAGGAAAGCGCCAATCTCGGGACTCAGACCCGATTTGAGTTGAGTTCACCTCCTTGGTGTTTGGGCCCCTATCATCTTCTTCTTCATCGGTACCCATATTGTATAGGGGTACGAAGAGTTGATGCGATCTTACTGTGACTAGCAACTCTGTTTCAGGCGGTCGTGCGAGGGACACTGCTAGTGCCGCCAGTGCATCTGCATAAGCGTTCTGGAGGCGAGGGATGTATTCAATGAAGAATTCCTCAAAGGATTCCGCCATTTTGATGGCCTCCTGGTGATACGGTATCAGGTCTTGGTTCCTGACTTCATACTCTCCACGGACTTGGTTGACTATTAGCTGCGAATCTCCGAAAGCTTCAAGATATTCGACCCCCAGCTCTTTGGCGAAACTGAGTCCAATGAGAAGCGCGTTGTACTCGGCCACATTGTTGGAACATGGACCCGTTAGCGAATAGGCTCGAGGTATTACATGCTTTCCCGGAGAAACTAGGACGACTCCAACTCCGGAGGAGACTGTAGAACATCCGGGGGTTATT
>NC_033797.1:60695979-60696363 GCF_001876935.1 Asparagus officinalis
GTCAGCTGGGGTGAGAGCTTCGTTGGCTTTCCGAGCTTCTTCGAACCAACGAACTTTTCTCCTGGAGGAAAACTTCTTAGACTTGCGGGGGGAGGTAGATCCGGACGAGGACACATACTCCTCGAACTTGGATTGGTCGAACTCATACTCGACCTCCTCCACGACCGGGATTGAGATCCGCGGCTGCGACGTGACGATCTCGGCAGCGAGATCGGCGGCTCCCACTGTGGTCGTCAGATTGTTCGCGGGGAAAATCGTTTTCTTCATTGATGTCATTGTGATCTAAAAATAACAACTTTTTGTGGTTACAAAAGATCCGGTCTTTTTTAGATCCGGTTACAACGAAAATCAAATAACACAAGAAATAAAAAAAATTTTCCTTTC
>NC_033797.1:60696726-60868214 GCF_001876935.1 Asparagus officinalis
AGCCACCCACGGGTGGCTCGGCCACCGAGCCACCCATGGGTGGCTCGGCTTAGGCCGAGCCACCTATGGGTGGCTCGGCTTTGGCCGAGCCTCTGGGTTTGCCGTTTTTCCATCGTTTTGTGCTGTATCCATTTTCCGGTTCCGTCCGTGATTTGGTTAATTCAGACTTTACTCGTTGACCTGATTTGGCAGTAAGTCGGATTCCTGATTTGGCAGTAACTCCACTTTTGAGTTCGAGTCCGAAACCGATCTTGATTCGGTCGTGATTCATCCGAGTCCGCTCTTGTTTGGATGACTTGTTGACTCCCCAAACCGTTGGCTTGATTCCGCGCGCGAATGGATGCATTCCGTTGCTTGCGTGCGATTCATCGATCTCGTCGCCTCGTTGGTTTGTCGGTTTGTGCCGAGCTGTGCTAAGGGACCTATAAGCAATTTTATATGCCTACAGTTGGCGTTCTCAAGAGTCACGCGTTTAGAGTCACGCATTTGTAAGCGTGAACTCTTGACGTGCTCTTGGACTTTAATTCGACGTCCAAGGCGGTCAATTAGGGGAGTTTTCAGTGTGCGACCCCCAGCTCGAGTAACTGCTTGGGATTCAGTCACCTGACCCAAGCGTTCTTTGACCGGGGTTTTGCCTCGACCCACGTGCGAAGGACCAAGACGATCTGTGATCTTAAATCAGGACAAATTCACGCTGTCGCGGTGCCCCACCGGAGGTGCGGAACTCAAAGGGATCGATAAAACAGGTGCAGAACATCTTCTGCCTTGACTCTGGCACGGGTCAGATTTGGGTAACCCACGGGTCGGATGGTCAGATTTGGGTGACCCGCAGCTTGGAGGGTCAGATTCGAGTGACCTGCGTTTCAGCGGGTCAGATTTGAGTGACCCGCAAATTAGCGGGTCGGATTCGAGTGACCCGCGTTTCGGCGGGTCGGATTTGAGTGACCCGCGTTTTTCAATCTTTTCGGCCGCCGTCTTGGACTTTAGCCTTCAAACTTTGTGCAGTTTTTGTGGCTTCTTTTTTACTTCTTCCCTCTGCAACCTTTTGGCCTCTTGCGCAAGAATTCGCGTGTGCGCAAGCAGTGCGCAGCGCTTTTTGATCCGCTCTTCAAGAGTTGAACGAGTCCTTTTGACTTGTGCTCATTCGCTTGTTGGTGATTTGGAGGAGGGGGCATTTGTCCATTGTTGGGGCGCTTGGCATTGCCTAATTTTCAGATCCGCCTCGTAACGGATCCCGTCAATTGACTCCAAAGCCCTAACGAGTTGGCGCGCAATGCGTTGGCGCTGCCTTTGACGAGCTCTCTTCGATAAAGTGGGCGCGCCTTCTGTACTCAACTCCTTGATTGAGGAGGAGTTCAGATCTGCAGATCCGGACTCGTTGGAGGCCGGAAGGGCGTTGCAAGGTTCAGCTACCGCAGCAACGGGGGCGTTGATCTTTCTGCGCTTACGAGAAGCGGAGGATCTGGAGGAGGAGGACGAGAGGTATTCTTCATACTTCTGTTGGTCGAACTCGTATTCGACCACCTCTTCAACCGGGATTTTAATCATCGATTGTGACATGACGGCCTCGACAGCGAGACCGTTGGCTCCTACTATGGTCGCCAGTTTGTTTCTGTGGAAAGCTGCTTTCGTCATTGATTTCATTAAACTTTAAGCGTTTACAAAGAATTCAAATAATGAAAATAAGAAAAATTAAAACTTTCTTGAAAATAAACACAAGATCCGTTTATCGGCTCTTGCTTGCGTGGGTTCTTTGTCGATGCCGGAGTTTATCCGTGGACGACCGTCGATTAAATCCAGTTATTGAAAATTCAGCAGAGCTCCGCCTTCGCCGAGGAAGTTTTTGACTTAAAGCGCTGAGATCGACAAAGCGAAATTAGGGCTCTTCTCGAGATTAAGACCAAGCCTAATCTCAAGGAACGGACGCACGGGCTTCAGATCCTTCGAACGGCTTCTCCTTTGTGCCGAAGTTCGCCGGGATCTCGTTGACCTTCGCTGAAATTTCGTGCTCCTTGATTCTTCAATCTAGCAGCACCTCGTCCTCTTGATAAAATTCCAGCCCTTTTAAAATGGAGGCCTTTGGCTCATATTTATAGGCCTCGGATGCGGTTATTTGGATGAGAACAAGTGATTTGACTCTATCTTCAGTTAACAACAGCCTAATCACGTTTGGGGATGAGATCAAGTCAGTTAGGAACCTCTGGAACCGATAAACTCTGCGAAAAACCGCTTTAAAACCACCAAAACGCGTCTGGGAGTCGAAACAGTGTGACAGGAAGATCCGACCCGCGCTTGCGCGGGTTAGATGATCCGACCCGCGCTTGCACGGGTCGGAATTATCCGACCCGCGCTTGCTCGGGCCAGATTCGTCTGACCCACGCTTGCGCGGGTTGGTCTATTCCGTTTCGCGTCAGCGCGGATCCGTCACCTCTGCCAAATTCCTTCTCTTTTTTGGCGCTTTGGTTCCGGGACTTGTTCTCTTTCGCCGTTTCGCATATTTGATCATCTTGTTGACTTGCACGTTTCGTCGCAGGACTGATCGTCGAATGCGCGTTGGTTGACGTGCGCGTGTTGATCGATTCACATGAACTGATTAATGCGCGCGTTTTGATCGATGCGCATGAACTGATTGATGTGCGCGTGTTGATCAATGCGCGTTGGTTGACGTACGTATGTTGATCGATGCGCACGAACTGATTGATGCACGCGTGTTGACCGACGCGCGCGAGCTGATTGACGCGCGCGTGTTGACCGACGCATGCGAGCTGAATGACGTGCGCGTGTTGACCGACGCGTGAGGGCTGATTGACACGCGCGGGCCACTTGGTTCGTCGTTTCGCTTTATGCGCTTGTCGACGACAGATAATCCTCTTAGACTCGGATAACGACGTTCGTTGTCTTCTCTCAGTCTCGAGCTGTGTACGGACACCTATAGGAATTTTTACACGCCTACAATTACTCCAGAGGTTAACCATGTGGATGCATCAGATTGGATGCTGGCTTCTGGTGCTACTTATCATGTGACTCCCTGGTGAGATTGTTTTATATCTTTCGAGAAGTTCGATGGGGGCGTGATAGTCATGAGAAATGATCAATCATGTGGTATTTGTGGGATATGTACCATCAAGATTCGAATACACAATGAAGTTGTTCGTAAGCTGAATAAAGTGAGATTTGTTCCTCAGTTGAAGAAGAATCTTATTTCCTTTGGAGCTTTAGAGGCAAAAGTATTCAAGTTGACTATTAAGAATTCTCTAGCAAAAGTTACTAAGGGATCTTTGATAGTGATGAAGGGAGTTCACAGTAGGAATCTTTATTATCTGAAGGGGAGCATTGAGATTGGCCAGGGAGCTTCAGCTGTTTCAAAGGCGGATACAGGCAGACTTTGGCACTACAGATTAGGGCACACAGGTGAAAAGTCACTGCAGGCTTTGTGCAAGTAAGGGCTATCAAAGGGAGCCAAGAGTAGGAAGATAGAATTCTGTGAGCACTGCGTTCTTGGAAAGAAGACAAAGATGAAGTTTGGGATAACCATACAAAAGACGACGGGCATCTTGGACTACGTGCACACAGATGTTTGAGGTTTCACCAAGACGGCATCACTTGGTGACCGATATTGGTTCGTCACGTTTATGGATAATTATTCTAGGCGTTGTTAGGTGTACACTATAGCGAAGAAGAGTAAAGTCCTAAAGATATTTGTAGAGTGAAAAAGGAGATTAGAACTGCAGACTGGGAGAAAGATCAATACGTTGAGATCCGACAACGACGGCGAGTACACTTCAGACCCTTTTTAGCAGCTATGTCGAGACGAGGGCATAGAAAGACACTTCATAGTTAGTCATACGCCATAGCAGAATGGGTTGGCAGAGAGATTGAATCGGTCTTTACTAGAGAAGGTACAATGTTTGTTATCGCAGAGTATTTTGGAGAAGATCTTTTGGGTTGAGGCGGCTCGGATTTGGGGTGGGTCGGGTCGGGTCGAGGTGAACTATGTACGGGTCAGGTTGAGGCAGCTTAGATTTGGCATGGGTCACCCTGGAGTGACCCGCGCTTGGCTGAGTCACTCTAGAGTGACCTATGATTTTCGATCTCTTCGGCCATTGTCCGAGTTATTATTTTGGACTTAAGCCTCTAGACTTGGTGTGTTTTTTGTGGTTTTTTGGTCATCTCTTGCCGGGTCACTCTGGAGTGACCCCCGCTTGGCTGAGTCACTCTAGAGTGACCTATGATTTTCGATCTCTTCGGCCATTGTCCGAGTTATTATTTTGGACTTAAGCCTCTAGACTTGGTGTGTTTTTTGTGGTTTTTTGGTCATCTCTTCCTTCTGCAACTTTTGTGCCTCTTGCATAAGAATCCGCGTGTGCACTAGTAGGGCACGACGCTTCTGAATGTACTCCTCGAGAGTCAAAAGGGTCTCTTTAACGCGGATCCATTCATTAGCTGGTGGCATCATTAAAGAATTAGCCATTTGCCGTTGAGGCGGCTGTGTAACTTGGTGCCTCCCAGACTATAGAACCGCGTGATAACGAATCCCGTCAACCAGCTCTAAAGCTTTACCAAGTTGACGTGTGAGGCGTTGGCGTTGCCTCTGACGAGCCCTCTTCGACAGAATTGGCGCGCCTTCAGCGACTAACTTCGTGATTGAGGAGGGGTTCAAATCAACAGATCCGACTTCATTAGATACTGGAGGGGTGTTGGGAGGAGCAACTACAGCATCAACTAGGTGAGAATCATCACCATAGGTCTTCAGATCTGAAGACCAGGGGACCTTCCTTAAGGAGGAGCTCTTCCTACACTTGCGAGGAGAGGAGGATCTGGAGGAGGATGACAGGTATTCCTCGTACTTCTGCTGGTCGAACTCGTACTCAACATACGTATCAACCAGGATCAAAACCCTAGGTTGCGACACGACAGCCTCGGCAAAGAGGCTATTGGCTCCCACTGTGGTCGCCAGCGTATTTAAATCGGAAATTAATTTATTTGCTGAATCGATTACAATGTTTATCATTTATACAGATTTGAATGGGTTTTAGGCTTTTTATGAGACTTCTCTTTTATAAATAAATTATCAAAACAATCTTCTAGAAACACACGCAGAGGATGTTTATCACTCGTTGTTTGCGTGGGATCTTTGCCTGTGCCGGAATCTGTGGACCGTCGCGGATCAGATCTGATTGATGCATGAAGGCTTGATGTTCGTTGCTTCACAAAGGAAGCAAAAACAGAAGTAAATGATCTCAACAAAGTGAGATCACGACTCTTCTCAAGATCAGTATAAATTCTGACCTCAATGGATGGTGGAACGGGCCTCAGATCCTTCGAAAAGCTCCCTCTTTATGCTAGAGTTCACCAAGATCTACTAGCCTCTCTGAAATTCATAGAATTTCACTCTCTAAACCGACAACACCTCACCCTCCTCTCCTAATTTTCGATCCCCCGTGTGTAGGGACCCTAGGCTTGCATTTATAGGCTCTGGATGCAGCATTTTAAGATAGAAATTGATGATTTGACCGTATCTTTAGCCAACAACAGCTTAAACACGTTTAAGGATAGCCTCAAGGTAGTTGGGGAGGCTCTGGAATGAAAGAATCTTGAAATTCTATCGATAAACGCGTTTTCAGGAACCTAAGTATGTAGGTCACTTTAATGTGACCCGCACACCAGCAGGTCACTTTGATGTGACTCGTAGGTGGTGATGCCCCGTTTTGATCTTGTTTTGTTGTTTTGTGCGTGTTTCAACGTCTCGTACACATTCCTTCATTTCTTCTTGGCCTCGGACAATCTCCTTTGACTCAGATAATGACGTTCATCGCCTTCCCTTCTGTTTACGTTGGAAATTATTTTATTTACAAAACTCATTACAAATTGTTTATCGAATACAATAAATTCAAAGAAATAAGCCTTTTATAAGACCTCTTGTTACAAATAAATAACCTCCTAGAAGCACATGGAAAGGACGTTTATCACCCGCTACTTGCATGGGATTTTTGCCCGTGTCGGGAGTGCGTTAGCCCGTGGACGACCGAATCATGGATTCAAGTTTAATCGTGAAGAAGGCTTAAGGTCGATGTTTCATTTTAGAAACAAAGACAGAAGTAGATATCTTAGCAAAGTAAGATAAAACACTCTTATCAAGATCAAGTCAAAGCTTAGATCTCGAGAAAATACTGAAGTATCTTGGAAGTTCTTGAAAACAATGAAGACTCTCTCTCTTGCTCAAAAAATCACCAAATTGCTCAAGCCTCTGCCTTTTCTAGCTTTGTTTTCTTGGTCCTATGCATATGGGTGTTAGGGAAGTATTTATAGCCCCTAGAAGCTATAACTAAAGGTAGGCAATCAAAATAAAACCAACTTGACAACCTCCATTTTCGAGACAGTTTTCTTGTCTCGAAAACTATGGGTTGTCTCATAGTTTTCGAGACACATTCCCTGTCTCGGAAGAAGGAGTTCAGCCACTCCATTTTGTAACTAACTTACCACATTTAAGTGTCATTATTTTTGAGTTATGAGCATGTTTTTTATTTGTAACGGTCCTCCCACGTTCACACATGATCCCTAGTAGTTATGAAGCCACGTGGACCGCATAAAACCCAAGAAAATTTCCAACGGAAGTGTGAAATTCCCCTATAATTTCCGAGACGGTCTCCATGTCTCAAAAACTATGGGTTGTCTCATAGTTTCTGAGACACATTTCTTGTCTCGGAAACTATGAGCAATCTTGTAGTTTCCTAGACACTTTTCGTGTCTCGGTTGAAGAAAATAGTTTGTACTACATTCGGTATTTTGACTCTAACTCTCTCGTCCGATCTTGGAATGAGGTAATTCAAGATGCATTGTAAAGCTGACGAAGAGAGCTACAACTTTCCATAGGCGATACACACATGGTGTGGGTAAGACACCCATGGTGTTTCGCTTCTTGTGGGCAAAACACAGCTCCTAGCTGAGTTGTTTCTTTGTTGTTTTGTCGTTTCGCGCATTTCTTTACTTCCCCCTTGGAATCAAATAATCCTCTTTGATTCAGATGATGACGTTCATCGTCTTCTCTTCATCTAGAGCTATGCGTAGGAACTTATAAGCAATTTTTGATGCTTACAGCTTCGCCTCGAGCTGTGTGCGGGAACCAGTAGCCAATTTTTGACGCCTACAGTAGAAAAGGAGAAATTAGTTTGCAGATTGAAGAAATCGCTATACGGTTTGAAGCAATCTCCACAACAGTGGTATAGCCGATTCGATCGGTTTATGCTCGGTCATTCCTACATTAGGAGCCAGTTTGATCCTTCTGTGTATTATCGCAAGTTGCAAGGAGGTGCGTACATCTATTTGTTACTTTATGTCGATGACATGTTGGTTACTTCTATTTCTAGATCCGTTATAGATGAGTTGAAGGTACAACTTTCGAAAGAGTTCGAGATGAAGGATTTGGGTGAAGCGAAGCGCATTTTGGGGATGGAGATCGGCAGAGACAGAGATAAGGACAGAATTTATTTGATACAGGTGGCTTATTTGAAGAAAGTTCTACATCGATTTAATGTGAGCATGAAGACGAAGCCAGATAGTGTACCTTTGGGAGCCCATTTGAAGCTTTCAGCTGACCTCTCACCAAAGACAGTTGAAGTTAGAGAGTTGATATCGAAGACTCCGTATGCGAGCACAGTTGGAAGTTTGATATACACCATGGTTTGTATGAGGCCAGATTTGTCACAGGCCGTGAGCATGATTTTGAGATACACGCACGACCCAGATCCGGGTCATTGGGATGCCGTGAGATGGAATTTGAGGTATATTCGAGGTACTCTCAATGTTGGTTTGGTATTTGAGCGGGACACTAGCGGTGGGAGGTTATGTATTGGTTACGTTGATTCAAACTACGCTGGAGATTTGGATAAACGCTGGTCAATGATGGGGTATGTGTTCACTTTGACCCATGCATCGACGTGTTAGAGATGCACATTGTAGCCTATGATGGCTTTGTTGACAACGAAGGAAGAGTATATGACGATTACAGAGGCTGTTAAGGAGGCAATTTGGCTTCGAGGACTTTTAGAGGATCTTGGTGTTTCGCAGCGATCTGTCACCATTTATTATGATAGCATGAGTGCTATCTATTTGGTGATGAATCAAATTTTCCATGCGAGGATGAAGAATATCGATGTTCGCTATCATTTCATTCGGGATGTTCTTGAAAATGGGGATTTGGAGCTCGTGAAGGTTCACACAAAAGACAATCCAGTGGATATGCTCAAAAAGGTAGTTCCGAGCAATAAGTTTGATCATTGTAGAAACTTATTATAAATTCGTGATTGTTGAGGTTGTTCGTGGCCATTTGGATGAACTACGGGCGGCTTGATCCCTTGGGAGAGGGGGTACGTAGACAACCATATTGGTGCAATCGGATTTAGCGAAACGACACATTAGTGCTTATGTTAGTGTCATCTCAGTATTGGGAACACTTCAGCGAGGTAGAGAATTGTAGAAAACGGCGTCGAATTATTCAAAGTGTTGAAAAATATAAAAATTCAGCAGTCTGGGTGTGGTGCGTGCAACACCCAGGTATGGCAGAATCTACCATGTTGTCAGGAGTGTGGTGCGTGCCACACCCAGGTGTGACAGACTCGTTTTTAGATTTCTATCCTATTTTGGATTGGGTTTGTTATAAATTGAAACACACATTTCTAGGGTTAAAAGAGAGAGTTTGAATAGAGAATTTGGGTCCTTTGAGCACTTTGAGAGGGAGACTATTGTGAGAGAGTGAGAGATCATTGGTTGGGTTATTTTGAAAGTTGTTTGAGAGATTGTAACTCGTTGTTTCTCCTCTATATAGTGAAATCTCCACATCCTCTCCCCGTGGACATAGGCAATTGCTGAACCACGTAAATCTATGTGTTTGTGTGTGATTTTGGTCGTTATTTTGTGAATTACACTCGTATTTTGTTTGGTTCTTCTCTCATCGCTCGCCGACTCGTTTGGTTCACGAGCACGCTTTCGCACAGCACGCGATAGAGCATTCCCCTCCCTAATTGCTGCTGCTACATTATTTACTGCTTCTATAACCAATATATATAGATTCTTTATCTACTTCTTTTTTTAGCACGAGCCTCCTTGTCTTTTTTTTTGGCCTTTGAATATGTTGTTGTGGAATGTTCTGGTTGTTAGATTAAGTATATTGGGTATTGGGTTAATGGGCTGTGACCCATTAACCATACCTCTATTTGTATGGCTATATATATCTCTCTAACTATCTTAATAAACAACTATTAGGGTTTTGCTCTCTATTATCTATTTCTACATGGTATCAGAGCCAACAACCCCCAAACCCTAACCCTAGTTTACTTAAAAAAAGTTCACTTTCCTCTCTCATGTGACCTCGTCTCTCTGCTTCATGTCCGCTCTCTGAACCCAAACAAACAAAAAAAAACATTTAGATCTGATCGATTTGTCGACGACAACGCTACTGCATCTCATTGCAGTCACGGATATCACGTTGATTTTTTTTCTTCACTGATCATCGCAATCGACGCCCCCAGATCCAGACCCTAGATCCAGCGACGCCACTGCCTTTGCCTCTACCGGCAACCTTCCCTGTAGGTATCGCTGCCTCTCGCGCCGACATCAGCCCTTTTCCAGTGACTGGAGTGCTCAGATCTGCGCTGTTGCTGCTGTGTTTTGTCCAGCATCTGATCAGATCTGAGTTGTTTTTTGAAGTTGCTGTCATCACGCTCCTAGCGCCGCCGCTCCACTACGCTCGCGATCGCCAGCTATAACTGTTGCGTTGCTTGCCACCCCCGTGTCCCCGCGCACTCGTAGGTATTCCTTAGCTTTGACTGATCATAAGGGTTGTTCCAAACCTATAAACAAAGAGCAGTAGTCTTTATAGCCAGAATACATGATTGTATAGATGCCGCACGGCTGAAATATCATCATCTTGCTACTGATCTGCTCTTGGTTTATGTTTAAAGAACAGACCTCTACTACTGCCCTGGCTATTTGACTATTACCTGACTATTTAATTACTCATGTCTACTATTATTGTGCAAAAATTACTACTATTATAATGTCGGAAATCTCATCCTCTACCTCTCCCTCCGCTACTGCTGATGAGACTTCTGAGCCCAAGGTAGTCTTGGGGACTATAATAAAATTGAATGGTACAAACTATCTGCTCTGGGCACAGGCTTTTTGCATCTTCATTGGTGCTCAGAGCAAACTCCCATATCTTCTGGCCTCTTCACCCCCCACCATAGATCCCATCTATAGTTCTTGGCTCTCGTCTGATTATTGTGTTATGACTTGGCTTCTCAACAGTAAGGAAGCACAGATCAGTAGCAGTGTTATGTTCTTAACCACTGCGAAGGAGATGTGGGAAAGCCTAAAGATTATGTACGGGAATGAGAAAAATTCTTCCCGTGTATTTGATATCTATGAGTGACTGTTTGCACTCAAACAGGGAGATAGGTCAGTTCCTGAGTTCTTTGGTGAGTTGAAGGGACTGATAGATGAACTGGAGATGCATCAGCCTGCAGTAGCTAATGCAGCGATGTTGTTGGGATATTGCCGCGACATAGCAGTGTCTAAGTTTCTTTCTGGATTGTACCCTACCTTATAGTCCCAGGTGAGAGGATAAATATTGGGTAGAGATATCATTCCCTTACTGACTGCTACATTCTCCAGAGTCATACAGGTCTCTTCTGGTGTTACTTCTGATACTACTACATCGTCTCCACCTTTAGTGGATTAGTCTGCTATGTTCCCTACTCGAGGCAGAGGCCGCAGTCGTGGTCGTGGTCATGGTCGTGATTCAGGGGGAGGTCATGGCTCCTTTGGTGGGGGACATGATGATTCTAATAGGGGCCCACGTCAGTGTGGTTACTATGATAGGACCAATCATATTTCTGAGAAGTGATGGGAGAAGTTTGGTCATCCTCAGTGGGCCCAGGTGCCTGACGCCGAGTCGACTTGCTCATTTATTTCTGCCACTACTTCTGGTGGTCCAGCTGCTACTGCTCCTACTGTTCAGATTTCTTAGACAGATTATGAGAGGTTACGTCTGCTAGAGCTCTCACAGAACAGTCATTCTGTTACTCATGCATCCTCTTTAGGTATGAATGCTTACATAGCTTCTCCTCACAAACACTGGGTATTAGATTCTGGAACCTCATCCCATATGACAGGTATAAAGGACCACTTTGTATCTTTACACCTTTCTGATAATTTTTCCTCTATCCGCATTGCTGATGGTACACTTTCTTCAGTTCGTGGTGATGGAATAGTTCATGCTACTTCCTCTTTGAAACTAACTGATGTGCTATATGTTCCTAAATTCCCTGTTAGCTTATTATCCATTAGCAAGCTTACAAAGCACAATAACTATAAAGTCACCTTCTTTCCCTCTTATTGTGTTTTTCAGGACCTAGCATCGTTTATAGGGTCAAAAAATTGACTGAGATTGATTCTTTTGTTTTAAGAAAGTTGTGTTCGATCACTTGGTACGAAACCCTTATAATCACTCACACTCTCTCTCGATTACAGATGAAGCGAAGATTAATTCAGCCTCTCTTTGTTTCATGTGGGTTCTTGGTGGCGAAAGAACGCTTCCCTCGATGCTTGAGTCGAGATTGCCTCCCGTTGATAATCAGAACAAGATTGCTGGAGCTTCTGACGTTCGTTAGCCGGTTAGAACTGAAGTTCGAACTCCAGATTTGTATGCAGAAACTCTGATCTCTGATAATTCTTAAAGTCAAAGTCAAAAATTTTCCACCCCCCACTCTTCATAGCTGCTCGTGGCTATTTATAGAGCTTTAGCACGTAATTGACGTGCTACAATCGTGGGGTCGTGGGTGTAACCGACTCCTGAGATTTAGCCCATGTTGATTAATGGAGCGTAACTACTCCTTAGATTTAGCCCACGTGGGCTGACTTGGTCCTTGTGACCGTTATAGGCGAACTTCGTGTGGATGATGAGCCTCATTACGTGGCGAGGTTCGTTTATGGTGATTTGGACGAGGAGGTTTATATGGAGCAACCTCCTAGGTATGTTGCTCAGGGGGAGAATATTATCTGCAGGTTGAGGAAGGTCATCTATGGGTTAAAACAGAGTCCTCGAGCTTGGTTTGATAAGTTCAGCAAGGTTATTTCTAGTGTTGGTTTCCAACGCTACCATTCTGATCATTCTGTCTTTCTTTGATGCACAATAACTGGTTTTTTATTTTAGCCGTATATGTTGATGATATTCTGCTGACTGGAAGTGACTCTGTTACCTTAGCAAAGACTAAGGAGTATCTAAACCATTATTTTGTCACTAAGGACATGTGAAAGCCAAAGTATTTTCTTGGGATTTAAGTTGCATATCAAAGGCATGGCCTGTTATTGTCCCAAATAAAGTATGTGCTAGATTTACTAAAAGAAGCAGGTCTCTTGGGATGCAAACCTGCAAGCACTCCAATGGAGGCAAATGTTGATTTGTGGCATGATGATACCTCTCTACTAGATGATGCTGGACGATATAGGAGACTGATTGGGAAGCTAATATATTTGACAATTACCAGACCCGATATTACCTTTGCAGTAGGTGTATTGAGCAGGTTTATGCACAAACCTAGAGAGGTTCATTAGACAACTGTTTTGAAGATTTTGACATATGTCAAGAGGTGTCCTGGTAAGGGATTGCTATATAAGAAGCATGGGCATACTCACATTTCTACTTTCTCTGATGTTGGTTACGCAGGAGACATGAGAGACCGAAAGTCAATCTCAGGATTCTGTACTTTTGTTGAAGGTAATCTTGTGACTTGGAGAAGCAAGAGACAAGATGTAGTATCACGGTCTAGTGTAGAGGCCGAATATAGAATAATGGCTCACATTACTTGTGAGATGATGTGGCTACGAAAGTTTATGACAGAACTTGGTTTTGTTCAGCCTGGACCCCATGCCTATGCATTGTGACAACCAGTCTGCCATTTACATTGCACAGAATCCTGTGTTTCATGAGAGGATAATATATTAAAGTTGACTGCAATTTTGTCAGAGATGCTTGTGAGAAGAAGATAGTGCCTCTCATATTCACTTCATCCTCACAACAACTTGTTGATATTCTTATCAAGGCTACTTCTTCAAAAGTGTTCTCTACTATATGTGACAACCTGAGCATGGTGGATATCTATGCTCCAACTTGAGGGGAAGTGTTAAATTAAGTATATTGGGTATTGGGTTAATGGGCTGTGACCCGTTAACCATACCTCTTTTTGTATGGTTATATATATCTCTCTAACTATCTTAATAAACAACTATTAGGGTTTTGCTCTCTATTATCTATTTCTACACTGGTGTAAGAGGTGTTGAATGCTCAGTATCCTAATTATAACTCAGGAAAACTACCTCGATAGATATCTCGCCCTACAAGCCATCATGTCAATATTAGTTGTAGCATCCTCTTCATCAATATTTGTGGAGTCTTGTAGACATCGACGCTTCTCCTTGGCTGCCGTAGCACCCTCACCAGTAGCTCCATCTTTAGCAAATATAATTGAAGCTTAACCTATTGTATCCAATTGAGATATCATGAATCATTTCTAAATAATATAAATCAATTGTTTTGTGAATACTTACATCGCTTCTTAACAAAAAGACAATTAAACAAATACAATGCATTTACAATTTACGAATAAAATGTAATTGTAAATCCATCATCTGTACATTCACTATGTGACTTCTTAATCTCAGAATAAAATATCTAACATATTATAATATAAAATAAAAAAGATCACATTCACTAATTGAAATAATAATTAAATATTCAGTAGAACATAAAAATTGCCCATAAATGTATTTTAGTGGGATAAATAGGAATAATTTTGTAAAGCGGGATATTTTTGATAAAATAATGCGGGATAAATTTTTATAATCATGAAGTATATATTTATGCATTCTAAGGATATTGATACTATTTTTATATTTTAAACTTGTTATTATTGCTTGATAATTATTTACGAGAATGCTATTTACTATTAAATAACTTTAGGTTAGACTATAAGATATTGACAATTTTTATTATAATATATGTTGTAGTTTATTATTATTATTATTATATATAGTACAAGGCTTAATTTTTTTTCACATTTTCCTTCCCTTTTTGCTCTTCTTTCCCTCATCTCTCAATTTTATTGTTTAATAAATTATGAATTGATACGATTTTAACTTTTAAATTAATTATATAAGTATCATATTCGACAAAAAATATCAGAGGTGACTAAGACGAGACAAGATCTAATTTGATGGCATGGTCTAATGATAGTGATGATCGTAGTAGGAAAGATGTAAAGAAAAAAAGAAATATAAAAGATAAAAATAATAAAATAAATTGGAGTTCTAGTTTTTTATCACCTAGTTCCAAGCTAAAACTTGGGATAATTTGAGAGACTAGAACTCTCATTTTGTATAGATAGAAAAATAAAAAAATGAGACAATTTTGTACAAGCATCCCAGTTCTAGTTTTGTTAGAATTCTAATTGACTAACATTGTCAAATTATATTCTAATTTTAGTTCTAGTTAACTAGCACTATAAAATTTTATCCCACAAATTATTCTAATTCTAGTTTTGAGTTCTATTTGACTAACCCCCTTAGAGACCCTTCCAAGAAATATGTATGAATCAGCCGCACTTATTTTTGCAGTAATCAAAGGTAAATAACTTAATCTCGGATTTAATCAATTACAACACCCAACTTAAAAAATACACGATTTAATTAACAATAAAACTTCGATTGAACGAGCAACTAAAGTCACTCAACAGCAACTGGTTGCATCTGCTCGGCCTCATTTCTTAGCTCTTCAAATAGTACTGAAGACAGGTACCTCTCACCCAAGCTGGGGTGAATTGTCTGCAAGAGGCAGTTTAAGAATAAAGATTAGTATCATTAGCTCTCTACATCACTATGCAGCTGAATTATAATTGAGTGTTAGATTATAAAATTACAACTCTTAGCGCTCACAACAACTTCAAAGTTTAATTTGGCACAGTGGAAGAGATTATAGAAGATTCAAACCTCATTTTCCATAGATTTGAAGTGAATTTAAGAGAAAAATATCATTGCATGGTTCTAGGATTTGACACATGAAAAGGATGCTTAACCTATCCGACGCCATAAGTTTTAGAGTTTTGGTGTGGTGGAGGGATATTAACATGGCATCAAAACAATCCAAATTAAAATCTCAATGGATGCATGTTTAAAAACAAAAATTAAAAAAAATAGTCTAGATTTCTGCCCATGACTAAAGCCCTCAATTCCGTGGGGTCATGTCGAGTCATTAAACTATAAACCTCGGCACTCATCATAACTTTTGAGTTTCGATGTAGTGGAGTTCTTTAACAACAAGAAGTATTCAAATGTTTTTCTACATCCTTTGTAAATATAAAGAGGATACTTTTTCTCATAGTTGATGCCTACTCGAAAGAATCACAATGATCTAACAGGAATAACAAAAGGAAACAGTATAGAGGAGATTGAACTTCAGTTATGAGATTAACAAATTAGAGTGCATACCACAATAAGTTTTCCTTTGTTCTCTGGCATTTTTGCAAGCCTAAGTGCTGCAACAGTATTAGCTCCAGAAGATATTCCTACCTACGTGAAACAAGAACAGAGATATGTGATCGTGCACATGCACACACAAAGACATACACAAACTGGAAATACTCATCTGTATAATAATTTATCTATAGTGATAACATTGTCACCATGTACTATAAATTTTTCATCAGTTTAAATGTTATATGTCCATCTAATGTGATTAAATGTTTACCAGAAGTCCCTCCTTCAGTGCCAATTCTCTTGCCATCTTCACTGCATCATCACTAGATACCTATGGAGTATATGAATTTCATAATTGCATTAATTTGTATATGTTTTGAAGTATATAAATGATATGGATGACAACTAAAACTTACCTCAAGTACTTTCTCCATTACATCCATATCCAAAATATCAGGCTTAAAACCCACTCCATTGCCAGTAATATGATGTGGACCTAAAAAAAGAAATTGGGTAAATATCAGAAAACCCCCCCTTAACTTTGAACAATTATTAGAAAACCCCCCTTAACTTTCAAAATATCGGGAAAACCCCGTTAAGTATAAAGGTTATCACAGAACCCCCTTTAACTTTCTAAATTTACCAGAAAACTCCCTTCAACTTTGAGATTTTATCAAAAAACCCCTCAAATTTAAGGGGGTATTTTTGATAAAATCTCAATGTTAAAAGGGTGCTTTATGATAACCCCTAAACTTTGGGTTGGGGGTCTGATATTTTTAAAGATAAGGGACGTCTTCTGATAATCGTGCAAAGTTAAAGGGGGTTTTAGGATATTTAGCCAGAATAAATTTGTATGCACATTAAAAATGTGAATTGGAGAGCGGAACGGTACAGTATTTAGAGTATAGCTATATATTGATCTAAGTAATGTGCGTATATACCGGGTTTTCCTCCATTCAATATATTGCTTTCTGTTGGTTCAACACCGTATATCTGCAAAATGTTATTAAATAGTTCAGGTGTACGTAATCACAAATGAACTTTAAGTAATTGAATAAAAAAGCAGAGTTATTTGAGATTAACTAATAGACATGATAAATATTAAGTAAAAATTGATCCTAAGAATGTACCTTGACATTAGGATTCATAGCCTTGAGATATTTGCCAACTCCAGTGACAGTACCGCCACTACCTATTCCCATTACAAAAATGTCTACTTCACCGAGAGTATCTTCCCATATCTCAGGACCTGTTGTCTCGTAATGAATCTAAAAATATTTCCACTCATCAGATGCAATATGGCATGTATGAATGAATTCATCGATGCTTAAACATGAAGTGGATCAAATTGAATATCTAAAAGGATATATTAATTCATATAAGAGACTAGAAGGAAGAGGGGATTTGACACTTGAAAAGTAATTCTTGCAATTTTTATATCACATATGTTTTGATACTGAACAATCATATGACTACTTCCCTAGAAGTTCCTAACAAAATTCTATATGTCGAAGGTTTCAGATACAGGACTGCGTCTACAGAGGTACATAATTGTACTGAAGTATATTACTGTATGGATTTGAGATTTCTTGTAGCACAGCCATTGTATGTGCGAGTATCGGCATCTGAAGAAGTTAGCAAGTCAAGAAATCAGATAACATAAACTCAAGCAAGAAGTAGTGTTTTCTTGCTAGTAGAATGCGGAGGTCTGCGGAATGAACTTTTGCTTCATTAAATGCAGAGGTGCCAATGAGAGATAATATGATGTGAGGTTATTATTAAGTGGGTGTCCAAATTAAAATGTCCAAATCATAATCTTTAGTTGATTTAACCCTGGTTTATTAACATATGGCCAATAGAAGGTAGCACTAAGAACAGGTTTAGGTAGTACTATTTGGAAACGTTCTACCGACTTCCATTCGTATCCACTTCTGAGTAATGAACTTACTGAAGAAATTACAGAAACTCAGAAGAATCAGTCAAACCAGGCGGCGGTCGACCGGTCCGGTCGACCGCATTCGTGCACAAGGCTTCCTGTGCGTCTGGAAGGAGGTCGGTCGACCGGCCCGGTCGACCGCAGATGATTCGGTCGACCGGTGCGGTCGACCGACAGAGATCTAGAGCTTTGTTTTAGGGTTTGGTCTGAGAGATTTGTAACCCTATTTGTATTCTCTTGATTTCTAGTAGAAAGAACTCCCCCCTCCTTGCCCCGTGGACGTAGGCAACTTGCCGAACCACGTAAATTGTGTGTTCTTGCTGTGATTGTGGTTTGCATATTGTTTGTGGTTTAGTTCTAGTTATTGTTCGTGTTGCCCTAGAAAGCTTCCGCCGCGCACAACAATTGGTATCAGAGCTAGATCGACAACATGGGAGATGCAAGCACGTCAGGTTCGTCTCTAACAAAGGCGATACAGAGTCTGAGCATCAATAACACGAAGATTGATGTTCCGAAGTTCGATGGCAAGATCAATTTTGGATTGTGGAGGTGTCAGGTGATGGATGCTTTGGATGCACAGAATTTGGAGGAGACTCTTGAGTTAAAAGAGAAACCCGCTGAGTTGGAGGATAAGGTTTGGAGAAAGATGAACAGTAGAGCTTGTGGTGTTATTAGGTCATGCTTGACGCCGGATCTTATTTATGATGTTATGAACGAGACGTCGGCGAAGAAGATGTGGGAAACACTCAATGAGAAATATCTTACGAAGAGCATTGAGAATCGGCTTCACTTGAAGAAGAGATTTTACCAGTTCAAGATGAAGAGAGGGGTTTCCATCAGGGAGCATGTCAACAATTTCACTAAGCTACTTTCAGATATGGCCAATGTTGATATTATAGTTGAGGATGAAGACAAGGCGATGCTACTTCTGTGTTCGTTGCCCGAAGATGATTATGGTACGTTCGTTCTCACTATGATCAATGGAAAAACTACAGTTAGCTACAAGGAGGTGACCTCAGCTTTGGTGAACTATGAGTTGAGGAAGAGTGATGGGTGAATCCTCCGAGAAGGCATCGGGAGATGCGTTAGAAGTTCGAGGCCGAGATCCAAACCGTCGTCAGTTTAACCGCTCAAAGTCTAAGAATAGGAGTGCCTATAAGAGTGTTGGTAGAAATCAATGTCGGTATTGTAAAGAAGAAGGACATTGGAAGATTGACTGCCCAAAGTGGAAAGAAAAGGCCGGAAAGAATAAGGGGAAAGCTGCACAAGCTTCAGAAGTAAATGTTGCAAAAGCTATTGGTGAGCATTCAGATTCAGATTCTTCAGGCTATTCATGCCCTGCTTTACCTTCGGTTTGCTATGCGGATTCCACGGAGTGAATGATGGATTCGGGAGCTACATATCACATCTGCCCTAAGAGGGAGTGGTTTTCTAGCTTTGAGGAGCTGGAAAGAGGGGATGTCGTGCTTATGGGTAATGATCACGTATGCCCTATTGGTGGTATTGGTTCAGTCCGGATCAGGATGCATGATGGTGTAGTGAGGGAATTGAAGGAAGTGAGGTTCGTGCCGCAGTTGATGAAGAACATCATTTCTCTTGGGACTTTGGAGGCAGCAGGATATCGAGTGATCTTAGAGGATGCTGCAGTGAAGGTCACGAAGGGTTCTATGGTGGTGATGCGAGGTGTCAGGAAAAACTACCTATACTACTTAAACGGCAATACAGTTACAGGGGGTCTGGCAGCTTCTATCACTACAGAGGAGGACACTACCACCTTATGGCACATGAGACTTGGACACACAGGTGATAAGTCCCTACAGTCATTGGCAAAACAGGGGCTATTGAAAGGTGCTAAGACCTGCAAGATGGAATTGTGTGAGCATTGTGTACTTGGGAAGAAGACTAGAGTGAAGTTTGGCACCGCTGTTCATAACACCCTAGGTACATTGGATTATATTCACACAGACGTTTGGGGTCCTTCCAAGAACACATCTCTTGGTGAGGCCAACTATTTTGTCACTTTCATTGATGATTATTCCAGGAGGAATTAGGTATACCCGATGAAGCATAAACATCAGGTCCTGGATATTTTTGTGGAGTGGAAGAAGAAAGTGGAGCTGCAGACAGGTAGAAAGGTGAAGACTCTACGTTCAGATAACGGTGGAGAGTACAAGAGTGATCCATTTCTGCAGTTTTGCTGGGATCACGGCATTAGAAGACACTTCACAGTTCGAGAGACACCGCAACAGAACGGGGTGGCTGAGAGATTGAACCGTACCTTGCTGGAGAAGGTGCGGTGTATGATGACGCAGAGTGGATTGCCTAGATCTTTTTGGGCCGAGGCGTTGGTTTATGCGAGCCATCTTGTGAACAGGTTGCCGTGCACTGCGATAGACGGGAAGACTCCTTTGGAGCGTTGGTTTGGTTCGGTGGCTAGTGACTATGAGTCGCTTCGGATATTCGGGTGTCCAGCTTATTATCATGTCAGTGATGGTAAATTAAATCCGAGAGCGAGGAAAGCAGTCTTTGTGGGATTTAGAGATGGAGTCAAAGGCTTCAAGTTATGGGATCCACAGGACAAGAAGATAGTTATTAGCAGAGATGTCACATTTGACGAGGCGTACATGATGAGGCCTCGAACCCCTCAGCAGGTGGAGGGAGACCAGACAGGAGAGATATCACAGCAGGTGGAGGATGATGTGACTCCACCCACTCCAGAGAACACTGTATCCATTGAGGCTCCTACAGAGGTGACACTGGGAGGAGATGAGATGACAGATGGGCAGATACAGGATACAGTAGATCATGGGACTCAGGAACAGGGTCATGTTCAGAGGACCATTGCAGCAGATAGACCGAGGAGAGAGATTCGTCGGCCAGCTAGGTATAATGATGTCATGGTCGCATATGCATTATCAGTGGAGGTCGTTGATGATATGGTTCCAGCCACATTCAGGGAGGCAGAGTCTAGCCCCGATTCGATCAGGTGGAGGGAAGCTATGGAGGAGGAGATGCGGTCTCTTCAGAAGAACGACACTTGGACACTTGCACATCTACCTAAGGGTAAGAAAGCTATTGGTTGCAAGTGGGTATATGCGAAGAAGGAGGGATCTTCTATTGGGGACATTCGGTTCAAAGCCAGATTAGTTGCCAAGGGATATGCACAGCTTGAGGGCATTGATTACAACGAGGTATTTTCACCCGTTGTGAAGCATTCGTCGATTCGGATTTTATTGGCGTTGGTGGCACAGTTGGATTTGGATTTGGTCCAGATGGATGTGAAGACAGCCTTTCTACACGGTGATTTAGATGAGGAGATCTACATGACACAACCACAGGGTTTCAAAGCTGCAGGAAAGGAAAATTTGGTTTGTAAGCTGAAGAAGTCTCTTTATGGTTTGAAGCAGTCACCAAGACAGTGGTATAAGAGATTCGACGGCTTTATGATTGGCCGAGGGTACACAAGGAGCCCATATGACCCATGTGTTTATATGCACAAGCTACAGGATGGTGAGCTCATATATTTGCTTTTATATGTTGATGATATGCTTATTGCTTCCAGGAATTCTTCAGCTATTCGAAAGCTGAAAAAGGAGTTATCATCCGAGTTTGAGATGAAGGATCTTGGAGAGGCAAAGAAGATATTGGGTATGGAGATCGAGCGAGACAGGGTGAAGGGGAAATTGAAGCTTACACAGAAGAGCTACTTGCAGAAGATGTTGAAGAAATTCAGCTTTGATGGCAATGCAAAAGCAGTTAGCACACCATTGGCTCCCCACTTCAAGCTTTCAGCGTTGATGTCACCTGTTTCAGTTGAGGACAGAGATTATATGTCGAAGGTCCCATATGCTAGTGCAGTAGGTAGCTTGATGTATGCGATGGTGTGTACGAGGCCAGATTTGTCACAGGCCGTGAGCATGGTATCGAGATACATGCATGACCCCGGGAAGGGTCACTGGGAGGCCGTGAAGTGGATTCTACGGTATGTTCGAGGCACCGTGGATGTTGGTTTAGTGTTTCAGAAGGATGAGAAGGACGGGCAGGCTTGTATTGGTTATGTGGATTCAGATTATGCTGGAGATCTTGACAAACGCCGGTCTACGTCAGGTTATGCTTTTACATTGGCAGGTGCACCTGTATGTTGGCGTTGCACGCTTCAGTCCACAGTGGCTCTCTCTACTACAGAGGCAGAGTATATGGCAGTTACTGAAGCTATTAAGGAGGCTTTATGGTTGCGTGGATTATTGGAGGACTTGGGGATTGCACAGGAGACTATTCGGATATATTGTGATAGTATGTCGGCTATCTATTTGGCAAAGAACCAGGTTTATCATGCGCGCACAAAGCACATCGATGTCAGATTCCACTTTGTACGGGACGTCTTGAATGATGGAGATGTCATATTGGAGAAGGTCCACACAAATGACAACCCTGCAGATATGTTGACCAAAGTTGTTTCAGGAGTGAAATTTGGTCATTGTTTGAAGTTGTTGAACATCCTTCAGTGCTGAGGCCGTTGGCGGCCATTTGGGTGAACTACGTTCGGCTTGATTCCTTGGGCAAGAGGATACGTAGGCAGTCTTTAGATGCAGCCGGTTTGATCAGTTGATCAAGATGGGGGGAGATCGTGTTTCAGCTCGAGTATTGTTCCTGGACCTGTTGAGGAACTATTGGATGGTTTGGTGTCGGCTCAGTTTTGGTGGAAACATTCGCCGAGGTGGAGAATTGAAGGAATTTCAGCATCAGCAGCAGAATCAGGAAAAACAGGCGGCGGTCGACCGGTCCGGTCGACCGCATTCGTGCACAAGGGTTCCTGTGCGTCTGGAAGGAGGTCGGTCGACCGGCCCGGTCGACCGCAGATGATTCGGTCGACCGGTGCGGTCGACCGACGGTCTCTCTGGATTTTTGGGGTTTTTGCTGGATGGTGATCGGTCGACCGGGCCGGTCGACCGACGAAGCGGATATCAGTTTTTCCAGTTTTTTGACCCGTTTCGTTTTGTAATCTATAAATACCCTAAACCTGATTTGTTAGGGTAACCTCAAGGACGATTTTGAGCAGCCTCCAAGAGAGTTTTGTTGCATCCAATTGTGGGAGAGATTTGAGAGATTAAGTGCTTTGTTTTAGGGTTTAGTCTGAGAGATTTGTAACCCTATTTGTATTCCCTTGATTTCTAGTAGTAAGAACTCCCCCCCTCCTTGCCCCGTGGACGTAGACAACTTGCCGAACCACGTAAATTGTGTGTTCTTGCTGTGATTGTGGTTTGCATATTGTTTGTGATTTAGTTCGAGTTATTGTTCGTGTTGCCCTAGAAAGCTTCCGCCGCGCACAACACTTACAAACTCATAACTCGTAAGATAACATAAGCTCACTATTCATTCATTAGCTTTTTTACATTACAGATATCTTTGATTTGACTGATAAGATTTTCGGGATTTCGTCTGTGAGTGTAGTCCCACACTGAAAAGAAAACGTGATGAACTTGAATAAAAAGTTAGGCCTGATAAGTGATGATCTTTAAAAAAAAGTCGGGGCTTAAACTCTGACGTTAATTTGGTTCTCAATCTCTATTTAAGGCTCATTAACTCCTTGTTAGGCATGATTTCGCTGTTGAAAAAGACAGAAAATCGAAGCAAAAAACAGCTACAGGATTTCATTCTGGTCGGTCGACCGACCAGATGCAGGTTTTGTGTGCAGGAATCATGCACGCGATTAGTCGACTGATGGAGCGGAACCGGTCGACCGATGAGCATCCACCAATCGACTGATGGACTTCCATCAATCGACCGAAAATGAGTTATTGGGCTGCCGAATTTTGTTTTCTAATCTGTTTTAGAATTAGTATATATATAATTGACGACACGTTTTTAGGGTTGAGGTGAGAGGTGTTAATCAGAGAATTTGGAGTTTTTTGAGCACTTTGAGAGGGATATTATTGTGAGGGAGTGAGAGATTTTTGGTTAGGGTTATTTTGAGAGTTTGTGTGAGTTGTAGCCCGTTGTTTTCTCCTCCATATAGTGAAATCTTCCCATCCTCTCCCCATGGACGTAGGCAATTTGCCGAACGACGTAAATCTCTGTGTTTGTGTGTAATTTTGGACGTTCTTTTGTGAATTACACTCGTTGGTTGTTCTCCTCTCATTGCTCGACGACTTGTTTGGTTTGTTCGCACGCTTCCGCCGTTGCGCAACATTCCCCGCATGGAAGAAATCCCTTAAGCCTCTTTGAAAATACATTTCTTCCAGAGACATACAACATATATATAGTTTTCAAGATTGAGAAATCAGCAAAAGAATGATAAGCTAATATTTGCATTTCTGGAAAATCTCGTGTTACATTAGTAATTTTTTAAAGCCCCACCCGTCAAAAAAAAAATGCTATGAGCATCTAGTTCTATAAATGTCATGTGTGATGTGAAATTAAAATGATTGGTTTATTTTAGAAGAATACAATATCAATGATAATTTTCCATAAGATTGTCTTAATTAGTACGCCAATTTCTTTCTCCTTCATTACTGCCTATGATACCGGATTAGTAAAATTAATTACTATGTGAACATAATCACGAATGTATAGGGAAGACTACACATGTGAAAAACACACCTAATAACAAAACATGCCGTCTTATAATAAGATCATGTGAACAATGAAAAGTTGAAAACAGTAAGTTTTACCTTAACATTAGCAGGGTTGTTGAACTGTTGAAGCATGAAAGCATCCTTATGAGAGTCCATGAGCTCATAGGCTTTCTTCACTGTACCTCCCATCCCCTTGGTAGGATCCGTGAGTACTAAGTTTGCTCCAAAGGCTCTCATGGTTACTCTTCTCTCAAGGCTTGTGTAAGAGGGCATTGTTAGTATAAGCTTGTATCCTTTTAGAGCGCACATGAATGCCAGTCCTATCCCCATGTTTCCAGATGTCGGCTCGATCAATGTTGTCTGTAATTGCATTACAAACACATTTTACAATCAACAACTTAGTAGGAAAATTGGCACCAAAAAAGTTTTTTCTTTTTAATTTTATTTTACAGTTTTCTCTAGGGTAACTGCAGGCTTGCGCGCGCGCCATGTTGATCTTGAATACCTCAAATATTTGGTACAGCAGAGCTACTCTGATTCCTTGCATGTTTGATTGCTTTAATTAAAAGAATTCTAAAAAATGATTGCTTAAAATTCTTTGAAATATATGGTTGATACATTATTAATTTTCAATCTGTGGTATTTATTTTATTTAGACTCTTTAGTTTCCCTAACTGTCGACTTTTGGAGAGAAGAAGCGAATGGTTGTTCTCACAAAGAGCCACTCGATTTATAGAGGGCTTCTTCTCCCAATCACATCCACCCCAAATCTGCCTCATATTAAACTCACATTAATTCTAAATAATAGCCATGAACAGCCTTGAATAAAATCTCATTAAGGACCAGTTTATTCTCCGTTAATATGCCATTAACACTATTGTTATTTCTCGTTTAACAAATGTGTTTATTTGGACAAATATTATTAACACTAACAAACGACAAACACTGACCTTGCCCGGGGTGATCAACCCATTCTTTTCTGCATCTTCAAGCATAGAGTAAGCAGGCCTGGTCAACAACAGTAACACAATAAATAATATACAAAAAAAATAATAAGAAGAATTATCAACTAAATAAAAATACAATAAAATAAGAGAAAATACAATACCTGTCCTTAACACTGAAGGAAGGTTGCATGAATTCTAGCTTAGCTGCCACCCTGGCTTCACACCCTTCGGTCACTTTGTTGAGATAAACTATTGGGGTCCTACCAATAAGCTGAAATTTATAAAAAATTTAAATTAATTAGATGGATTTTAAAATGGTGCTTTAATTTCTCCAGAAAAAATACGTATGCTAAAAATAGAATATTAACTAGGATTGGAAATCCTGATAATGTTAGTTTGTTGAAAAGATAAACCTATTAATTCATAATGAAGAAAGGGGGGAAAAGGCAAATAACAAAAAGTGTAGTTGCTGGATGTTCAACTCAGAAAGAGAGAGAGAGAAAAAAAAAACCAATTCAGATGGCAAAAGATACATTCAATAAAGAAAGTGGGTTCAGGAGAATAGAAGCTTGCCTTCGATGCATCAGCCTTGACACTGGTTGCAGCTCTAAGATAATTTTGAGAATGAGTTGACAAGGGTGAGATTTTAGAGGAAGGAGATAGAATTTTGGACCCTTTCCTCATCAAGCTCATTAGCTTTGCCATCTCTCTCCCTCTCCCTTCTTATCAAAGTGTCTTCCCCTCCCCACCACCACTCTCTCTCTTTATATCTAGTTTGCTCAAAAACCAGAGGATTAGTTATATCTCATGGTGGGCCAACTTTTTAAATATATTTATGTTGGAGAATATTGTAGTTAAATTGCAAAATTTCCAATACATAGAACCTGTACTATCCTTCTCACCTTCATGTGCTGTGGGTCCCTGTTATTTTCTTATCTATTAGAATCAAGCTTAATTAACATGACGCCTAAGCTTACTCGTCTCTGGTTTTGTACTGTGATGGCTGACACTTTGAGAAATAAATTGACCGATGAACGTCAAAATCGAGAGAACTCAATTAGGAATTTTACTACTGAAGTTGAGGGCCAGAGATCAGAGGGGCTGAACTTAACTTCTCGGGAATAAAGCACATGGTACATTTGGACAAAAGCGAAAAGCTGAGCATGATCCCGGCAGATTCCTCCAAATAAAGATTCCTTAAAATTTTTTGACTGGAAAGAGGGTGAGGTACTCAATTAGGAATTTTACTACTGAAGTTGAGGGCCAGAGATCAGAGGGGCTGAACTTAACTTCTCGGGAATAAAGCACATGGTACATTTGGACAAAAGCGAAAAGCTGAGCATGATCCCGGCAGATTCCTCCAAATAAAGATTCCTTAAAATTTTTTGACTGGAAAGAAGCGGCTGCAGCGTGCTCTGGACATCCTATATACTATATACTCATATATATATATATATATATATATATATATATACTATGATATATAACCTTATATATATTTAGTATATATATGAGATTAAATTGGGTATCCTTGCCAAGCGAGGGATTCCTCCCCCATGACGCTTCTAAAATCACATGAGTAGCGCATATTGTGGATTGATCTGCCCTCCGTTAAAACTTGACTCTACAATATTCTAAAACCCCTAAGTACACACCAAGTTTGGGCTGAACCCGTCGTCGTTTTGCACCCTCCATCGAAACTGTATCAATTTTAAACGGTTCCTTTGAATGAATAGGAACTTTTCACATGGGCTCGGGATGGGAGGGTCAAACGAAACAGAATTCACACCCAAAACTTTGGAACTGTTTGTTAGGATTTAGAATATGTAGACTCAACGTTAACCGGAGCGGATCATCCACAATGTCGCTCAATTCATGTGATTTTTAGAGGCGTCGCTAGAAGGGAAATTCCCCTCCATATTGACAAGAGATACCCATTAATCCTCTCTTCCATTCTCTCTATACTATATATATATACTATATATATATATTATATATATATATATACTATATATATATATACTATATATATATATATATACTACTATATATATATATTATATAACGTATATACTATATATATACTAATATATATATAAAGAGAGAGAGATTAATGAGTATCCCTTGTATATTATATTATATATATAGCGGGAATTTGTGATCTACTTTATGAGGATTGGTGCGGGATTGTGGTTGGCGCCACTATAGACGACAAGGAGAGGAAATCTCCTCCTATGACAAGGATACCATTAATTCTCTCTCTTTACTATTATATTATAGTATATATATATATATATATATATATATTATATATATATATATATATTATATATATAAAGAGGAGAGATTATGGTATCCTTGTCATATGGAGGGGATTCCTCTTTAAAGCTTCTAAAATCACATGATCTGAGCGACATCATGGATGATCCGTTTCCGTTGAACTTGATCATATAATTCCTAAAACCCCAACAACACAAGTTTGGGGTGAATCCTGTCGTCGTTTGACCCTCCATCCGAGCCATGTGCGAGGAAAAGTTCTATTCATTTCAAAACGTTAAAATTTGATACGATGGTTCGATGGAGGGGTCAAACGACGGCACGTTCCGTCACCCCAAACTTGCGTGGTGTTAGGGGTTTTAGCAATATGTAGATCAAGGTTCAACGGAGTGGATCGATCCACAATATCCGCTCAAGTCATGTGGATGTGTTAGAGGCCGTCATATGAGAAAATCACCCTCCTATGACAATGTATACCCATTAATAATATATATATTATATATATATATATATAATTACTATATTATTATATATATATATATATATATAATATCAAGGTAAAGCCTTTGTGTCAACTTAAGTGGATAGGGAATAGTGTGTCCACCCAAAGTTTTATAAACCACTCATATTGTCTAAGTGGATCCTTGTATATATAAGAAAGACTGTTTTATATTAATAAATGTGTGGCTACAATACTTTGCTAGACAATCAACTATAAGTTGATAAGGAGTCCTGCTCTCTCTCTCTTCTCTCTACTCTCTCTCTCTCTCTCTCTCTATCTATATATATATATGATATATATAATATATATTATATGATATATATATATATATCTACTGAAAAAATATACATATCCATCTTCTAGAGATTGTTTGAGGAAAATTCCAATATCCCAAGGACAAACAACCATTAATCATCAAAATACAAACCAAGTTAAAGTTAACCTGCTACACTAGTAACACCAGAAAAAACATCCGACAAAAAAAAACCAAAATGCTTCAAAAGGACAGAGACAAAAGACTGGGACTGGGGATAGGAGGACTATAGAGTCATATTGCAGCAGAGAAATTATCACCCACCTCAGCTTCGTCGTTCGCTTGAGCAATGAGCTTCATGCCCAGATTGATAGCAATTTTGTGGAGTTTAGAGCCAGTTCTACTGACAGAGGTGCTTGTCCAAAATAAAACATTTCTAGCAACATTAGAGGCAATGTGATAAGGACAAGCATCGATGCCATTAAAGATGAAGTTGTTGCGACAATTCCATAAACACCAACAGAAGCATGGGAGCAGAACTCTCCAAATGGTGGTAAGATCCTGACTGAGGGCTGAACTGAAGTTAAAAGAGATCATATCTTCCAGGTTGTTAGGCCAAACTGCTGAGGGAACTTGCGGGAGAAGAAAATACCAAGCTAAAGAAGAGAAAGCACAACTTATGAACAGGTGGTCATGAGATTCAATGGCCTCATTGCAGAGGGGGCAGCTGGGGCTACCTCCCCAACCTTTGGACACCAGATTATCCCTAGTATTCAACTTGTACTTACTTGCAATCCAAAAGAAGACTTTAACCTTCAGGGGGATGAGAGGGATCCAAATAAAGCTGTAGTGGCGGGAGATAACTCCTCCAGAGGTGATGAGAGCATAAAATGATTTAACAGTATAAGTACCAGAAGAGTGATAATGCCAGATGAGCTTGTCGTGAGAAGCTGAAGCAAAAATTGAGAATGAGGCTAGGTGGTTGAGAAGACCAATGATCTCATTCCTGGCAGCCTGAGAGATTCCTCTCCTTAAAATTGGATGTCACTGCCAAGCAGTTCAATGCATGAAGCATTGCGAAAGAGTAGAGCAATTCTTAAAGAAAGCAAGGAGATGAACACTTGGAAACAGGCTACTGAGGGAGTTAACTTTAGTCCACTTGTCACACCAAAATCTACAAGTTTTTCCATCCTCAACACTCCATTTAACGTGACTAAAGAAGGGAGGACAAATTGAATGCAAGTCATGGATGAATTTAGAAGCCGAACCCTTGTTAGGAGGGGGAGGGGGGGGGGAGGGGGGGAGACAATAGGATTGGATTGATTCTTAGAATACAGAGAGAAGATAACTTTACTGACAAAAGAGTTTCTATCCATGATTTTCCAGATCCACTTAGCTAGGAGAGCTATGTTAAAGGAAGAGCTATCTTTGACCCCAAGACCACCTTCTTTTTTTTTGCTTTGCAGACAGTTCTCTAATTGATAAGACACTTGACTTTAGAGGGAGGAATATGACCACACCATAGAAAGTTTCTCCTTGTTTTGTCAATGACTTTTATGAGCCAAACAGGCAATTTGAGGAAAGACATGTAGTATAAGGGGAGGGAAGAGAGAACAGAGTTAAGCAGTGTAAGTCTCCCACCAAGAGATAGCGTTTTGTTTTTCCAAAGTGCAAGCTTTTTAGAAAAAGATTCCAAAAGGGGTTGCCAATCTCTTCTTGAGAGAGAACCTTTCTTCAAAGGCATACCAAGGTAAGAGAAGGGGAGGTTACCCACAGAGCAGTTAAAAGAGCTAGCTAAACGTGCACCCTTGAAAGGAACATTGCCTAAGTAGCAGAGGCTAGTTTTGGACTAGTTGACTTTAAGTCCAGAAATATTAGCAAAGATCAAGAGAACTATTTTGAGGGTTGTAATGTCGGAATGAGAAGCTTTAGAGACTATGATGATATCATCTGCAAACTGGAGTGATCTAATAAGGTTTAACTCACCTTTGAGGTTAAGGTTAGAGAGATCACCAGAGGCAACACTACTCTTAATCATTTTGCTATGGACATCCACAACCAACAAAAAGAGTATAGGTGAAAGTGGGTCACCCTCCTTAAGACCACGATAGCACTTAAAAAATTTGGTGGGAGAGTCGTTAACCAAAATAGATGATTTGGAGGAGGAGAGGATGAATTGGATCCCGGAGCACCATTGAGGACTGAAGCCCCTAGCTCTGAGAAGGTTCAAGAGGAAATTCCAGTTAACACAATCAAAGGCCTTGAAGAAGTCCACCTTTATAGCACAGATCTCCTTCTTGCCAGAAGAGCAGAAGTTAACCATCTCATGGGCTAAGAGAATGGAGTCCAAAGTAGATTTCCCATTTTGGAAAGCAGCTTGGGAATTGACAACAAGCTGAGGGAGGAATTTTGAGTCTATTGGCCAAGACTTTGGTAAAAATCTTGCAAGTGCTATTGAGGAGGCTGATAAGTCTGAAGTCAGGGGGAGAACATGCACCATCTTTCTTGGGGATAAGACATATATAAGAGTAGTTTATGTTATGAAGGAGTTGGGGATGAGAATAGAGGGGTTGAATGAAAGAGATAACATCAAGATGAATTGTGGACCAAACTTTTAGAAGAAAAAAAAGTGGAAGGCCATCAGGGCCAGAGGATTTTTCAGGGTGAAGATCAAAGACATCAGATTTTATTTCTTTAGGGGAAAAAAGAGAGTCAAGAGGAGATAGATCTATATTGTTATCAGGGTATAAGATGTTCCAGTTAATGGTAAGTCTGGATTCAGTAGGTTGAAGGAAGAGGTTGGAGAAATAGTCATAGAAAGCTTGTTTCATATCTAAGTCTAAAGAAACAATTGAGTTGTTAATGAGGAGATGAGAATGAATTTTTTTTCTTCTGTGATAGGAGGCAGTCCTATGAAAGAAAGCTGAGTTATTGCCCCCCTCTTTCAACCATTGAATACTAGACCTCTGCTTCCACTTAATTTCTTCAACCTTAGCTAACTGGTGAAGGTGTTCTTTAACACTGAGCCTAAGGAGGGATTCTTGGTTGGAAAGGGCTCTAGACTCCTCAATACTGTTGAGGGAATCCAAGGTGACCATAGCTTTGGAGAGGGCTTGGTTAAAGGAGCCAAGAGAAGAGCTTTTCCACCATTTAATTCTTTTTTTAATAAATTTCAATTTGAGAGGCAGGGAGATCTACTGGTCATGTCTGGGGATGAAGGATATCTAACAGGATTGGATGAAAGGAATGAAAGAGGGAAAGGAGAACCAGAACTTCTCAAATCTAAACAGAGGTGGTTCATAGGGGGGGATGATGTCCAAAATGATAGGAGAGGCTAATACCCATATTGAGAAAGAAGGGGGAAGTGAGATTCAAAGTCCAAAGAAACAAAGAACCTGTCGAGCCTAGCTTGAACAAGAGGGGTTCTTTGGTTAGACCTCCTTAAATTTGATAATAATAAATATAAAAAAAACCACGGTCCCCGCTTAGATTAGAGGTATGGGTTATGGGAATTATCAAATATAAAAGTAATTACCCTCTCAAAGGCCCTCCTACAATATCAAAACTCCCAAGTTATGGCTCTTTTTTGGGGGAAACGTAGAGTCGCGCACCAGTATAAATTAATAATATGGTCAGTATACCAACTCAAAGCTCTGATCACAACATCAAAACTTCAAAGTTATGATAAGGATTTAGAGTTGTAGCTTTGTATTCTAACATAAGCAAAAGTAAATTAATTTTGTTATTTTTCTTAACTTTTAAGTGATACGAGTTCAGTGGTCAGAGCTGGCTCATTAAAAGCAGAATTATGCCTGGTTAATTTCTTGAGTATGGTAGTGATAGTGCCTAGACGTACTTTAAGCCGTCCATTTTGGAGAAAGGTGTGCCTTCGGACATATATCATTAGCTGTAGCATGGACAATATACGAAAAACTGTTTATATTATCACCACATGTACTTTCCAGAGTGCCACAATTAAAATAATCAAATCACAAAAACTGTAAAATGGAAGAAAACAAGTAATAATGATGATAATAATAATAATAATAACACACGGCTATGGAGAAAACTTGCCTTGGAGGCGTTCTCTCTTATTTTTCTTGTACGCATGTCAGTCAAATTTTGAGGAGATATGTAAGGATCAATGGCAGGCTGCGCAGAGTAAGAGTGACCTCTCTGTAGAAGAGAGAGACCCGTGTAACCCTTTCTCATGCTGCTCATAAACCTCGCCATCTCTCTCATCCCTAGCTCTTTTCTCTTGTCTGCTGTGTAATACTCTTGCTTTACAATCTTGAGCCCATATAAATAGCAAAACTTTGCTCATTAATAAATCCATAGCATTACATTTATTTTTGTGGTGATCTCATCAAGTTTTGGATGGATGGGGCTGTTTCTATCTCAAGAGTCCTTTCTCAGTTGGACACTAATTATGACTTGATGAATTATATACTTCATCTTCATGAGCTTGAAATATTCGATTTTGGATCATTCTAGGTGTTCAGAATCCTTTGAACGGCATGTTTACGAGATTTGATTATGTGACCCTCTAATATCTGTCTCTAGATCACTTTCATGCACACTACTATAGTATTTACGAGTTTTTTTTTATGCTGAACTATTAATTTGACTAAACTTGTTATACTGAGGATTTTTTTTTTTTTTTTTAGAATTTTGAACTTCAAATAACGCACATTGGTCATCACATAGCTTGGCTTTAAGGTAGGCTAAGGTATAAATAACCAAAAAACACTTCATAAAGAACTAGAAGCAAATGCATATTCATGCCTTGCTATTTGAAAGATAGATAATAGGTTGATGTTGGTCTTAAATGTATTCAAGTCCTTTAAGCAATCTATTTTTATCTGCTAATAAAATTACAATGAAGCATGCTTAATATGACATAACAAACTAGCTTAGGCTTAACTTGCATGATCACATCACTTTGACCATGTTCTCTTGAAGCTAGGTCGGATTTACCATGCTCCATTTTCATAAAACTTGGCGCAAAAAAGGGCTCTAGAACCGGTTTCAATCTCCTAGCTTCTAGCAAAAGTGTCAAAAAGCCCTGCCACTACACTAAAACGTATTTGAGGAGCACTGCATTTATCATAATTGCAACATACCAAATAGCAAAAGCTGATTTGCAATACATAGAAATTTGGATCATTACCAAGAGAGTACGAATCCTATCAGCACGTCTCATACCTTATAGGACGTTTCTGAACCAATCAATATGGAGGATAAGGGGTGTTTTGGTAATTTTGAGGACCCATGAACGGTTGAGATTGCCCCCTACAATGGAGTGTTTTGATAGGAAGTTTAGTCTTTAAAGATCCACTAAATATCTTGTCAAAACAATCCGTATATAAGAGTGGGATGGTTTGTGTCATCATGTATATATAATAGAAGAAATGAAATTACTAAATTAATATCCAAGCACCCATGAACTATATACATCACCCTTTGGCTACGTTCTCATAGAATCTGCACCCATAGAAAGCCAACTCCAAACATAATAAATAATAATAATAATAGCAATCCTCATTAGGTGGAACTACATGACAGTCCAACTAGGAATTAAGCACCCCTTTTTTTAAGTTCAAAAGGCAAGAGTGCAAGTCCATTGGTCAAGTGGAGTTGAGTTCGTTTGAGATCCATGTCGGTTTGCTGATTTAACACAGAGGATAGCCAACTTGGGCTCTGCGGCTGGGCTCAGCTTTGTCTCATTTGTTGGACTTACCTTTATACTATTATTATCCTCATGAAAACGAGCTTTCGCCTTCAAGGGGCTGTTTGGTTGATGTATTTGGCATTGGGGGTTGGGCAGAAAGCCTGTCAAAAGTACTCTTTTGGCAGGCTTTCTGCCCAACCCCCAATGCCAAATACATCAACCAAACAGCCCCCAAAGGTCGCCCAAGGAGCATGTGTTCCCTGCATGAGTTGACTAGATCAGATAGGTTGGTTCTCACCGCTTGAACGGTCGAAGGGAAACAAAACATTTTTGTATCCATTTTTAATTAGTTGTAACAAATTGTGCAAGTCATTTTCAGATTTTTTTTATTTTATTTTTTTATTTTAATATTTTATTTCTTTCTGACAGGGAACCTTGGTCAGGAAACTCGATCTCTTCCATAGGAGAAGCATGAGTTCGAATGCTGGCTCAGTAATTCCACATCCGTACTCGGACTTGTCCAGTGCCTGCGAGCATTCTGTGATATTTTGAAATCTAGAAATTACGCTAAACCGAATGCAATTGGTTCATCCACAAAAGATAATAGGATTTATATGCTTTTTCTGCGAATATAAAATCTGTTTCAATTGAATGCTCCTCAATTACGAGAAATAGGACATAAATTCACTGTTTAACTTCTTGAATTCTTGAAACATGAAGAACTCTTAAAAATGAATCGGTAAAATATCGAATTTAGATCTTTGTCCGGCAAAAACAATTAGATCGAGTTCGAATATATCGTGTAGGACATGTTTGCATTCGGGACTTGTTTTATCCTATGATTATTTTAACTCATTATAGTCCCCGGATACAGTAATATAATACTGGCCAGACTATAGTGAGTTAGATTTGATATATTATGTTTGGTTCAATTTATTATTAACACTTTTAGTACATATACAATGTTTGGAAACATGTCAATATAAGGTGGTATATCCGTATATGATTAGAACATGACAAAAAATGTCCAAAATGCCCTTCTCCTACCTGCCATGATTTTGTCAAGTCGGAGCAATCGATTTTTTTAGAATTTACGGCTCTAGTCTCAAGAGGGGGGGAAACACCAACAAAAACATTATCAATCCCACCGTTGCAAGCTATAATTCATAGTTATTCTTCAGCAAATTCTTAAAAACTGTAGGATACAACCAAATATAGTTTTCCATAATTTAAACATTCAGACATAAATATAGAGAACGTGAGGAAAAAAACTAAGCTCCCCTAAATTTAACGCCCAATTACGTGCTTATGTTTACGTGTTCACCCACTTGAGTCTGGTCCGCACTTGAAGCGAGCACCACAAATCGAATTGAAGCGGCGCGTCACCGGCCCGTCATGGCACTCGTTTGGCACAGCCAAATACAGGGGGAAAACAAAACAAAACAATGAAGGAGAGAGAAACAACAGAGAGAAGCACGTTACACAAGCACATGGATTTTGCACAGCCTTTTTTTTTTGGCTACTTGGTAGGGATTCAGATCCTCTCCACTACAAAAAAATAGTGGATGGACCACTACATAATCACAGCCATTGATTATCTAGTTGATGGTTATGATTTTTTCTTTTAGTGCAAATTAGGAATGAGTGCAATACACGGGGGTATGGTAAGTGTTAGATTTAGATTGTATCATAACCGCCTACTAAATAATCAACGCTTTAGATTAAAAGTAGTGGTCTCTCCACTACTTTTTTTGTAGTGGAGATAATCCAAATCCACTTGGTAGATGATCGCACGTGAAGGAATTAATTGAAGTCGAAAACCAGGTGGTTCTTAGAAAAGTTGAAGGGTATAAGGTGCTGGAAGAGTAATTATATGCTCTTGAACATCCAATACAAATTATGTAATATTTGTAGAATATTAATAGATTTAATTATTGCACATATAATTTGTGTATCATTTCTATAATTGTTATAGTATCCTTAGAAATTATTTTGTTAGATCATGCACTGTGATGATCACTTGCTTAGAGATGCGATTTAACTTAGACATTTCTTAAACTCGTGCTTAACCTATAACTAGTAAATGATAAATTTATTATAACTGATTATTATGCATGACACCGACATGTGAGATGTGGTGGTGGGTCTCAACCACCGGGAATGAAGATTCCTCGGGTGTGTGTCATAAGCACGCATTGTGATGTGTGTAGCACTAGATTGCATTTGAATTCTCTAGGACGAGTCACTTAGGAGAGAGAGAATTCAAATTGTTACATGCTCCATTTGAATTGATGATATTATCATTTTTGATATGATAATTTAGTATGCTTTAATGTGATGATTAAGCTTGTTTAGCAAGCGCTATACAACCTGAAATGTTGGGTTGCTAAATTTTATTTAGAAAAATGATAAATATCTAGATAGGATCCTGAAAGCACCCTAGGGGGGTGAATAGGGTTTATGCTAATCTAATCTGATTTATGCCAATTAAAAACTTATTAATAATTTATCCTATCAAATAAGATATGCAATGAATTATTAGCAAGGATAAGCAATACAAACAAGGGTAAACCAAATAGTGGACAATATAAACAAAGAGGTAATGGCTAAAAATATGAACAAAATGAGTGCGCCAATGCAAACTTAAACAAGCAATATGATCACGGAGTTTGGACCTTCTGTCCTACGTCTCCGCTCCCCACTCCCAGAGAGAAATCCACTATCATATCACACCGGGTTTTCAACGTTCACCCGAAAACGTTTACACCTCACAATCGGTTTTTTATGCTCAACGACAGACGTTTACAACTCACACTTGTAACTACACAAATCCTACCTCAAGTATTGGTCTCTCACGTGTCTCCCTCAAGTGCTCGGAATTACGACCTACCTCTAGGCATTACCACCGACCCTACTCCTCTTGGAACCGATCACGTCTCTCACCTCTACACTCCTCTTGGTGTATTTGTGCAATACAATGCGACCTCACAAATAAAAGCTCAATACAATAAATGATTGTTCTTTACTATGAATGAGAACACAATGAAAGCTCACTCTCAATGTCACAAACCCACAACCCTAAATAATACATACTATGTATGCAACTACAATAAGCTCAATAGGTTATGTGTGAACAAAGAGAAATTTAAATATAAACTTAATGTAAAATCTAGCTTATAGAAATTATAATCAAAATAATAAATAGCTAGAATTGAGTTTAGAAATTCTTCTCTGAAAAACAAGATGGAGAGATGGAGATTGAAGCTCAAACAATAAAGATGATCTCCTCCACTTGTGAAAACTTCTTCACAAACCAAACAAACGCTAAAACAAACTTTAAAACCCTTAATCTCTTTTATAAACTTGTATAAATAATTTTCTTAATTAGCTCAGGCATGGGGTATATATAGGATCACAAAACAAAGCCCCAAAACCAAGAAAAACCAAACAAAAAGACAAAATAACGACAACTAGAAAATCTGAAAAACTAGCCGTTATGATGTCGTCAGTCGACTGACGGGTTTTATCAGTCGACTAATGAGGTGACCTTTGTAGGCATTTTCCAGCTTATCAGTCGACTGACGATATTATCAGTCAACTGATGACTTCATCAGTCGACTGGTCAGTCGACCAACATAGAAACAGAAACTATTGGCTATTCCAGGCGTTTTTTTAGTCGACTGAACACATGTATCAGTCGACTGATAACGTGTTATCAGCTTGTTTAGAATAGTAAAAACCAACTTTGAAGTGCCTTTAAAAATAGCAAAAAAATTTAAAAAATATAAAACTTTAGGAAATGATTGTAAACATGAAAATGAACATGTTACAAAAAATGGTTTTTAAAAAGCACTTCTCATTTGAGAAATCTTATTATTTTTCAAAATAGTCAAAAACATGAAAATGAACATACTTGAAATTTGATCCAGCACCACTAAGATTACGACAAGTTTCCATATCACAAAATCTTATACGTAAGTTTTGATGCGGTGCATAATGTTATCCTACTTAAATATTGTGTTAAACTTCTCATTAATATGTTGGAAAGTCATATGAAAAGTAGTTCTATTAAAGCTTTTGTCGGGTTTGTAACCTTTTCTTACCAAGTTGACAAGAAATGGAATGAGCTCATCATCACAACGAGAATCCCAAAACAAATGTTTCGGCTTTTGAGAACCACCAGTCTCACTATTTTTTTCTTTGTTGAGGTATTTTTCCTCTTCTTCTTTGGATTTGGTGATAGTTCTTCCCCTTCTTCTATAAGGACCTTTTTGGAACCTGATTCGAGAGTTGAGCCATAACCACTAGTGGGAGAAAGTTGCAATCCACTAATATTAGGACTATGCAATTATAAAGGCAAAGCAGGAGAACTTAGCATGTTCATATATGACCCCAAATGATGGTGCATCAGGAAGTAACTATCATCATGGAATGTCATGTTCGAAAATTGATGAGGTGGTTTTCCAAAGTATGACTGATGAAATGGAAAATAACCATTATCGCCATGATGCATGGACTGAGGGGGTTGAGGTGATGGAGGTGGTGATGAAACTACGCCCTTACCTTTTTTATTATCTCTCCCACCTATTGATGTATTATCAACCACTACTAATTAAATAGAGAAAGTTAGATAACTAGAAGAAATAAAACATGAATACATGAATGAAAAGCAAAACATATTAACTGGAAAAAACATGAAATAGAGTTAAAGATACATATATGTGCATAAATAGAACAACAAATATGAAATTAAGTCTCAATGGTTACACCAAGATTATACTTATCACAGTAGTCCACCCACATCACCCAAGTAATGTTATCCCTAAGAGTCTTCCACTCATTTCTTGATTTAGTTTGCTCTCTTTGGGTTTGAGTTTGAGTAAAATTAACTAAATTATTGTCATTCTCATTTGCCACCTCACCATCAATGTCTTCATTAAATTCGAACTCATTGAGTAGTTCATCACTTTGATCCACAATTGTAATGAAATTATGGAGTACCATGCATGCCAATATGATATTTACTTGTGTAGAAAAAGGGTAATGCAGCTTAGCACATAAAATCTTAAAACGATTCTTTAATATGCCAAATACAGATTCAATCTTAGACCTCAAGGAAGAATGTCTTAGATTGAACAATTCTCTTCTATGCTTAGGTGTTTTACCCGAATGTTCTTTCAAATGATATTGAACACCTCGGTATGGAGAGATAAAGTCTGGCATGGTGGTGTCACGCCCCGCTTCCCAAAATACCAGGGAATCGGGACGCGAGCAAGCCCGCGACGTATTAAACTGAGAAGAGATAAGTGCTAGACTCCGTCTTCTCAATCTAATACGCTAAGCGTTAAGAAATACAAACGAAGGCACAGGTCCCCGATCACAGTAATGAGAATATAATAAACAACTCAGAACCAGAAGATACATATCACAACTGAAATGATCATCCAGACATAATATTCGGGCCAAACATGCCCTTATACAAATTATCTGAATGAAATACTGGAGAATATAAAATACAACGATCAGGCGGAAATAGGAATGCTAGAAAAGTAAACTAAGGACTAACAGCTGATAAAAGAAATGACTAGGCTTCGGCTTCTTCTGCTCGGTCTACAGAGTACTCCTGCGGGGGATCCTCTGGCTCCTGTACGACTCCGAACTGAACCTGTCCGCCCTCTAAATCTGACGTACACCAGAGAAAACAGGTGTACGTCAGGTGCATGGTGCACGGCAAGATCCCAAAAGGAAGAATAGAACGGTCGTGCGACCAATGCAATAATGGTAATAACAATAGAAACATACAACTGAAATACTAATAATCTAAATATAATTTACTACTAGAATAGAATAATCATAATAAATCCAAGAAAATCAACCAAGTAACAAGTCGATCATGCAGCTAGTGATCAGATTAATCATCCACGTAACAAGATCATACTAGATGGAATTAATACTTAAAAATCTACAACAAGAGACGTAGTACGTCGAGCGAAATAATCCAAACAAGGAAACCCTCATGTATATACCATATGTCTCGAATTATAGATAATTAAATATTAACCCCGATCTAGGTATGAAAATAAAACATATCTGGTCTGTATCTCACAAGAACTCATACTTAACCAAGAAACGAGTCATGTAGCTAGCCATCCTATAATAGGTCACTGGTTCACGTCTCACACAGAGTCAAAGTTCATATTCTCGGATTTCTGATTGTTCACAAATCCCCTACGTTCTTCCAATAGGACTCCACGCAAACCGATTCGGCCTGGTTCGAACTTCAAGCCGACCCGGGTGAATATCACATTCACGAACCAAAGTGACGCAACAAACCTTCACCGTGGCCCATCAAACCAACCCCAGTTCGAAACAAACCTAACTGGTGCGAGTCTGGAAGATAAATCAACAACGAAACGATTTCACTGACCAAGTGCGAAATGGTTCACTTGGCACAACAAACTAACCCCAGTGCGAAACGGTTCACTGGTGCGAGCCTGAAAGATACATCAACAGTCTTATCCGATCACATGAACCATGACTTTCTCCATCCCAACTCTTTTGTTTATCAAGATCAACATACACACAGGTTTCTAAGTCTTAAACAGGACACACCAGACCACACTAGTCATGAATTTCTAACGGTTCTCATGTATAACAAAGAGTAATAAATGCAACTAATCATATACAACAAGATCATAGCATATCACATAATTAAAATTAAGAACATAAATCATGAAAAATTCATAATAATCCTTTTTCTAAAATAAATCCTTTAAAAATATTTATAAATGTCTTAAAATAATTCCTTTTATAAAACTTTCTTAAATTACCGAAATTATTCTAAATTGATAATTATTCTAAAATAAATTCCTTTACAATTATTCTAAAATAATTCTTTTGTCAAAATAAATTCTATTAATTTATTATAATTACTCTAAAAATGATTTTTCACCAACATAATTTATTATAATTATTTAAAAATGATTATTTTGTCAAATAAATCCTTTAAAATCATAAATTAATCTAAAATAATTTTATCTTATTTTATCTTTACAGTATCTATTATCAAAATATTATTTTAGTATCGTTCGTCACATAAATCCGTACCAGTCATCACAGTATATGTATTTCAATGTGAATGGTCATACGTTATTGTCCACAGTCCGTTTCGTTCACGACAGTTCTATACGTTATGGTTCTCAGTCCAATATGTTCATGACAGTTCCGTATTTGTAACAAATAATTATTCGGGTAACGAGTTCGTATGCGTAATAAATCTGTAATCAATCTAAAATTGTACTGAGCAAGAATAGGGATCTTGCAAGCAGCCGATTAATTCAGAGCGGATCTAAGAATTGAATGACGAGTCAAAAGCAAGAGGAATCTTGCCTCGGGGTTTTGTCGATCGAATCGACGTTGACGGTACGGTCGAATCTGACGCGGGTCTGAAGAGCATCGGTCTGAACTCTTGTTAAGAAAATTGAAAGACATGCTTATGGTTAAAAGTATATATGTTAAGTACCTGTTAGATTATGAAAATATTAACCCTTAACTAAAGTTGTGGCGAGCGATTTGAGGGTTATATATATTTCTATAATATTTTTATAATCTAACATGTCTCTATAATTAAAAATCTGACTTGTTTTGATATTGTTTTAAATTTCGCCTGATCACTAATTACATCAAAACTATATAAATCTAACTAATTTACCTATGATATAAGGCATAGCCTTCCAGCCTCTGTGTCTAGGAGGAGTCTCCTCTATTCTCTTCTTCTCTGTAGCTTCTGCCATGATCTCTTTTATGCCCAGAACTCGTCGGAGGTTTTTTTTTCTTCTTTTGGATCGAAAGAGAGAGAGAGAGAGAGAGAGAGAAAAGGAGGAGAGAAAGAGGAGAGTGTACGAAGAGAGAGAGAGAGAGGGGTGAGGTTTTTATAGATAAAAAAAGAATAAAAAATTGAAAAAAAACAAAATAGATTATTGAATGCGGTGCGCGTGCAGCCGAAATTTTTGAAAAGAAGAGGAGGGAGAGGACGGGGTTGTTGGGTAGCTGATAGGGGTTTAACACGGGAAGAAAAAAGCTAGGTTTATTTTCAAATGGGTTCAGGTATTTAAACGAAAATAATTAAAATAAATAATTTCGGGTACTTAAAAATTAAACTAATTACATAATAATTATCTACAAATAAAAACGTACATTTTGAGCTAATACAACAGTTGATATGAAACTGTCGAAAATATACCCGTATTGTACAATTAAACGGAAATAATTAATAATAAAAATATATTTACTTACTTTTAAAACCAAATAATTATGTGACAATTGTCTACACGATAAAACGTACCAGTTATGCTAATACGACAGCTGATACGCAATAATACAATAATTTACACAAATAATACGTAATTAATAATTCAATGTATTATACAAAAATATACGTAATAATAATAATATTACGACGTATTATTTAAAATAATATGTAATAGTATCGATAAACCAACGGATAAATTCCAGAAATTTTTATTGCACTAAATTAATTTATAAATATAAAAACCATTTAAATAAATATAAAACTTAGACTTTAAATCATAGAAAATTCTAGAAAATCGAGAAAAATACAAATACTCTTTTAAAAATCATAATTAAATATTTTAAAATACCAAAAATTTATTTTAACTAGTATCAAAATTTCATGGTCCTTACAGGTGGGGTCCCCAGCATCACACAGGTAGTATTTGCCTACAATTTTATTAATAAAATTGTTAAGGAAGTCAAGTTTGAATATTAAATTTATAATGTTTTAAGTTAAAATTTTATTTAATTACCATCATAGACTTTTAATCCATGTGGTTGTGATCTAGATAATGCATCCTGAAGAATCCTATAATCATTTGCAGACCCCTCACAACCTGCTAAAACATACGTGAACAGTTTATTTGGGGTGTAAGCTGCAAGCACATTCTGTGTAACACCTTTGTGGCCTCGAAATCGTGCAACAAGGTTAATCAGAAGCATTGCATTAACATGAGTCTCATCTATCATACTAATGCAATCCTATAATACGTATCGCACACCTAAGTTAAAATTTACTTTCATTGATTATACATGTAAATGTGGTTAAAGTGTAGATATAGAAATAAGGGTAGTATAGCAGGTTGTTAACGATCTCTTGGGAAATATCATTGGAGGATTGTCTCATGTAGCGTCCACGTAGGCAAATAATTTCTTGTAATACCTTATTAAAATATCTACTAACTGTCTCCCCTGATCTTATAAAATGAGATCTGACAATGCGATTTTTAGATTTATGATCCAAAATGTTCAGTGTCATGATAAGTTGTTCTTCCACTGTTACATTGCTTGAGTCTTTTAGCAGCCTATTGTTCCTCATTGTACTTGCTAGTTTAACAAAAGCATCACTCCGTATTCTAATATAATTTACACAACTATCACTAAAACCATTATAAATACACTCTATGTGTTTAATTCTAGCCCTCTCTTGTCTTTTTTTCTCACTTGGATCACTACGAATTGATTTACGTCTAGCTTGTATTATCCTTATGAATGTAATTATTATAACAAAATGGATAGTGCATCACTTTTAACCATATTAACAACACTTTGTTCATCGGTACAATCCACATCATCATCCATCTACGATACAAAAATTAAATTAAAATAATTAATATACCTCGCAAGCATTCATATGCAATGTCAATAATCAAAACTTCTATCAATTAAGAAGAAAATTAGCATTGGACAGTCAGTAATCAAAACTTCTAGCAAAAGTTCAGGCATAGCTTCAGGCATATAAACTTATGATCATACACTATAATCAAATGGTGGTTGCTAACATGTGAACACAAATTTTGTTACCCCGTGAATGTTTTTTTTTCTCTTAAGCATACAACTTTATCACTACATCATCTTCTAAAAAAGACGTACACAGACAAACAAACCCAAAAGATACAGATAACTTCAGATAATATTTTTAGTTAATTTTAGGTAATTTCAGTTAATTTTAGATATTTAAGAACATTAAATTTCCAGATAATTATAGAAAATGAAAATTTTCATCATAATAATTCTAAATCATACGGAAGTTTTAAAAAATCAATACTGAATTGAGATTAAATCATACCTTAGATCTGAAGTATAACAAGATTCAGCAAGATCCAGCAAAAAACACAAAATTTCCTAATAAAGGCGCTACCTTTTTAGCAAGATCCAGCAAGAACAACGAATTTGAGGAACTGAGGCTTGATAAATATGAAAATCAAGCATGAAATCAACAGTTTAGAACTCCCGCAGGTATCAGAGAGAAATCATGGCACGAAGAGTGAAAAAAGCGAGGTAAAACGGTGGTGACCCTAGCCCTCAACAAGTTTTCCCCCAAAAAACTGCAGATCTGACAAGATTACAAAATTTTGACGATTTTCTCTTGTTTTCGAAGGAATTGGGGGAAAGATGAAGAGCTGAGGTGGAGGGGATTTCTGCGGATGGAGGGATGAGGGGAAGAAGTGAACCAAAGCGGGGAAAAGAAAACCCTAGAACGGGTTTTGTCGAGGTAGCGTGGTTGTCAGAAGGAGGAAAGGGTTTTTCGCGACTCAAAAATGCGAACCAAACGGACCCTTAGCATACAGTGCACATATTTATAATATTGTGCTTTTTCTACAGGCGAGGACCTTAGCTCTGAATGCTTCTTATTTCCTCGAGAATGGAGAGGCCATTCTGTCACATCCATCAAGGCAACCCAGTTTCTCCGTCCTCGTGGTTTTCATTCACAGTGCTCGTCTGCTGCAAGTGGCGATGGCAAGAGAAACATTTTCTAATAATCGTGACAATTTGGAGCCATTGCCCAATAATTAGAACAGGAGAAACTATCTCGTAGTCCATGTCCACTGTAATTAAAAGGCGCACCAAATTCAATCCGCGAGAGATTGGGAGATTTTATGCCTTTGGTGCGCTATAGGTGCAACGAGGATAAAGTGGGTACTTTTCATCAAAACCCTGAAGACCGTCTAATCTCATTACCTATACTCCAGGAAAACTGTATATATAGATTCCACGGTGCTTGCTAAAATGGCGTTTGCTCAAGAAGTGAAGATGTTGCAATCCGAGCAGTTCAAGACTGAGGAGCATGTCGTCGTCACCTTGCAGCCTCTTGAGCGAGACCATGCTTGCGTTGTCGGATGCCTAAGAAAGCAGAAGGCAGCAGCTGCTGCTTCATAAAAGTCAAGATTTCTCAACTCTTGGCAGCATAGGGAATATCATGCTCTTTTCCATATGCCACTCTTCTGAGCTGTGGCTTTTTTTTGTAGTTTTTAGGTACCTCATGTCCTTTTAAAAAGTTACTTTCATGGTTATTGTTTAAAGGAAAATTCTAATTAATTTTGTCTTTTTGGTAGTCTTCTCGATTGGTGTTTGTCATTTTGATGCTGTTATGTTTTTAGGTAGGACAAAATGATCAACTCCCTCTTCTACTATTGGTGAACTTTCATTTTCTCTTCTAAATTATCAAACTTCTCTAAATTATCAATTTTGCCTTTTTTTCCCTCTCCTTGAACTATATTTATAAGGAACCTTGTTATTTGGCTGCGCAGCTCATCTCGCGTGCCACATATAGGGGGGTGGGACCCACATTTGGCTGTGGGTCCCACGCCCCCTGTTGTGGCACGCGAGATGGGCTGTGCGCCCATCTTGCGTATCAAATGACATTTTCGATTTATAAGCCAAATGTGAGCATCTTATGGGTCCATAGTTAAAAGTTTAACATAGTAGTGATGTGACTTTTTTTTATCAGTCTTATCTCCTTTTCCTCCAAACCAAAAACTACCCAACTATGTTTACCTCAAACTTTTTACCCTCTTAAATACTTAGCAAAGACGAACTTAATAAGTTCAAAATATTGTTTCCATCTTTTGCGACTACTAAAATGTTCATGTATTCTATTTCGATATAATTTTTGTCATTTTCTTTCTTTTTGTCTCTTTCATTGTAGTAACATGATTTGTTTGCATAAAAGAAAAAAACTAAAAGTGCAAAACATTCAACAGGGCAATGATTCTCTGCATTTCTCTACATTCTTGATTGTAGAGAACTTTTACAATTGGTTAGGTGAATTAATTTCATTAACTTATTCAGGAGAGTTTCCTACCTCATACGGCTCAGCAATCGATTCTTTTTGCGGTCTCATCTTAATTAACCCTATGCTAACTGAATTAGATTTATGATAAATCTATCCCATTTTCGTGGGTTAACCAGAAGAAGTTAATTACATAAGTTTCAAATTCTAATTTTGATCAATTCAATAATTAGTTTTAGCTTTTCTCCCACCTTCAGAAAAATGAAGCATAGATATCCCCTATATCGTTATAATTTTCTAAAAGGTAACTATCTCGGTTTCATATATGAAATTTATATAGAATCTTTGAAAAAGACGTTATAATTTTCTAAAAGGTAACTATCTCGGTTTCATATATGAAATTTATATAGAATCTTTGAAAAAGATTTTTTCCATAAGAAAAAAGAACTTACTATCTTTGGGATCTGATGCTACACCGCTGCTCAATACTTTAGTGGATCAACTCTATTACATAAGTTGATTCCTAACTTTATATCCCATATCATGAATAAGTAAGCAGTTCTTAACTGTATCGACCCAAAAGCTCGCTAATTGATCTTTACGGTGCTTTCTTTATCAATTTGATCCTTTATCCATAGAGTATAGTATGTAGGCCGTACTTATTTCTTCCTATTTTTTTTGTTATCATGAAGTTTGTTTCCTTGCTACAGCTGATAAAAATCGTTGTTTTGGACGATGCATATGTAGAAAGCCTATTTATTTTTTTCTAGTATTGACTAGCCAATTTGATCTTTTTTTTCCTTCTTTCTATAGTGGAGATAGTCGCACGTAATGACAAATCACGACCATATTATTAAAAGCTTGTGGTAAGAATGGGTTTCGTTCTAGTGCCCGGAAATAATATTCCAAAGCCTGTTTCGTTCTAGTGCCCGGAAATAATATTCCAAAGCCTTTGTATGCTCTCTGTTGCTTGTGTGTATAAGTTCTATATTATAGAGTATATAACTTCTTAATTAAATTTTTTATATAATTTATATAATGAATATTATTCATGACGTCCAATAAATGAGGAGTGTGATTGGTGAGTTCTAGAAGCTTTCTACACCTAAGGATCTAGAGGATCTCTGCCCCTTTCGATATTTTGAAGTGTTTATTTTATTGATTGTGTATGCGAATATGAAATAAAAAGATTAGCTTTAAATTTAATGCATCTTTGGCTTCCTCTAAAAAAATATCAAAGTCGTTGTGAAAGTAAAAAAGTGGTTAGCACTCTTTAATTAAAAAATTATGTTTATTAATCATATATTCTAAGCAAAATAAATAAGATAATATTGCATGTCATCTCTATTTTTCTAGTTCTAAAAAACATCAAAGCCAAGTGAAACTGGAAAAGTGGGTATTACTCTTTAATTAAAATAGTTTGATTATTAAGATATGATTAAAAATATAATATGTTTTTAAACAAAATAAATGAAATAATATTACATGTCATCTCTATTTTTCTTATGCTGAAAATAATTATTGCTGCAGATAAAATACTTCACTTGCTTGTGTTTGTTGGCCTTTTTGTTTTGATGATGTTTAACAAACAATTTACTACTAATATTGTTTATTTAGTGTTTGTGTTTTTGTATTTATTATAGACAAACAATATGTTGGAGGATGAATAGACTAGAGCTTTTACGATCATAGCCAATGGAGGTTGGCGGAATAGTTGAGTGAAGCCTTACAATTCAAGTTGAAGATCCAAGTTCAAGCTTCATCCGCATAGTTTACCAAGTGGACCAATATCGAAGACCTATAGCTTGCGTAATCTAGTTTAGGAGCTTATATTATGTGTGTTCAACACTCTAAGCTCAATATCATATACACACACATTTTATTGGTTTTTATGTATATATATATAGTTATATATATATACACATTTTAGTTTTTGGGTTTCATGTTTATATAAATACGAAATTACATATTTTATATTTATTGTTTTGTTTTGGTTTAGCTTTATAGATATGAAACAATAGTTATATTCATATACACTTTCTCATTTGTTTCATATGTTTTAGAAAATATTGCATAGATTATGTATTTTTGTGAAAATATTGCATTCTTAGTTTTTAGACTTAACAATCATTATATACATATTTCATTAAGTCTATAAAATCATCTTATAAAGTTTCAAAAGTTTGTTTAAGTCAAAATGACAAAAACATGTGTTTTGTATTTTCATGTTCTGGACTAGTTTTGGAAAATGGTGAGATTTTACAAATGTGAAGTGCAATTACAAAAATTCTTTTTGCAACATGTTCATTAACATGTTTATAAACATTTTCTAAAGGTTTACATTTTTTAGAATTTATTTACTATTTTTAAAGGTACTTCAAAATTCAGTTTTAGTATTCATAACAAGCTGATAATGTGTTATCAGTCGACTGGTGAAAATGTTCAGTCGACTGAAAAAACGCCTAGAATAACAAAAAGTTTTTGTTTTTATGTTGGTCGACTAACCAGTCGACTAATGAGATCATCAGTCGACTGATAAGGTCCGTCAGTCGACTGATGAGCTGGAAAACGCCTTTAATGGTCAGCTCATCAGTCGACTGATGAAAGCCATCGGTTGACTGATACTGTAATGACTAGTTTTTTCTAGATTGTTCCAGTTTTGGATTTTTAGGTTTTTGGTTTTTTTTGTCTTGTTTTCTCTTGGCTTTGGGGTTCCTATAAATACCCCCACATATCCTCAGTTTTATTTAACAAAGAGAAAAGTTTTAAAGAGAATTACAAGTTTGTTTAAGGGTTTTAAAAGTGTGTTTAAGAGTTTAGTTTGTGAAGAAATTTTCACAAGGGCTTGAGGAGATAATCTTTGGTGTTTGGGCATTCAACTCATCTCCCTCTCTCTCTCTTATCATTATAGAGAAGTTTCCTTAAACTCAAGTCTAGTTATTTATTGTTTTCTATCTTAATTTCCATAAGCTAGATTTTATATTGAGTTTATAATTGTTTTACTCTTTGCTTACACACACAACCATTGAGCTTATTGTATTTGCATACATTGTATAATTGGGTTGTGGGTTTGTGTGACTTAGAGAGTGAGCCTGCATTGAGTTTTCATCCATTATAGAGAACAAACTTTGTTGTATTCGAGCTTAATTGTGAGATCACTTTGTAATACACTTGTACAACCAGAGGAGTATGTGGTGAGAGACAGGGTCGTCCCAAGAGGAGTGGAGTAGGTGATAATGCCTAGAGGTAGGTTGTAATTCCTAACACTTGAGGGAGACACGGGCTAGAGACCAACACTTAGAGGGTGTAAAGTGTGATTGTAAGAGTGTGAGATTGTAAAGTTTTCGGTGAACTAGAAAACCAACACTTAGAGGGTGTAAAGTGTGATTGTAAGAGTGTGAGATTGTAAAGTTTTCGGTGAACTAGAAAACTGAGTGTGTAGAGAAGTTCCGGCTTCCAAACTGGGTGTGTCATGATAGTGGAGATCTCCTCGACGTGAGGAGCGGAGACATAGGTCGTGGGGACTGAACTCCGTGATCATATCGTTTGTTCGTATTTGTCATTGGCGTTCCTTTATATTCGTGCTTATCATTTATATCGCCTTTGCCAATTGCTTGTTGTTCATATTACCCTATCACCTTAGTAGTTTGTTTATCCTTGTGTTACTTGTATATCCTTGCACATATATTTGTAATATATCATTCTTGCTAGGATTTATTTGTTAATAAGTTTTTAATTGGCATAAACCGGATTAGATTAGCATAAACCATATTCACCCCCCTAAGGTTCTTTCCTAGTGGCATTAGGGTGTTTTCAGTGTTATTGAAATCGCATGTGAAAATTAAATTAAAAAGAAAAAAGAAGGGGGGAAAACGGATTCAATCCATGTTTGACTTCCCTAGAAGGGGTCAAAGTCATCCTTAAAGTTAAAAAGTGCAGACAGCCCCTACCTAAAATATTGTATAGTTAACCAATCACTTAAGCACAAGACAACTTTAAAGAAATAAATAACATGTCTTTTATCAAGGAAAATGCTAATTTTACTATACTTTTTATACTATTTTTGTGTTATCACTAACAATTATGTGAGGACCTTCCTTAAAATTTGCAACAAAAAATTGGTGAGTTACCCGGACACCACTCTTTTATTTGTGATAATACCAACATTACAGTACGCTTATCAGTACTCTTTTATCAAATCATATTTAGTTTTCTAGTTTCAATATTGACGAGGATACAGTATAACTCTAGTAAAAAAGTGAGATTCACACGTTCAATTTGCCAAACTATAAACTCTAAGTCAGTTATAGCATCAACTATTGGACAATTAGACCTTGACTAATGTCTTGAACATGTTATTAGTCTATACTAAGTAGAGATATGCAAATTTATAATGGAGTCTCTCATATATTAAACAAATATTATCTGGATATTTTATGGTTGAATGTCATCAGTAGGGATTCTTAACATTATTTTTGTCATCAATCAAGATTCTTTTTATAAACTTTAATTAAATCTTGTTAATATGTCAGTGATATTAAAGGCCTTCAATCGGCAAAATAATCAGCAAAATCGCACATTTTTCCGCCATTTCACTAACATATTAGCAAAATTTAACAAAAGTTTGTGAACATAAGCTAAGCAGATGGCAGACATAACATTAGAAACCCTTACTAATGACTTTCAAATGTAAAGATCCCAAATGATTTTTAACCGATACATGTGACATCTTTACTCAATTTTTGCTTAAAGAAAGAAAAGTAAAATGGCTAAGATTTGAAGTTGTAAGTAATAAGAAAATAATACGCTAGACACATGGTGCGTCATCTTCCTAGAAACCACCTTAAAATAAAGGTAAGTATATAAAAACCATATCTCCATTTTAGTTTATACATAAACCATCTTTAAAGTGGGTTTTTATTGCAATCAACCACCTCTCAATCAAAATTTTCCATTAAAAACTCAGAATTACCCTAAGAAAACTCATATTAAAGCCACATGACTCCTTTTTAATGTTTAGTTCTTGTTAGGATACAACTCATGTATTAATAAACTTGAATTTTTAAAGCTTATTTTTGGTTTTTAGTAAAACTTTGACTAGGAGGTGGTTGATTGTAACAAAAACTTACATTAAAGATGGTTTATGTATAAATTAAAGCTTAAATGTGTTTCTGTATAATTACCATATTTTTAATTTGACTTCTATAAAAAAAAAACCCTAGTGTTTTTTAGATCCGAAGTAATCATGCAAAAACCAATTTTCAGTTTGCGGAGGGTTCTTATGCAAAACTCGACGTCCAATTGGACTTACGAGTCTCGGGACCCAATAAACATTTTTAAGGGATATTTATGGAACTTTATGATAATATAAAAAAAGGAAGGGGAGAAAGTCTCCGTAAATAAATTCCCCTCATAAAAAGGTTAGGGCTCAACTCGAGGGGAAAAAACCAAATCGGAAAAAAAGAAAAAAAAAAAAAAAAAAAAAAATCAATCCCCAAATCCGCGTCGAGTCCCAGCTCCACTGTCAATTCTCAAGACTTCTCGCGGGAATTCCCCCTCCGCTTGCTGAACCCCAAAAATTCTCGGCGAATCTTTGTCCTCGAATCTCTAGGGTTTCCTTAATCCCATAAAGTTCCAATTTTTAAGAGTTTTAGTTAAACCCGCATGCAATCAGGCGGCAGGTCCCATGGACGGGACCCGAGGACGCCTTCTTCTTCATCGCCGTCGCCGTCGCCGTCTTCGTCTGCTGTCTCGAATCAATTAGGGTTTGAATCGAGTCAGCAGCAGCAGCAGCTCAATTTGATGAATGTGAGTGTAAATTGCGCGCCTTTTTTGGTATTTGTTTTTGTCCTGTGTCGGTTATGGTTTGCATTGGGATCTGGAAGATGGCGGCGGTTATTATGGTTACTTTCCTGATTCAATCAATGTCCCGCTCCTTGTATTCTATTTTCCCTTAAAAAAAAACTTTTTTTTAACTACTCAGTCACCTACACTTTATTATTTCTTTTCCCTCCAACATTTTGTGAAATGAGTGTCTCTTTTTTTATTTATTATGTCGTATGTTTTTCGTTCCCCCTGACCTTGACTGCTATAATTTTTGATATATATCATGGTTGGTTGGTTATTTTCCTGTCTCTTTTGGTTTCTTTTGCACTTTACACTATTAAACGAGGAAGTTTTCTTCAGGTTATACTTTTGAGTTTGGTTATTTTCTTAATTAACTTTTGAGAGTGGATTGAGTTTATCATAAATTGTTTCCTTTATTAATTATCTTGGCACTTTACTGTTTTTTATATGGCTGTTGTCCTGAGGACTGTTTGTTAGTTGTAATCTTTATTATTTTTAACGATTGGGAAGTGGGTTTTGCTGGGTTGCCTCTCTTAAATGGTTTCGTTTGTTTGTTTGAAGTTACTGAGTTTCTTTGACGCTTGGATAACTTAATTTGATTGTGCTGTCATGTTCATCCTGTAATTTTGTAAGTCCTGTTGCTTGATATGATAGTGTTGCTTTTTATAAAATGTTTTCTTTTCCTTTTTATATGTTAAGATAACTGAGTGCACCATCAGACCATGGACGGTATATGACTCAATCTGATGCCTGTTCTTTGACACTATCCATTTTTGGTAACTGAATGTTAATGATTTTGTTTCCAGAAGTTCTATCACTTGTTCATGCATTTTAATAAAAAAGTATGGTGAAAATAAGTGACTTTATTATTATACTTCCTTTATGAAAATGGTTCTTAATCCAGCTCATCTCTTTTAATTTGGAAATATTTGCAACAATTGCGGCAGCAGCAACAGTCACAGCAACAATCCAGCTCATCTCTTTTAATTTGGAAATATTTGCAACAATTGCGGCAGCAGCAACAGTCACAGCAACAACAACTTCTAAGAAAACCTGAAGGAGAGAACCCTGTACCTTACAAAGTAGGTGGTGGTGCACATGGGGTCGTTTCTGCGAGTAACTTTCCAACATCTTCCAGTGCAATATCTGCCTCCAACGCATTGATGAAGTTTAACGATTCACCTCATCAACGTGGTGCTCGATTTCATGAGGACAATCAGAATAAAGGGCATGGTCAAGACCGAAACTCGGTTTATCAAGCTCACCTCCAATTTGCTTTGGAAGCTACCCAACAACAGAAGTCCCACAGAAATATGCTTGTACAACAGCAAGGTAAACCTGTTACTTTTCATGGTGAGAAGATGGAGCAGGGGCATGCTAGTAACTATCAAAGAAATGACCTGAAACCTCCTCAAAATTTAATTGCGCAACAAACACCAACAAGCATGGTTAGGTCACTGCAATCAGTACAAGCACAGGCAAGCATGGAAAACACTTCTACCAGCCAGTTGCTGATGGCACAGTTTCAAGCTTGGGCTATGGAGCGTAATATTGACTTGTCTCTTCCAGGTAATGCTTATTTGATTGCTCAGCTTCTGCCAAGGTGGCAATCTTCTAGATTGGCTGCAATGCAGAAGCCAAATGAGTCAGGTACCATGGTACAACAATTGGGTTTACCTTCGTCGAAGCAGCAGGTGTTGCCCTCATCACTTGGAGGTGAAACTTCTACTCAAGGGAATTGTGCGAATGATCTCTCTGGTCAGGCTGCCAAAGTGAAAAGTCAGCAAACACCTCCCATTGGGTCAACATTTACTGGTGGAGCTATCCCTCCTATGAGGATCAACAACATTCAAATGCAGCAACAACTTTCAGTTCGCAACAGAGACATTCAAATTGAGAGGGTTGATCATACTTCAATGCATCCACCACAGTCTTCTGGTAGTCCAAGCCATAGCTTAGAACATTCAGGTACCAAAAATAAACATAGTGGGGCTGAAGCAGTGCCAAGTCAGCATTTAATGCTATTGGAGCAATTGAACCAACCACCACCACAACCTCCAGTTCCTTCAGGTGTATCCCCGATAACCCATTCGTCATCCCAGGGGGGACAAATCCAAGGGCCGCAACAACACACTGGGTTTACTAAGCAGCAGTTTCATGTTCTAAAAGCACAAATATTAGCATTTAGGCGTCTCAAGGTACTGGAGACCAATCATCTTCTCTTCTTTCTCCCCTTACGTCAAATAAAGATAAAATAAAAATATACAGCTAGAGCTTCCTCGATATCCTTTTAGCTGTAAAACCCCAGACAAGTGTATTTTAAGTTGGATTGATATCTTACATGAATTCTGCAGCGTGGTGAAGGTGCTCTTCCTCAGGAATTTCTTCAAGCCATCATACCACCACCACTTGATATGGAGACACAACAGGAGTTTCATTCACCCGGGACATCTACCATTGAAAAATCTGTTGGCAAAATTGTTGAAGAGCATGCAAAGCATGTAAATATCAGCCATACCACTCCTCAGCTTGCTCCGCCTGGCAAAGGACATGTTTTTGCGAAGGAGGAGTCTGTTAGTGGAAAGGAAAAAGCAGCTGTGGTTAATCACTTGCAAGGATCAGCAAGTTTGACAAAGGAACCTCTATCTGTAGCAAGTAGAGCAAACCCAGAACAAAAGGCTTCTGTTTCTGTTAAAGCTGAGCAGAACGCTGAACTTGATGGTCAATCAAAATATGCTAAATCTGATTATAATGTTAATAAGGGGAAAATGGTCCCAATTCCTCATTCAGCAACTGATTCCGGACAAGTAAATAAATCAGGTTCTAACAGCAGTGCACTACCATCAAGAGATGTTCCTACCCAAAAATTTCATGGCCCGCTGTTTGATTTTTCTTCCTTTACTAGTAAAGCTGAAACCTTTGCGAGCTCAAGTGGTCTAGCATTAGCATATGATTTAAAAGACCTACTATATGAGGAAGGCGTGCAAGTGCTTAACAAGAAAAGAACTGAGAATCAGGAAAAAATTAGTGGCTTACTTGCCATTAACTTGGAGCGGAAAAGAATTAGACCCGATCTATTTCTGAGACTGCAAATTGAAGAAAAAAAGATTAATCTTTTAGATCTTCAGACTCGTCTGAAGGATGAGCTTGATCAATATCAGCAGGAGATAATGGCAATGCCTGACAAGCCATACCGTAAATTTGTTAGACAATGTGAACGACAGCGAATTGAACTCTCTAGACAAGTCCAGCAGCTACGGAAGGCCACAAGAGAAAAGCAATTAAAGTCAATCTTCCAGTGGCGCAAGAAGCTCTTAGAAGTTCACTGGGCCGTTCGTGATGCACGAACAACCCGGAATAGGGGAGTGGCTAAATATCACGAGAGAATGTTGAGGGAGTTTTCCAAAAGAAAAGACGACCACAGAAATAAAAGAATGGAGGCATTGAAGAATAACGATGTGGATCGGTATCGTGAAATGTTGCTGGAACAACAGACCAATGTACCTGGTGATGCTTCTCAGCGCTATGCTGTTCTTTCATCTTTTTTATCTCAAACAGAAGAGTATCTCCACAAACTTGGTGGGAAAATAACAGCGGCAAAGAATCACCAAGAGGTGGAAGAAGCTGCAAAAGCTGCGGCAGCTGCTGCACTATGTCAGGTGTTCATTCTTTTGCACGTCTATTTTACTCGTGTTGTTTTCTTTCACTAATATGGTGACAATTTGGCTATATTTAATATCTATTTTCTTTACTTACATGCAAACAGGGCCTTTCAGAAGAAGAAGTGAAGGCTGCTGCAATGTGTGCAGGAGACGAGGTCATGATAAGAAATAGGTTCTCTGAAATGAATGCACCAAGAGATAGCACATCTGATAATAAGTAAGTTCTTTATTTATTCCATTCATTATCATAAAGACTAAAGACTGGTGTATGTGATGTCTTGCACTGAGAACAATGTTTTTTTTTGCCACTGTTACGTGCCAACAAAGGGAAAAACGAAGGAAGTCTAGTCTTGACCTTATCATATGCTACGTATGTGCATTTGCTTCCTATGGCTAATGCATTTCATCCCTAGCAGGTATTACAATTTGGCACATGCCGTGAATGAAAGAGTTCTAAGACAGCCTTCAATGTTACGGGCAGGAACTTTGAGGGACTATCAGCTTGTAAGTTCCAAATTTTTCGTTTGTGTCTTCGCTTCCATTGACTTGTAGCTAAAGAAATGTACCTTTCATTTTCAGGTTGGACTGCAGTGGATGCTTTCCTTGTACAACAATAAGTTGAATGGGATTTTGGCAGATGAGATGGGTCTAGGAAAGACCGTGCAGGTTGCTCCACGTTATATTATTTCATCCTTTGTTAACTTACTGCAATAGCTTATCTCTTCTCCTTACCTTTTTCCTGTTTAAAAACTCAATATTTACTATACAGTAATTTATGATAGATAACCCACATTTACTTCTTTTTCAGTTTATAACTTGACTTGTAAACTATGGCTAGCGACTAGCATAATTGGTTATCTTAGAGCATGCCTGCTATCAGAATTATTCCTTCTTCTGTATCGTATTATGGACTATCTTGTCTGTTATTGTCTACTCTGACAATATTTATTTGATGTCCAAGCAGGTTATGGCATTGATTGCTTATTTGATGGAGTTCAAAGGGAACTATGGGCCCCATCTTATTATAGTTCCCAATGCGGTTTTAGTGAATTGGAAGGTTAAATGTTCATTCTGTTCTTGCTGAATTTACAAATTTTCATTTGTAGAAGCTTCTAGTTGACCTATTTCTTGTTTTTCAGAGTGAGCTGCATAAATGGTTGCCATCTGTACATTGTATTTTTTATGTTGGTGCAAAGGAACAAAGAGCAAGATTGTTCTCTCATGTAAGATGGACAATTCTTTTTTTCCCCATTAATTAAATTTCATTGATGCCATAAGTATCTATCTATTTTAACAATTCTCTAGAGAGGAAACATTTAGTCCGAAAAGATATGCATGACTTTAGCTCTCATTTGTTGTATGACAAATAAACATGAAGGCTGGCACATTATAAATATGTGTGTATATATATATATATATATACCCATATATCTCTCTGCTATATGTTTGTCTGTATATATATATATATATATAATTATATATATATATATATATATATATATATATATATATATATATACTATTATATCTATATATATATATATATATATATATATATATATATATATACATAATAACATGAAGGCTGGCACAATTATAAATATGTGTGTATATATATATATATACGCCTACTATCTCTCTCTATATGTTTGTCTGTATATATATATTATATATATATTATATATATATATTATCTAATATATATAATGATATATTTATCTATATGTTTGTCTGTATATATATATATATATAATATATATATGACAAATAAACATTGAAGTGCTGGCACATTATAAATATGTGTGTATAATATAATATATATACCCCTACTATCTCTCTCTATAATGTTTGTGCGTGTATATATATATATATATATATATATAATATATATTATATTATATATATATCATATATATATACTATTAATATATTATATATATATATATATATGAGAAAAATGGGTATGGCTTGGTGCAAAGCAGTCTACAATTTTGTGGGCTTAGGTAGTGATGTGTCAGCATCCTCATCCACTTGCACTACCCATGTGAATGTGGTCCCATAATTTTAATGAGTGGAGGGGGATGTGACACATCACTACCGAGCATAACTTTTTGTGCTTTGTACGGCAAGCATACCCATATTGCTATATAATATATATATAATATATATAATATATATATCATAATATATATATATATATATATATATATATATTCATGGGCTCTATTTTCAATGGATTTTAAACTTTTGGCTTTTAAAGAATGGATATGTGTGCCGCTGTGTGTGTGTAATTTCATTGGCTTCTATTTTCAATGGATTTAAACTTTTTTTCTTTTAAGAAGGTTATAATATGATGTATGTAGCCGAAGGTTGCATAGGTACGGGTACGAGAACCACGTCAAATTTGTAAAAAGTAGGGTACGGGGACACGGCTCATACATATATATAATATGTCTATATATATATAGCATATATATATATATACATATATATATATATAATATGTATATTATATTCTATATATATTATATATTAAAAATTAACAATTATATTAACTATAGCAATTTTACTATGTTTAATTTCAAATTGAGAAAATTAGCTCATTCCTTAAAAAAACCTACAAATTGACTTCATATCATCAAGTTAGTGGACTCTTAACTCAAAAAATATTGTGTCACCCACACCAAGATTATGTGAGATAAACAAGGTTCAATGGTCTATGTGAAAAAACACCAATCTAGAGGGAGGTGAGCTTTCGTGAGTAACCAAAAAGCTAGTTGAGCCCAATTAAACAGGCTGAATGATACCCTGAATAAACGTTCCCACAACAAATCAACGGTCAGATCCTCCAACCCTAGAACGAATGCCTTAGATCCACCCTCATCCCATTCCTACTCCCTATAAATGCCCTTACTCATTCCTCACCCAAACCCTAACCCTAGAAAACTTGCCTCCCCTCAAATCCTCCTCTCAAAACCCTAATCTCTCCTCCCCCGCCGGCGCCCTCCCCCGCCGGAGCCCCTCAAAACCGCCGCCAACATGCAGATCTTCGTCAAAATCCTCATCGGCAAGACCATCTCCCGACCCTCGTTAACGCTTCCCCGACCTCGTCGAAGCTTCCCTGACACTCGTCGACGCTTCCCCGGCCTCGTCTTCGATCTCCAAGCTTCCCCTGACACGTGGGAAATGAGCTGCTCCCGTGTTCCCTCCGTTTTGGTGCGGAAACGTACCCAAACCGCACCCGACACGGGTACGGCGCTAAAATTACTGTGTCGGGGTATTATAGGCACGTATACGTGCGTACGTGTGTATGTATGTATGCGCCTGCGTGCATACGTGTGTGTACATACGTACGCGCACATCTGTGTGTATGTATGTACACATACGTGTGTGCGCGCACATAAACACACAAAGATATACATATGGTGTGGAAACATATAGAAGTTTTGAGTTACATTTAGAGCATAGTATACCTCTATGTTGCATGGTGACTTCTATCATGCAGGCGTACCTGTACCCAACACTTCTTGTACCCATAACCAACACTCCTTGGACACTCCTTGAATATATGCATACATTACTCAGACGTGTACTCAATTATATGATACATGTTTAATGTTTTAACTTAGAACTCTCAATTATTTATCCATAATGAAAGAAACATAAAAATGTTATAGAAATTTTGATTCTCGTAACATGTGAAAGAAAAAGCAACATTGATTTCATGTAAAATATTAAATTTCGATGTATATATAGCTGTATATTGTATCCTACTTTTTATAAAGGGTTAATTGTGAACATGACCCTTGTAGTATCACCCAATTACGAATACCCTTATAGTTCTATTTTTGAGAATAGACTCCCTGAGTGAATTTTTTTCACTCTTAAAGTTGTTAAAAAGGTTTGAAGAGGCATGTAGACCCCCTATAATTCTATTGGTGAGGATAGACCCTCCATTGCTTTTTTTTTGACTTTTAAAAGAGTCAAAAAAGTTCACTAAGCAAGTGTACTTGCACATGGGCTAATACTAAGGGTTCTATTTGCCAGAAATAGAACTACAAGGGGCTATTCGCAAAGGGGTGATACTACAAAGCCTCAATTCGCAATTAACCTTTTTATAAATTTGTCGTGTCCCGTACCTGCACCCGCACCTCATATTTGTACCCATGCAACATAGGTATAAATTATCAAAAGTATACGGGCATATTGAAAACATAGCGTGGATTATTAAAATTATACGAGCACGCTGTCTGCAACTTTTTGCCTTTATCATCTTAAAGCATCCTCATGTGATTCCCTAGTCCAACTCTGAGGCGTTGTATAGTTTCTGGCCCTGCGAACCGATTCCCAGCATATTTACGAATTGATTCCCTCCGATACACGAATTTGTTCCCCAAAATTGACGTACCGCTTACAAGTATTGGGGGGGGACAGTCCTTTTAGGTGTACATGCACAAGATGCAATGCAATATGCGCAATTGAGTGAAGGGAGAAGCACAATAAAACATATGTGCCAACGTATACTATAACTAAATACCCTTGTTAGTAAAACTTGAAATGAAACCATGATCCCAAGATGAACTATGTGAAAAGAAAAACAGATCAAAAAAACAAACCCATTAAAAAGAAGTATTAAAGTATTTTGTATGAAAAAATAGAGTTACATAATTAGCTTTCTAGTTTTTAGATATGTACTATACACTTTGGAAAATGATAAGCACACCCAAAACAATTTTATGATACCACTAACTAACCAAACTTGCCTACCAAAGCAAGCTACCCCCTTCAAATCTAAATTTTCTAAGTGGCAAATTGCGTACCCGAATTCCTACGACGACCTACGACATATCTCATATCGTGTAACTATGGCTTAAAGTATAATAGAAAAGTTAAGCAGAACTATATTTTGATTGTAAGATGTTTAATATTATGTTGTTCTTTACAATGAGAGTGCAAATGCCTTGCTCCTAATTCCCTAAGAAAGTTAGTATTCAAATTGTATCATATGTGGGCTTGCTTTTTTGTTTCTTTCACACTCATACCTGTTCCATACACACATAGGTTTGTGCAAGATATTGGTTCTTAAACGAGCCTATCATTGGGAGTTCAAGATGTCAACAAGAAAAGCCTTTATTTCATTACGCTAATCACTTAGCTTCTCTGCAAGGCGGGGTGTCCATAGCGTGTATGCTTTTATGGTTATGGGTCAGTGGCATCATAGGTGTGGAATATGTAGATACGACATATAACTTGGGAAGTGGTACTCATGTTTGATTTTGCTTTAAAACTTGTCGTCCCGTCATTAGTAGTTTTTCAGTTTTTTTTCCTACAATCCACCTTAAAATAGGGTCATTTTACAGAAACCGCCTTTCATTTTTAATTTATATGTAAACCACCTTTAAATTGTTCCAATCAACCACCTCTAAGTCAAAATTTTCACCAAACGCCCAAAAATACCCTTAAAAACTCACACTTGAGAGGATTTTTGTTCCAATCAACCACCTCCTGGCCAAATCTTCACTAAAAAACCAAAGATAACCTTAGAAAATGCAGGTTTAAGGAACGTGACATGTATTCTAACATGACCTAAACATTAACAAAGTGAGTCACGTCTCTTAAATGTGATATTTTTTGGGATTTCGATGAAAATTTTGACTTGGAGGTGGTTGACTGGAACAATTTAAGGTGGTTTACGTATGAATTGATGAAGAATATGTTATGCTTGTGAAATTCCCCATTTAATCTTCTAATCATGAAAAACAAGTATTTTCTACTATAATGCTGCCTAATTATAGGTGCATAAATGATGGAAAGTAAACTATATATTTCTCGTCTTTTTATGTAACAGGAGGTTTCCGCCATGAAGTTTAACATACTTGTTACTACTTATGAGTTTGTGATGTATGACCGCTCAAAGCTGTGTAAAATTGATTGGAAATATATCATTATTGATGAAGCTCAACGCATGAAAGATAGAGAATCAGTTTTAGCTCGAGATCTCGATAGGTATCATTGTCAAAGAAGATTGCTACTCACTGGCACACCTTTACAGGTATGCTTGTTAGTTAAAAGCAGTGGATTAAGTTTTTGCTCAGCAAGGCATGCATATTTTCAACTATTTGTTATGAAAATGTATCTATATGAGAAAGAGTGAATCGTTCCTCCTAGTCTTTAATTTTTTGGGCTTTCTAAAGTAATTGTCTCATTTCTAGAATTTATCCCTCCAGAAATTCATAGATTTGAAGTATTGGGGGAGAAAAAGAGTGGGGATTAGGGTTTTGCTTTTAGGGTATAGAGTTGAACTTAGAAGTCATATATCGTTAGATATGAGTTTAATAGCTTATGTTAGTTTTATCTGCGGCTACATAATTAGAGTTGACTTATGCAGAATGATTTGAAGGAGCTCTGGTCTCTCTTAAATCTGCTTCTTCCTGAAGTATTTGATAACAAAAAGGCATTTCATGATTGGTTCTCTAAGCCCTTTCAGAAGGATGTACCTTCACATGGTGAAGAAGAGGATGACTGGCTTGAGACTGAAAAAAAAGTGATCATAATCCACAGACTTCATCAGATTCTGGAGCCTTTCATGCTAAGGCGGCGTGTTGAAGATGTTGAAGGGTCACTCCCTCCAAAGGTCAGTATCTCCTTATTTTCATCCATTCATTGGCGTGTTGAAGATGTTGAAGGGTCACTCCCTCCAAAGGTCAGTATCTCCTTATTTTCATCCATTCATTTCTTTAGTTTTCTGGCAGTAATATTTTACTGGAATGCATGATTCAGGTCCCAATTGTTCTAAGGTGCAGAATGTCAGCAATTCAGGGTGCCATTTACGATTGGATTAAATCTACTGGTACCATTAAAGTGGATCCTGAAGACGAGTTGCGCAGGGCACAGAAAAATCCAACGTACCAGGTCAAAACATATAAAAATCTGAATAATAGATGCATGGAGTTGCGGAAGGCCTGTAATCATCCATTGCTTAACTACCCTTATTTTAATGATTATTCAATAGACTTCCTTGTTCGATCTTGCGGGAAGCTTTGGATCCTTGATAGGATTCTTATAAAACTTCACAGAGCAGGACATCGTGTTCTTCTTTTTAGTACCATGACGAAGCTCCTTGATATACTAGAAGAATACTTGCAATGGCGTCGGCTGGTTTATAGACGAATTGATGGTACAACCAGCCTAGAAGATCGTGAGTCTGCAATTGTTGATTTCAATAGCCCAGATTCCGACTGTTTTATATTCTTGCTTAGTATTCGTGCTGCTGGTAGAGGCTTGAATCTCCAGACTGCAGATACCGTTGTCATATATGATCCTGATCCAAACCCTCAAAACGAAGAGCAAGCTGTAGCTAGGGCTCATCGCATTGGACAGACAAGAGAGGTGAAAGTGATATATATGGAAGCTGTTGTTGACAAATATTCTAGTTATCAGAAAGAAGACAACTTGAGGACTGGAGGTTCAGAAGAGCTGGAGGAGGATCTTGCTGGTAAAGATCGGTATATGGGCTCCATTGAGAGCCTTATTCGTAGCAACATTCAACAATATAAGATTGAGATGGCTGATGAAGTGATAAATGCTGGTCGCTTTGACCAAAGAACAACCCATGAAGAGAGGAGAATGACTTTGGAGACACTCTTACATGATGAAGAGAGATACCAAGAAACCGTGCATGATGTACCTTCTTTAGAGGAGGTCAACCGTATGATTGCTCGTAATGAAGAAGAGATTGAGCTTTTTGATCAAATGGATGAGGAGTTTGATTGGACTGAGGAGATGATAACCCACAATCAAGTTCCAAAGTGGCTCCGTGCTGGTTCTAGAGAATTGGATCTTGCTGTTGCTAAGTTATCTAAGAAGCCATCAAAGAATGTACTTGATAGTAGTATAGAACTGGAAGCAAATGGGATATCTCCTAACAAGGCTGAAAGGAGGGGACGAAGGGCTGCCCAAAAGAATTCTATCTACAGAGAATTGGATGAGGATGATTTTGAAGATTCTGAATCCAGCTCAGTTGAGGGAAATGCATCTTCTTTGCAGGAGGAAGAGAGAGAAGTAGGAGAATCTGAAGATGACCTCATTTGTGCTGTCGACATGCAACCTGGTAATGATGATCAACTGGAAGAAGGTCTTGTTTGTGTTAGTGGTGGCCGTGAGTTCTCTCATGCAATGGTAGGCAACAGAAATGCACACCAGTTTGAGGAAGCTGCTGTTCGAGGGTCTTCTTCTGGAGCTCGAAGAGTAAATCAGTCTGCTACACCTTCCATCATGTCATCACGGAAGTTTGGTTCTCTTTCTGCTTTAGATGCCAAGCCAAATCGTCGCTCAAAAGGAATCGTGAGTGCAAAATATTTTAATCTTCCTCCCTTTCTTGTATAATTGAACACATTTCCTTTGATCAGAGATAACTATATATCTGATTTCCTTTCTGGCATATTCCAGGATGATGAACTAGAAGAAGGGCAAATCGCCGCATCTAGTGACTCTTATTTCCTTTCTGGCATATTCCAGGATGATGAACTAGAAGAAGGGCAAATCGCCGCATCTAGTGACTCTTATATGGATCATCAACTACCAGGAAGTTGGAATCATGAATGCAATAATGGCGATGATGAACAGGTTCTCCAAATGGATCATCAACTACCAGGAAGTTGGAATCATGAATGCAATAATGGCGATGATGAACAGGTTCTCCAACCAAAGATAAAGCGTAAAAGAAGTATGCGGATTCGCCCAAAACTTAATATAGAAAGACTGGAAGAAAAATTCATAAATGAGAGAGGATCCTTGCATTGTGGATCACAGTTAGCCATACAGGTCGACCTTGACTCTGATATGCAATCAAGGAATGATCCGGAATTTGATGAGCTCAGCAAGCCTGGTTTAGAGAGACATGATTTATCTAACACCTTGTTAAATAGAAGACATGATTTTCCTTCAAGGAGTTCACACATCAATATACAAAAATCCAGCAGGTTGAGAGAAGATGCCATGAATAATTCTAGGGAAATTTGGAATTCCAAGATCATTTATACTGATGGCACTAGCTCAACAGGATCAAAAATGTCAGATGGTAACCAGAGGAAGGTACGAAACTTTTTTTACATGCACTGTCATGAATTGCTATCCTTATCAGCAGAATATCTATTTTATTTAGGACTAGAATTTAACTATCTAATGCTGTATACTTCTAACATTTCGTTCATGTCTAATGTATGAAGCATGACATGGCTGGTCAAGTATTTGTTTGCTTTCACAATATATCCCATACAGTCTGTTTTTGTGTTCTTTTTGTTTCCATATATTGTGACCAATGTTGAAAATAACAAAAATAGGTTATGTTACACTTGGCCTCCTGTTAAGGGTTAAGGAAAAAATGCAAGAAAAACGTAACTCATAACATAAGTTATATTGTTTATTAATTATTTAGATATTTTATAAATACTAACAATTCATAATAACTTTAATACTTAGAATCATAAAACTTTTCAAACATAACGTCACATGCTCAAATATAAAAATATATTATTATAATTTTTTTTTAAAAAAGTTAGTCATATATGAGTAACAACCATTCCAAAAAGCATCATTAAATGATCAAATACATTAACGTCGTCAGGTTTAAGGCAATATGATTCCTAATCAAGTTCACTACATCAACCAAACTAAACATGATTACGTAACAACAATAAGAAATGTTACATATACAGAGATTGCGTGCAAACTTAATTTCACAAACTCTAGTATTAACTGAAAACTAAAAATTAAAACCTAATCAAAATTAAGTAATAACTGGAAGTAATTATCTAACCAACACAATTAACCCACTAATTAATCTCGGTACTCTAATTCTGCGGCATATCTTAAAAAATTATGTTAAAAGGTGAAGTAATGGAGCAACAAGTTCGATGCGATTTATGGTAAATTGACAATATAAAAGATTGGAATTTGGAAGGTAATTTCAGAGTTACTATTTATTTGAAGGATATAAACTGAGATGCTCGATGCATAACTGCATAACTAAAAAATAAAAAATTTACCTCAATGGAGTAATAGATGCCGCCAATAGCTGGAAGAGTTTCAGAGAAGACAAAGAGCTAGGGTTTGGGTTAGAGAAGGCGAAGAGTCGCATATTCACATGAAGAGAATAGAGTGATCGGGACTAAAAGGGGTAGAGTTTAAATGATTTGGATGATGGAGATACATCAACGCGTCCTAATCTAAGATGCAATTTAACCTAAAAAAACCATGTTAACTACTTATATAACATAAAGCACATTTAACGCAATATAACATGTTTTTTTCTGGGTTAAACAGTTTCAAGGTTAAATGAGTGTCTTACCTAACAAGAAGGCACCGTTAAAGTACAAAATGGGTTGTAACAATTTATGTAAGGGGTTTTTTAAACACTGATGTGACTTATCGGCTTAATACTTTGCATCCAAATGGTGTATATAGTGCAAGCTCTCTTTCACTGAGATCCTAGGGAAAACGAAGAGTTCGATTGTTGAAATTTTATTAATTTGTTTCCATAAAATGCGGGTCATTGTACCTTTCGTCCTCCTATGATGTTAGTTTTTGAATTGTTGAAGGTATGAGACTCAGCTTGTTTCTGAGCAATGCAAGTATTTCAGCAACTGTTTCTATGGGTCAATAGATACAAACCCAGCGAACTTGTTGAATGATTGTATCACATGCCAATGCTGAGCATGTGAAGGTTATAAATATTTCATTTAATTGACAAAAAGATAATTAATCTGTTGGTCAATAGATGTTATTTGTAGCCATTTCCTTGTGTCGCTACGTAGAAAATAACCCATTGGCATTCCAAGTCACTAGTCCACAAATCATAGGATATTGCTATGAGACGCTACGTAGAAAATAACCCATTGGCATTCCAAGTCACTAGTCCACAAATCATAGGATATTGCTATGAGATTTACTAATGTCACCTAGTTCGTGCCCTTGGAATGAGTTAAGGTGATGAATGTTGTACTCTAGTCCTAGGAGATGTCATACTGGATAGCTACATTCCCTTTGGGGAAGACTGAATCTTTGAAATAAAAATTATATGAGCAAATATTTTGCCCAGCTAGGGAGGCTACTGAAGACTATACTGGTCAAAACTTTCCTTGTCTATATTTACTCTAAAATACCTGCTTGTCTTCAGAGGAATTATATATTAACGACTCTTATTTCCTTAAATTATTGTAATGCATATAGTGTTCTGTCTCTGAAAGGTTTGTAAAATATCATGTTACTGCCATGAAAAGTATGCTAAAGGAAGATATATGTTGACTGATTCATTGTTTATGTCGCTTTCTCTTTATATGAATTTTTTTTTCTTTATCTTAATTATGAGTCTATTTTGTATTTGTCTTCCTTGTCGATAATTCCAGATAAAAAATCACTTTGAACTTCCTGATCTGCTGACGTGCATTTCTGGTTTCTTAGTTGGACACTGCTTGCGTAGTGTCTTATTTGGACACTGCCGTATATAGTTGTTCAACTGTTTTCTTTGACTGAAACATTACCATTTTCTCGTTTACAGTGCAAGAACGTTATTAGTAAGCTGAAAAGGAAAATAAGCAAAGATGGGTATCAAACTGTACCTGTTCTATATGACTTGTGGAAGAGAAATGAAAGCTCTAGTCTGGCCAGCCCTTCTGTGACAGAGAACAACCCTTTAGATTTGCGTAGGATCAACCATTGTCTGGACAATTTAGAATATAGTGATCTGACAGACTTTATAGCTGACGTTCAGTTGATGTTGAGAAATGTGGTTCAGTACTGCAATTACTCGTACGAGGTACACAAGTTTCTTCCTTATCTTACTGCTTTCTCGACTATTCTTATGGAAATATTTTAAATTGTAATACTGCTGCAAATCTACTGTATATACACCAAGTTTTTATATAACACCTTGTAGCCTGACTGTTTTGCTTCTATCTCTTTTCCTGTCAATGAAAATCAAAATAATGATGTTTACCTCAATTGCCATCACATAACTTTACAGTGAAGTTGCATATTCCCAACTGACAAAAATAAATTCATAAATTAGTTTAGCATTAGTTTCAGCAGTGCACCCGAGGATTTTCCTCCTTTTTCGAACATATACTGTGTGGAACCATTTCTATTATCTACGGGATTGAGAGAATATTGATATGATCCATTTCTGCAACATCCAGCATGCTGACTGGAAAAAGAACCAACAACAGCTGACCAAAGGGAAAACAGAGAGGGAGCTAAAAATTATTTGTTGAAATTAACCATTTCTATTATCTACGGGATTGAGAGAATATTGATATGATCCATGTCTGCAACATACAGCGTGCTGACTGGAAAAAGAACCAACAACAGCTGACCAAAGGGAAAACAGAGAGGGAGCTAAAAATTATTTGTTGAAATTACAATTCAATGCTGATTAGTTTTGTATGTTATTTATTCATGCTAATTAGTTAAATAACATTTGGTGGTAAATCTTTCAAACTCTTATTTCCTAAATTTTTATTTCTTTAAGGACAACCTCGACAAGTTGCCAATTTGTAAATGCTGAGACGACCGCATACTCTTTTCTAATTTCTGAATCTTTCTCCAGGTGAAGCATGAAGCAAGAAAATTTCATGATATCTTCTTTGATATCATGAAGATAGCCTTTCCTGATACGGATCTCAGAGACTCCAGAAATTCGTTTACTTTTCCAACCTGCGGAGGATCTCCATCTGTTGCTGCTACTACCAACCAAAGCAAGCGCCAGAGAACAATCATCGACTTGGAGCCAAGCCCAGCCACTGCCAAGCCTAATACCCGTGCCTCTGCGACTCCTGATGAAGAAGAAAGAATAACCCGGACTCATGCCTCCAAGTTGAATAATGAGAGCCCCCTGGCCCATCCTGGTGATCTTGTTATTTGCAAGAAGAGGAGGCAAGATAGGAGGGTGGGGCCAGCATCTCCTTCCAGCCAAGGCCGAGCATCCCCGTTAAGTAGGGGTACAGGTCAGCAGACGACAAGGTGGGCCCAGCAGCAGGGCAGTGGAGGAGCTGGTGGGCTTTCACCAGGTGTGAAAGCGGAGGCCCAATGGGCCAAGCCTGTAAAGAGAATGAGAACAGACACCGGTAAAAGGAGGCATGGTCATATGTGATACAATTTCATATAATGTATGTATGTGTATACCGTAATGTGACAGTATAGTTGCTAGTGCTTAGAAACTTAGAATCCAATTAAAGCTTATGCTAGGATGGGCTTTGCAAATGAATGCATCTTTTCTCCATGCTTGTGTTCATACTGCAACTCATGATTGAAGCTTATACCGAAGGATCAACAATGAATTCTATGTATTATCAATCATTATCAAACTTGTGCTGATATGCTTAACTGTTTTTTCTATCGGCTTGTTGAGGGTCTGGCCATGTTTTTGATGTTCATACTTATTCGATGACGGTGAAGCTTCTAGATCAAGTTTAGGACTATTTATGGGATGTTTTAACTTCAACATCCTGTTAATAACCCCTCTGTCGACCAGTTTGCTGTTATTTCTTGGTACAGTACATCATCTCTGCTTCCCACCTAAAGTAACAATTCTTGTCCAAACCTCTTCTTGCTGAACTATGCAACCGTAGTCTCTGCTTCCCACCTAAAGTAACAATTCTTGTCCAAACCTCTTCTTGCTGAACTATGCAACCGTAGCACAGAAGTTAGCTGCGTTAAAATAGATTTAATTGTCCAAACCTCTTCTTGCTGAACTATGCAACCGTAGCACAGAAGTTAGCTGCGTTAAAATAGATTTAAATAGAAGTATGACACTCGTAAGGGATCTTTCAGAAAAATTTGTGCCTTGGGAGAAACCGGTGGACTCAATAGAAAGGGGATCTCCCAAGGAAAATATACATACAGTTGAAAAGGTAATTAAAGATCAAAACTTTTAAACAGGTGATCTATGAAAGGAAGAAGGGGGGAAATTTTCAAACGGTTGAACAAATCAGTCCAGAGATTCTCGTATGCTATAACAATAACTTTCCTCGTGTAAATTGGAATAATACAGGTACACAACAAACATCAGAAATTCTTTTCACAGTCTCTAATTGTTCACAAGAAAAATACCACGTTGTAAACATAAACTGATGCTCAATCAAAAGAAATTTCAAAATCACCGGGTAGTAACTCAAGCTCGAGCTTTCATATTCAGTAGATGTTGAAGGATGGGCGAGGTGGTCCATTAACTGGAGCTATGAATCTGTAAAACTCATCGAGGATGACGTAAATATGAATTCCAAGGTTCATGCTGGAAATATCCAAATGATAGCTCCATCAGGACAATAGCTATGAAAGCTTATTCATACGTACGGGACCAACAGAACGGAACAAAGCCTCCTTGCTGGTCCACCATAGAATCAACTTACCAGCTAGCAAGCCGCTCGATCTTTGATCTGCGTAGATTTTAGGATATGCTTAGACAACCGTTGCAGTGTTAAGTACCAATCTCAATGAACCATAACACGTCCTTGGGTATTACGACCTGCTAATACCATATTTTACATTGAATGCAACATGACACTTAACGATATAGATTAATTCAAAAGAGAAGAAGCTGATCTCCAAATAAAAGATAAAAACACCAAGAAGGCAGAAAGATGACATACCAAAGAACTGACTGACGAATGACAGGTGGTCCAACTATAAAACTCTGACTTGATCTGCAGAGAGACGCACATGCAGCTAAAAAAAATGCTTATCAAATAAAATGGAATCAAATCACAAGATCAGAGAGATGAAATCTCACCTCCATTGTTTTTACAACTTCACATTTTCATGCTTGAGATGCTTTTTCAATAAGATGCATGTAGAACGTTGATTAAAGTTTCAGTGAAACATCCATGAATGATACCAAATTCATGATGCACGGCCATCTGCATCAACTGAAACTGAAATTCAAGGAATAAGTTGAGCTATGGATGGGTAAAAGGGACCACCCGAAAAAAGAAAAAGTTTTATCAATTACTGCAACATTTTGAATACTTGAATTTTCCATGTTATTCTCCAAGCTTAGTCAGATGCCTGCCCACTTGTTCTACATATTGTTCAAGTGGAATAAACGCCCAAGCTTAAGAATTGGATAATCATCAACCAAAATAACTGCAAAAGCAAGCACAGGAAAAGAAAAGAGTTAGCTACACTCTTGGTAAAGATAAATTTGTTTGGATCTGCTACTCTGAAAGAACAAGAATGCACCTCAGGGAGGATCGTTTCAATTGTCGCCTCAGATTACCACATGGTTCTGCACCTATTGAACTGAATGGCTGATTCCTGGGCATTAGCATACAAAGTTTTTCTTTAAAGTTTAAATGAGTCTTTCAAAATAAAAACAAAGTACAGCTTAATATGAATCTGGGGAAATGACCGACCCTCAGGCAAAATTAACTCTCTTTCCCATCATCTTTCGTCAAAGACTACCCTCTTTCTTCTCCAATAACTGCCTTATACCCTTAGTTTCCCTCTCACTTATAGCTGCAAGAACTTAAAAAACAGAAAGAAAATATAAATGATACGTGGAATGATATCATTGTTTTTACATAGTCAAGTTCCAAAAATTCAATTTAAACAATATTTTAAAAATAAGTTGCAAGATAATAATCATAATAAAATAAACTGATAGTATGCATGCGGTTCCTAGAATAAGAGAAGATTGTGAGATGAACTTTACTTGTCAAGGGTGGAATTATAAGCACGCACAATCCAGACTGTAATAAAACCACCAACAGAAAAAAGCATCAGTGCATACTGTAACATCAGAAGACCTAAAAAAACCTTTTGTGCAAGATTATATTAGCATATAGATGGCTTACACTCCTTAACACAAACAAACAATTTCAATGTGTCTACTCACTCCGTACTCCCTCCATCAACCTCTCCTGGCCATACAATGGCTCTGCAGAATTCAGTTTACAGAAATAACTACTATAGGCACAGCCACGGTTATCCCCTCATACAAATCAAAGCAGCCACAAGTTTTGCTGCCTCCACCCAATCAATGCAATACGGATTAAGGAATCTTGTCACTCCTAATTCATTGATTAGAACAAGAGTCTGGAACATTAATTTTTTTTAAAATTTCTGTACATTGTATACACTAACCAGTAGTAAAGCAGCAGCAGAAATTTGTTCTCCATCAAGAAACAGTAACTTAAGATGAGAATTTTTTTTAAAAGAGAATAATCATGCAAGAAAATCTTAGAAAGGCCATTCTTGTTGATATATCTCCATGTAAATTGATTTACATCGAGAAACAGTAACTTAAGATGAGAATTTTTTAAAAAAGAGAATAATCATGCAAAAAAACAAAGCATAAACCTAAAGCAAATTATCTAACTTTAAACAACCGAGGGTTACCATCTTATAAAGGCCATTCTTGTTTATATATATCCATGTAAATTGATTTCTACTAGCCTAGTTGCATATAAACAGTTAGTATTGTAATATATTGTATTAGAATCGAATTTTGATTTTCAACAAAAACTTAGACAGCTTATATTTTCACCTGCATGACATTATAAAAATAGAAATAAGCAGCATCTCCATGGTGTGTGCGTGGTCAACTGCAAATTGTCACAAAAGGTATATTTCATTGATGTAAGCTTTGCTTACCGTAGTGAACCAGTAGGACTTGAGTGCAAATTAGTATCATCTGATCCAGGCATATACGCTGAGGTGGTTTAATTGTTGGTATTTTCCAGCCTATTGATGTAAAGATTCAGGAAGCTGCGTCAGGATACATTTATGCAACTCAAAGGCCTTCTCAAAGTCACCCATCTTACGATATCCGTGTATAAGAGTTGTATAATTTATTGCCTCAGGAGTGAATCCTACTATAATCATTTTAGCCAGCAACAACTCTGCAATGCTCATCACTGACAACTTGCTACATCTCTCTATTAAACAAGTATACATATACACATCTGGTAGTAAACCACTTTCCACCATTCTATTGAACAATCTTACAGCCTTCTTAATATCATTGCACCTACAATAAGCAGCAATTATTGAAGTATACATACTTCTGTCAAGTCTGAATTTCTGTCTCTCCAATTTATAGAACAGTTCTACAGCAATCTCCATATTGTTGGACCTGCAATAACCTGCAATTATTGAACTGTACACAATGGTGTCAGGTTCAAACCCATCTGTCTCCATTGAATTGACAAATACCAGAGCTTTCTTCATATCCTTGCATCTGCAGCAACATGAAATCATCGTAGAGTAAAGAACCCTGTCAGGCTTGAATCCCTTCCACTTCATTTCCTCAAATAAGCCCAAAGCTGTAGGAAGCATTCCAGCGCTGCATAGCCCATTGATGAGACTTGTGTAAGTAAAAATGTTTGGATCTATACCCCTTTGAGACATCATTTCATAGATCATAAGAGCTTTCTCCAAGTCCAATGTTTTGACTAAACCATTGATTAGGATGGTAAATAGAACTACATCAGGAACAAGAGCTCTCTTTATCATAGCTCCAAAAATCTCCCATGCAACACATGAACTTCCAATTTTGTATAGTGCATCAATGATTGTAGTGTAAGTAAATATATTGGGATTGATACCCAGCTCCTCCATTTCATTTAAGAACCTAAAAGCTTCTATAGCACGCCCTTCCTTGCAGAACGCATCAATAATAATGGTGCAAGTAACAACATTGGGCACCACACCATCATTAAGCATGATTTCAAACTGATCCGTAGCTTCCTGCAATTTTTGCTTTTGGCAATAGCTGTAAATTAGACTGGTATGGCAGAAAATGTCTGGAGTAAACTTGTCTTGGATCATTTCATGCCATAGCTCATGTGCACCATCCAGATCACCATGCTGACAACATCCATCAATGAGAATGCTATAGGCCATAAGATCTCTCCCATAGCCCTTATCTCTCAACTCACGAAACAGCTTTATTGCAATTTCCACACAATAGAGAGGTATACGTGATCACGTTAGGCATTAATTCTCTTCTATGCATTTCCTCAAAGAGATTCCAAGCTTCAGAAACATTACCCACCTTACAAAACCCATCGACCAAGATGCTATAGCTATGAACATCAGGTGATAAGCCACACTTCTTCATCTCATCCAATACTGTAAGTGCTTTGTTCAACTCCCCTTTACGGCAGAAACCAAGAATGACAGCATTACAACAGTAGTTATCATACTCAAGTCCTTTATGCTGCAAGTCCTTAAGAAATTCCCAAGCACTCTCAGCCTTCCCTATCTTACAAAGCCCTCGAAGGTACATGCTATATGTTACTGCATTAGGCCTGACACCATGATTTTCCATCTCTACAAGAATCTTGTTAGCTTCACCTACATCCAGTGTATTGCCTTTAGTGTACAACTCCATCATAGTAGTATAAGTGTAAATGTTCGGTGATGGCCCAAACACCTTCATATACTCAAACAAACTCCTGACAACCCCAACATTATTCCTCTCGACGAAACACTTGAGCAAAGAATTGCACAGAGGGACGCCGATTTCCAGCCCAATTCCCATAGCCTCCAAACAAAATTCCAGCGCATCCTCAATCATTGAATTGTCCACGAGAGCTTTTATCAGATCTCCATAGGCTTGCAACGGCGTAATCGAACCACTAGAAAATCTCACAACTTCAGAATGCAATCCCTTGTCAAAAACCATTGCATCAAGAAGCAAATGCCTAACTTCTGCATGCATTTTCGCCTGTGAGAAAATCCCGACCAGCATTGAGAATGACTCTAACGCATGAGAAAGGCCATATATTTCCACCGCATTTGCAAATTTCATCTCACGGAAAATATCCCCATTCAAAGTTTTCACAGAGACAGCAACGTAGGGGAAAAGGGTCGGGCTTGTCACAGTGCAAGAGCTGAACTGGTTAACCTGCGAAGTTTTGCTAGTTCTCTCGACGTAATCGACCAACGGGTCATCTAGAATTGTCAAAAGAGCAGCAGAAGAGTACTGATGAAGTCTTCGAAGGAGGTTCCGGCGCGAAAATCCCAATTGAGGTCGAATCATGGAGACGCTTCATCGAGGAAAAAAAATCTGCTCCAAAATAAACCTTTACTAAGAAGAATGTCCATTTCTGACAAAGGATGAAATACAATTTTTAAAAGAAAATTGAGATAAATAACCAAATTTGAATGGGTCTAGTCGATGTAAGTCTCTCATGGGAATTTCATCGAGGAGTTGGCATGCGCAGCTCGTGAGGCTGAAACTGAGAAGGAAAGCACGGGTATTAGGGGTGGAATCAAATCGAATTTGAACGAATAGTGCAAGGTTCAAATTCGACTTCGGTTTATATGGTGCTATTCGTGTTTGTATTCGAATTCGACTATTCAAATTCGACTCGAATAGTAATACAAATTCGAATTCGCTTCGTTTATTTATATCGATATTCGAAAAAAAATTCACGAATATTCGATTAGCATTATCCTGCAGCTTTGATTTCGAACTATTCGTCAAATATTCGATATGTATTTGCTAATTATTGTAGGGCATATGTAACTTTTACCGGTGGGCGTCGTCGCGGGGAGGGACGAGGGCGTCGTCGGATACGGAGGAGGGCGCCGTCGAGGGGAGGAGGGCGTCGAAGAGGGAGGAGCGCAGGTCCTCGGAGAGGGAGGACGGCGTCGTCGCCGGGAGGGAGGAGGGCGTCGGAGAGAGAGGAGCGCAGGTCCTCGGAGAGGGAGGACGTCGCGGGGAGGGAGGACGGCGTCGTCGGCGAGGAGGGAGGAAACCCTAGCTGAGAGGGAGAAACAGGTATTTGGTTGAGAGGCGGAAAAGTGGAAACTCAGTACACGGGGTAGAAGTTGTAATATAAATTTTGATGGGTAATATTTGCAATAAGCTTAATTAATAGCATTAACGTATAAAAATTACCGAATAGTTAATAATGAGCCTAATCAAATATTACGAATATTAACCGAATTGTTTATTAAATATTTGGTTCGCTTCCCCCCTAACGAGGATGAGATATAGCCAAATAGATGGAGAGTCTTTTATTTCACCAAGATGTAGATCGTAGGGTGAGTTAATTAAAACGGCAATATCAGAAGTGATTAACGCTCCATCTTCGGTTATGGCTACGGATAGGAAGAGAAAAAGGATTCGAGTTTGAGTAGGTTCGACCGTTCGAGTCAGGAGCGCTTCAAACCTGAAACAATTATTATTATTGGGGGTTATTTAGTTCGTAGTCCCTTAAATCTTAAATAAGTTCATATTAGCCCCTCACATCTATGGAATTGCTCACTAGCCCCTCAAATTCTAGGGTTGTTGCAATTTAGTCCCCAATGACCAAAATACCCTCAACTAATTTTTTGAAGGGTTTGCAATATGGAACTCTAAAGTTTACACCACCTTAAACTTTGATACCTAAACTTTTTTTGACACTAATTTGATACCCTGAAGTTTACACGTTTGTTAATATACATATCCCAAAGATTTTACTTTTTTTTTAAACTTTGATACCTCAATGTTTACACTTTTTTAACTTTGATACGCTAAAGGTTGGGGTATTAAACTGTCAAAAAGAAAACTCTGAGTATCAAAGTAAACAAGGTATAAACTTCAAGAGTGTCAACGAAAATTTTTTAAGGTATCAAATTAAAAAAAAAGTATAAAATTTACGGTGTTAAAGTTAAAAAAGTGTAAACTTTAGAGTACCAAAGTACAAATAACCTTTTTTTGAACAAAATGAATTTTAAGAAAGAAATCATAACTAAGGAGTATTTTGCTTAACGTGGGACTAAATTAAAACACCTGATCCTCAGGGACTAATGAGAATAATTGAGACTTTAGAGACTAATATAGAATTATTAAAGATTTGAGGGATTATGAGGCTGTTCGGATGTTTGTAGGGAAGTTAGGTATTTATGACAACAAATCGAAAGTGATTGTACACCTCATCACTTTCAATTTGGGGTTTTAGATAGTTTGATTTGAATTCCATTAATCCTAAAATGATAGCATTGCTTTGGTTGGTTTGCATGATAGATTCTCGGAAAGTTATAGCTATGCGGACCCCATAAAAAAGAGCATATTACCATAACAAGATTATCTTCAACTCCATTGATAGTATTTTTATATGATCTTTTGCATTTAAATACCTCAAAGTTACTTTTTTTTCACATTGTTACCCCAATGTTTTCTTTGCCAAAAGTTTCTCCAAAATTACTTTATTTTTAACTTTGATACCCTTTTTTTTGGTGCCCAAAAGAAACGTTAAAGTTCCACAAAATTTAACTTGATACCTCAAAACTTATAGAAAGTTTAACTTTGATAGTCCAAACATTAACAAAATTTTAATAAAAAATTTAAGCTTGGGATATTAAAATTAAGTTTTGTTGAACTTTAGGATAATTTATTAAGGGAAAAAAACTTTAGTGTATCTAAGATTAATTTTGTTTAATTGTTGTTTGGGCAAAAGAAAAAGTTTAGGATATCAAAGTGAAATATAAGGTAAAACTTTGGGGTATTTTAACGTAAATGACCATATCTTTGTACTCCATTGTGAATGTACAAGTGAAGGGTAAATTTCACAAAGAGAGATTTTATTAACATAATAAGCAATGAAGTGAATTTAAGGGTGGTGTTTTGTGAAAATTTCCCTTATTAAGCCATCAGTTTAAAAACCCTATGAACCCATCATGTTGTTTTCTCTCAATGTGACAGTCGTGTCAGCTTTTGAATGAAAACGGGTCTTGGAGTGAATTCTAAATTAGGAAATGATAGGGGCACACCACCAACCATAACTCCAACCACACCGTCTCTCTCATTTCCTACAGTGCACCGGCCTCCACATCGGATTTTAAAAATCCCATGTGGAGGCTGGTGCACTGTAGCAAATGAGAGAGAGAGAGGGTGTGGTTGGAGTTGTGGTTGGTGGTGTGCCCCTAGTGCTACTCTTCTAAATTTCATTCTAAATTCGTGACACTTCATCATTTGCAACATCACGTCAACTCATTTTCTTCCTTTTGTCGTTGCATCTAAACACCGTAAAAGGTGAAAACTGAACAGAGACCCTGCATTCTGACACATTTTTTTTTTTTGCTTTCCTAACAAAAAACCACAACCAAACAGGCCCTATATCTAAATAACCCTATTATTTTTGTTGAAATATATCATCAACTAGTTATATATGTAAACGTTTTGTTACATATAATTTTTTTTTTTTGCCTAAATAGTTAAGTAATTTTAACCCTAACAGAAAGTATAACATTTTAAATTAGTACATTGTCTCTAAACTTGTATGACTAATATCGAGATTCATGCAGTTAAAAAGGAACAATTCAAGTAGGAAGTGTGGTCAAGGAAGAAGGGGATGAAGACACTGAAGATGACTAATAGAATATATTTTTAGATTTTTAAAGTTTTTTAAATTCTCATTTTTTTCAGATATTTAGATTGAATGCTTAAATTTGCGATGGACGTGAAGTTCTAGATGTTTCTTAGACTTAATGCCTAAATTCGTAATTGCTATATTAAGTTATAGATAATTTGCTTTGGTGATATATAATTTATTAATTTTACCTTATATTTTGAGATGTGGAGATTGAATGAATTCTCTTATCGTTGGTTCAGTAATTTCTTTTGTATTTTGAATGAGGAGGCAATAAAATAAAATAAAAAGTGGGTTTTAGGGATCGACGGATTTTTATTATTATCTAACAATCTGTCACAATTTTTTTTTGAACCTGAGAAACAGGGTGAGGTACCCTGTTCATTTGAATATATTAATAGAAGATAGAAGAATGTACATACTTCTTCTCTAGATGATGGTGAGATCAGTGAGAGAGGTGGGTAGGGAGCGGACCATAGTCGTCACCTACCACGCCACACCAACCGATTCCATCATCTAAAGAAGGCAAAAGGAAACCAAAAATAGACAACGTTTCATAAGGATCATAGAAAACACTACAATACTGATAAGAGACTGTAAATGCTAGGCACTGATAGCCCCTAACCAAAAGGGAACAAAAAAACACCCAAAGACAACAAAGCATGTCTTGAATGCCACTCAGGATACAGATGTTAGCTGCTGCGGAGGCTCTCCCCTGCATCCCCTGAGGAAGACTTCTTCGCTAGGTTCTGGAGGCCGAGATTAAGGGCTTCCCTACGAAGCCTCCTCACCGTCCTGTCATCTTCTTCACCTGTCCAGAAAAGTGAGAATCTCGCAATATTAGATGCAGCTAATAGCGAGTTAGGAGGAGTATCTCTGAAAATTAAAGAGTTCCTTGTAAACCATATCCGCCAACAGAAACAAGGCAACAAGATCTTCCAAAAGGTTTTGATATTCAGGCAAATGTTGGGTAATTGATAGAGCAGCAGCAGCTTTTCCATGTTTAAAGGCCAGCAGTTTGCTGGGAAATGTGGGAGAAGGTGATTCCATACTTCACGAGCAAAAGAGCAGTGTATAAATAAATGGTCATGGGACTCCGTCTCCCGATGACATAATGGACAACTTGGATCACCGTTCCAACCTTTTTTGATCAAATTATCTTTGGTATTCAATTTCCCTTTAGAGATGATCCAGAGGTGGATTTTTACCTTAAGGGGAATGTTGGATTTCCATATTAACTTGAAAAACTGGGATTTAAAACCCCCTGAAGAAGTAAAAGAGTAAAGGGATTTTACAGAGAAAGCGCCCGATGGGTGAAGAGGCCACCATAAGGAGTCTTGTTCGGATGGGCCACCTGGAGATAGATGTTCTAGGAAGGAGTGGAGATGAATAACATCATCCCTCTCTCTTGGGGAAGATCCCCTTCTAATAATAGGATGCCAAAGCCATGAACCATTTGCCCATCTACCTTGCGAACTGATGCTACAATTACTCGAGAAGGCAAGCTTGTAAGCATGGGGAAAGAGGCTGCTAAGGGTGTTAGCTGCTGCCCATTTGTCATGCCAAAAACTGCTCGAAGTACCATTACCGACATTCCATCTGACAATGCTGAAGAAAGTGGATTGAGCTGAGAGAAGGTCCTGGAAAAATCTTGAGTGTGCCAACTTCGGATGATTAGCAAAAGGGTTAGCTCCATGTTTGGAATATATAGAAAAAAACACTTCACTGAGGAATGATGATCTATCCCAAATTTTCCAGATCCATTTGGAGAGGAGGGCTGAATTAAAGGAGGGGATATCAATCACCCCAAGCCCACCTTCAACTTTGGGTTTACATACTATACCCCAGTTAATGAGGCACTTGGATCTAGAGAAGCTGTGGCTGCCATTCCAGAGGAAATTTCTTCTGATTTTATCAATGGCCTTGGAGACCCATATCGGCAACTTGAAGAAAGACATGTAATAAAGGGGAATAGAGGAGAGCACTGAGTTCAGCAATGTTAATCTGCCTCCTATTGAAAGAGTTTTGTTCTTCCATAAAGATAGCTTTTTTTTAAAAGATTCTAGGAGAGGTTGCCACTCTCTTTTGGATAGAGATCCCCTTTTCAGGGGGAGACCCAGATAAGAGAAAGGGAGGGTACCGACTGCACAGTTGAGGGTATCAGCCAGGAAATTGCCTTTATGAGGGGTTTTCCCAAGATAGTACAGATTGGATTTCTGAGGGTTAGCACAAAGCCCTGAAATGCTGGCAAAAATTGAAAGAATGGATTTGAGAGTAACCATATCAGAGGAGTTAGCCCTGGAGAAGATCAGGGTGTCGTCCGCAAATTGAATAGATCTGATGGAATTGAGTTTACCTTTCAATTTGAGATCGGAAAGGTCACCTGCATCTGCACTGCATTTAAGCATCCTACTGAGGACATCCGTCACAAGCAGGAAGAGGAGAGGGGAGAGGGGGTCTCCTTGCTTGAGACCCCTGAAGCATTTGAAGAAAGAGGTTGGGGAGCCATTGACCAATACGGGAGATTTAGAGGATGAAATGATATGGTGAATCCAGGAACACCATTTGGGGCCAAAGCCTCTGGCTTCAAGGAGGGAAAGGAGAAAGGACCAGTCGACACAGTCAAAAGCCTTATAAAAATCAACTTTAATGGCACACACCTCTTTTTTCCCAGAAGAACAGAAATTTATCATTTCGTGGCCTAACAGAAAAGAATCCAGGGAGGATTTACCTTCTTGAAAGGCAGATTGAGAGTTGTCTATAAGCAAGTGGAGAACTTTTCTAAGCCTATTAGACAGGACTTTAGAAAATATCTTACATGAGCTGTTGATCAAGCTTATGGGCCGAAAATCTTTGGGGGAAATAGCATCTGCCTTTTTGGGGATGAGGCAGATATGAGAGTAGTTGATGTTGTGGAGAGACTGGGGGTGAGAGTATAGACCTTGAATGAAGTCGAAGACATCAGATTTAATAACTGGCCAAAACTTTTGATAAAAGAGAATAGGAAGGCCATCTGGTCCTGGGGATTTGTCAGGGTGAAGGCCAAAAACTGCTTCAGTGATTTCTTGTTGGGAGAAGGGGAGATCGAGGGAGGCTAAGTCTAGGAGGCCTGAAGGGTATAAGAGATTCCAGTTGGGTCTCAAGCTAGAGGCAGGTGGTTTGCTGTATAGATTAGAAAAAAAAGGAAAGGAAAGATAGCTTAATATCACTATCAGAGGAGATGATTGAATCATTTATAATGAGATGGGGAATAAAATTTTTTCTGCGGTGATAGGAGGCCACTTTGTGAAAGAAGGCTGAGTTGTTATCCCCTTCTTTAAGCCACTGAATACGGGACCTTTGTTTCCATTTTATCTCTTCAGCGTTAGCGAGAGAGAGGACCTGATCCTTTAAATCAGATCTAAGATGGAGCTCTGAAGAGGAAAGGTCCCTCGATTCTTCGGAGACATCAAGAGAGTGAATTTGGGACATGAGATCAGAGAGATGATGGGGGAGGGATCTGAAGCAAAACCTTTTCCACCATTTGATTCTCCTCTTAATGAGTTTTAGCTTGGCAGGAAGGGACATGGTCTGTTCCCCTCTAGGAGAGAAGGAAGCCCAACTGGATTCAATGAAGGAAAGGAAAGAGGGGATTGATAACCACATTTTTTCGAGTCTGAAGAGAGGAGGGACAACAGGAGAGTTGGTATCCAACAAGACTGGACAGTGATCTGAACATTGAGCTGGATAAGCAAACTGGACCATTTGAGGAAATTTAGATTCAAAGTCCAAGGAAACTAAGAATCTATCCAATCTAGCTAAGGATGGGGGGGATCTAAGGTTAGACCAGGTGAATTTCCTCCCACTGAGGGGGAGGTCTATCAGATGAACCGAGTCAATGAGGCGCTGAAAAACTTTAATATCTCTAAGGGAGCTGGAACGACCACTTCTTTCCTCTGAACTCAAGGTCATGTTGAAGTCACCAAAAACAACCCATGGCAAAGCATGAGAACTTCTAATCCTCTTGATTTCCCACCAGCAAACTTCCCTATCAGAGGGATCACAAGGGGCGTAGATGGAAGTAGCTACGAAGCTCCAATTTGAAGGTTTATGAGTGAGGCTAGCCGTAACAGAGAAAATGTCTGAGGACGAGGAGGAGCAGGAAAAGATGTCATCGTTCCATCCCAGGAGAACACCCCCCCCTCGAGTCTGATGCATCAAGAGATAACCAAGAAGTAATAGAGTTTCCCCCTAAGGATTTAAGGAAAGAGGGGTTGGAGGCTGATATTTTTGATTCCTGAAGACCGACCAGGTTTACTTTGGCAAGGGCAAGACACTCCCTGACCAACCTACGTTTAGCAGGGTCGTTTAACCCGCGAACATTCCAAGATCCTATACGCATGGATAAACGGAAGAAGACAACTTAGAGAAATGAGGAGGGAGGGGGCTCAGAGGGGAAGGTCCCCTAAAGACATCCTATTCTGGATCTCCTTCAAACCAGACTTATCTACTGGAGCTAGAATGCCACAGTTCACTGAGATCTCTTCCAAAGAGTCCAGGTCCGGTGGGGGAATGGGAGGAGTGGAAACAGAGGAAGAGGAGTATGGTTTAGATATACCTGAAAGCTTACCCTTCTTGATCATGGCTAGATGTTTCCTGAAAGGCCGGTGCGAGGGGTTGCTGCTTGAGATTTTTTTCTTGGTTCGTTTGGACTTCTTCTTGGCCGGTTCGAAACCAGGGGGAATATCAGAGGAAGAGTTCTGGTCCTTAGAGTCTGTGGAGCTGATCTGGATGGCAGAGTCTCCTTTTGGGGATAAAGACGGAACGTCTACCAGATGTGGGAAAGCTGCTTTGAGAGAGAACCAGGAATCTTTGGAGATGTCGATCGTAATACCTTTGAAAGAGACCGCCATGAGCTCAGGCGGAGCTGGAACTGATGGGGGGAGAGGAGGAGGATTTGAGCCATCTTCTTCCAACATTGGGCTTTTTCCTTTTAAGGAGGCCTGATTTGGTCTCGGGGATAGAGACAAGTGGCTCTGGCGAGGGCATTGGAGGGGCTGATCTTTGGGAGGAGGGGATGAGGCACCTTCTTTACGAACAAAGACTTCGAAGAGATCCCGATCTCTTCCTTTTTCCGCTGGCAGTGGCTCACCTACCACTCTCAGTTTGACTGATCCTTCCATGATATGAACTCCATTTTCTGCTTCATACCTGAATATGACTTCTTGGGGGATTTCAGAGGGATCCCTAACATGCAGCATAGCTTTGCAAGCTAGGGCTTCTCTCTTAAGCATGATATCGTCGGAGAAAGCAATGACATCTCCTATGTCCACAAGAATACTGGTAATGAACTCCGAGTCCCATAGATGAATGGGGAGACCAATAATTTCTACCCAGACATAAAAAAATTTCGGAAGCACTTTAAGGCCAAAAGACTCTGACCAGGGGGTGAAAATACCCCCAAAGTTACCCAAGTTGAAGAAGGGTTTAGAACAAGCATGATCCAACGTCTCCTCGTCCGGGAACTGGATGAAGTAGGAGTTCTCCGAGGATTGCCTAATCACATAGGTCCATTTCTCTACCTTGAGATGGCGCTCCAAGCTCTCCACCAGATCTGGATAGGAGGGCTTTCCAGACTTGATCTGAAGGTGCGCAAATCTCGAGAACTCAACCAGACTCGAACTAACAGAAGGGGGGAGAGAGACTTTTGGGAGGAAAAGAGGAGGGGGAGGTGGTGGGGGTATCTGAGGGGGGAGGCTGAGTAAAGGAGGCTGCTTTTTGTTAGGGCAACTAACTGAGGTATGCCCTACAAGGTTGCAGGCGAAGCATTTGAAGTCTCCAAGAGAGCATTTGTTGGCCATGTGATCAGATCCACCACAAAGGAAGCACCTTGGGATCTTGGGGGGGTGGAGAGGCTTTGAGAGAGAGGAAGGTGATCTCGGTCTCTTAGATCTCTTTTTGTATGAAACTGTAGTCCAGCCCAACTCAGGAGTAGGTAGAAGGCCTTTCGTAAGAGGTGGAGAGGTAGAAGAGGGGGGGAGGGCTTGGCTCCCTTCAAGATCTCGGCAAAGGATGGTTTTGGGGTTTTGATTTGAGGGTTATGAAGGGTTAGGGGACGGGATTGAAAGGAGGATTTTTTGTGGTGGGTTACGTTTGGAGGAGGAGCTAGGTTAGGGTATGGAGACGAAGAGGAGGGGAAGAGAGGTGAAATAGTGATCTTACCGCCATTAATTGAAACTAGGCGCCGCTTAGGGAAACTCACCACCGCCTGCGCCCTGTCGCCTCGCTTGTCGCCTCGCCTGTCCATCTACTACTTTCTTCCTCACATAGGATTCTTAATTTCCTATGTTGTTCGTTAGGTAATCTGTCACAATTTTGAATTGTATCCTCTAGGCAATATTGAGGATGACCCATCATCATTCTTTTTTTTAGTTATATTTAAGATAATACGTTGCTAACTCGAGCCGTAGGCCACAAGACTACAGAGTAAAAGATCCTATTGAACGGAGAGAGAGAGTGATGATCTACGATGACAAATATTCATTTCAAAATAATAAAAAATTGCTGTATCGGGAAAAAAGAGAGTTATTTAGATATTAGTCCCTCGGGTATTCAATAGTTTCATATTGGTACCTCAAATCTTCAAACTTGCTCATACAAACCTCAAATCCTAAGGGGCCTTTCGATTTGTACCTCAATAACCGAAATAACTTTTAGCTAATGGGGTTTGGGGGAGCATAAATGTTGGAAATTTATCAAATAAATAAAGATTATAGCATGAATTTAAACCCGGAAATTAAATAAATAATACATCAAAGATAGATAATATAAATTAGAGAAACAGGCCTGACGGGAGCAGTCGTGTAAACACTGCCCTAGAAGATTGAGGACCCGCCTATCGCCCTGGCGCAGATGATCCCTTATCCCCTAGCGGTAAAAACCCCCGGAAACGGCCCGGCCTCTGCACTCGGGCGAGAGTGCAGAGCTTCAGCTCAGATGAAGAAGTTGCCCATAAAGTAAAACTAAAGTATAGATGAAAATGATATGTAGAGGAGAAAAGAAAACAAGATAAGTTTTCCACATTTTTCTTCATTTTTCTTAAGCTCAACATATGTTGTTTATATAGGGGTTGAAAAGAGCCGTTACAAAATCCCTCAATAAATTTCGTAACGTTCGTCATAATGTATAGTCATTATGCCCATTTTAATTACAAATTAAAACACATTAAAACATATTTTAATTGCATATTTTAATTACAAAAATTTATTAGAATTTATTAAGGCAAAATTGCCTTTTCTTTAAAAATATCCAACAATAAATGCCACTGAGATGACCAAATCGCAAGATCATTCAGATTTGAGGGACTAATATTTCAATATTCCAAAAGGGAAGCAGGATTATCTGCATACATAGCCCTTACATTTATGGGTATTTGGAAACAAACCCTCAGAATCTAAGTATTTACAAAACTACCCAAATCATTATTTTTTGAAGAAAATTACTCTCAAAGCAATTAATCAACAACTTTGATAAGCTAATTTATATTCACAAAGTAATTATTAACAAAATTGTCAAATTTTTAGCACCAAGTTGATGACTTATTGATTTTAGACGTATTTTTTTTACAAAGTCAATGATTTGAGGGGTAGCTTTGCGAATACTAACATTTGAGAATTATATTTGGAAATACCCATGATGTAAAAAAAAACAGGGAAAAAAAAGCTATTTAAAAAAACAGGAACAAATTTTGTAAACACTCATTTTTGGACTTTTAATCCAAAAAAACACATTATTTTGCACTTAATTACAAAAACCGACCTGGTTTCAGCCTCAGTGCTGAAACCAGGTCGGTTTTTGAAAAAAAAACTTCCGAAACTTCACGGAACTTCAAGTCCCGTGAAGTTTAGCAGCCAAATTGTTAAGCTGCTAAACTTCACGGGACTTCAAGTTTCGTGAAGTTTTTGAACTTTCAAACTTCACGAGACTTCAAATCCCGTGAAGATTCAAATTTTTAAAAACTTCACGGGACTTAAAGTCCCGTGTCCCGTGAAGTTGCACTTTTCCAAAAAAACATGCACATCTGTCTGTGCATGTTTTTCATATGCGCAAGGTTCACCTGTGAACAATATGATATTTCATATAAACATATAAACATATATAAACATATAAACTTTCAGTCATGAATTAAACACAAATCTAACTTCACACACGAAGATCACATATATAAACAATAATTGATCCACAAAATTATTGATTTGTAGATTCATAAAAGTTACAAATTTTAACAAAATAAGATCACATACAACTCATAATTCCTCCTCTCCTTCCTCTCACTCTGTCTCGATTATCTGAGTATCCGGTTGTGTATAAGGCTGAGAAGTGCCGACTCCATCAACTTGAGAAGTGCCGGCTCCATCAGCATGAGAAGTGTCTGCTCCATCATCACGTGTCCTACGTTGTTGCGTGTACGCTTGCCCAAATGATCGTGACTTGTCCTCACGGCCTGCAAACTCGTCGATGTGAGTCCTACGAAACACCTGGGCTATTCTCTTCTTGATCCTGCCGAGGAGCCCTAACATCGTCGTCGGATCCTGAAACTCAGGCATGTGCGCATCAATATCAGCTTCAATATCATCAAAAGCTACGACCTGCAAGTTAAACAATATATACACAATTTATTAGGTATCTATGTATAAAATTGCGAGTTAAACAATATATACACAATTTAGTTTAGAAACTTATGTAATCTCTCTCGTTCATCCCAATAGGGATGTAACTGTCTGTCGGTAGGCGTAGCACGTACCCAGCTGATGGCTGTGGGTCACGCGTGATCCATCTACGCGTGATATCCTAATACCAGCGCATACACGTGGTATAGTCAACAGCCGTGTCTCTCTCATTCTGTATGAAATCCCACATGTGCGTCCACCGGTCTATGTAGTCCTCACGGAGTACGGTCCAGTCGGTCCGATGCGATGTAGGTCGCCGCCTACGATCGATCACCTCAACAGGATCCAGCACATGCTGAGAAAGCAGAAATTGGCGTAGCATATGGTCGGGGACATGCATCTCCACGATCTCCCAACAGATCAATGGAACTCTGGCTCTCCACAAATCGGGACTATCCCGATAGATAGGTGTAAGAGTATGCATTTCGAAATCTGGCAGTGAATAGGGTCTCTACTTGAACTGAAATAAGATAAAATATTTTTCAGTATCAACAACAAAACTATAATATTCATACGAATCAAGTTCTATATTTACATGTTCATGTTGGAGGACATCAAGCTCATTTCTATAAAACTCACGATGTCGCGTCGTATATTTGTATTCAGCGAACCGCACGTTATACCTATTTGGCATAAAGAATATATGAGTACAAATTCAAAATGAATAAAACATTGCATACAATTATACATGTATGCCAAAGGAAATTGGCCCTGTAGGTTGCGGAGCACAACCAAAGTAGGACGTCCAATGTAAATGCGTTCCCAAGACCAAATTTGGATCAACGTGCAACATCCCTTGAACTCTTTATTCTGCATCAAGGATACTCTACCCAGTTCTCTATACAAGTATGTTAACACCGTACTACCCCACGATAGTGTACTGCATACACCCAGATCCTCTAGGAGTGGAAGCCATCGTGCATGTACAAGGGTCTTGCTCGCATCAGGAAATAGCGTCAACTCTATCATATGCAATATGTACGCACGAGCATGATAATGAAGCATCTCAATGGAGGCATATGCTGGTATATCTCTCTGAAATCCCTGAAATGCCTGAAGTGCCCGCCTACTCTTACACCCGAGCTTGAATTTAGCTTCCAAGGACATTTCACATTCCCGTCGTGGTGTCCACCGTTATCTTCGTCTTCGCCATCTTCACGATAAAAACAAACCACATTATAGCTTGTTGTGTTATTTTTTTATTGGCCTAAACTTGACATTTTTTGCAATGCATACAAGCGAAGCGCATGGGTCAATTTTCCTTACTTTCAAATAGACCCCCTTTCATGAATGAGAAGTCCTCGCCTTGTGTATGATCAACAATATTAGTGCCGATAGAAATATTTTCCATCATGGAGTTATCAATCCATTCTTCTCCTTGAAGTTCATCGGGTGGCGGATCCTCTAACACGACGTACTCATTATTAGTGTAACATCCGTCAATGTGTTGGTTGTCCCCTTCATCGCGATCTATCAACGTCATGCTATTAATTTGTAAGCCGTCCTCTTCATCACCATCCTCGGATTCAACACTTGCATTATCATCTTGATGGGCCGTGTTAGTATCGAAAGCATTTGACATGCCCACAAACGAAGGACCGCTCATGTATTGTGACCGTGTCCAACCTTCATCCTGTTGCGGAGATAAAAAGCCGACGGAGTCAACTTCAAGGCCCTCCAACATGCGGGAATACATTCCGTCGTGATTACCGATTTGCCCAAATTGCTCTAATATTTTTCACTAAACAATTCCACTGAACACTTCTCGTCGTGTAAGACTCTAATGAGACCCATATCATAGTCACTTGATATTTGAATGCCGCTTGTTCTATTCCCCCCAACGGGATAATTGCAAATAACATTGAGTTGATACTCACGTGAGTTGGTTAATACAAGTTTGTGTAATTCATTAACCAATTCATCGAAAGTACACGACTTTGATATAAACAATGGCTTCGTCACACCTCCTTCATAAACGGGCATATTATTTTGGAGATAGTTAATCTTCCCATCATATGAATAAAGAACTAGGACTCGATCGTTCATCATTACCTCTGAGGAGTAAAAAATTCAATATTAATATTAGAAACTCATAATTTTACATAGTGAATCTCTTAGACCGATACTAGAAATTTTAACCAAAATGTTAACCAAGATATGGAGAAATTTTAGCCTAATTTTAATATTAGAAATTTTAACCAAATGTCAAGCCTTAATATTAACTTCACGGTTACAAATTTTGATATTTTCCTCTCTAACCTCATACACAATATTGTTTAATTTTTCTTCGCAAAATGCCCAAAATATTTCCAAATTTATTTAAAAGCTAATTTCTTACAAGTAATCACCAAGATATTGAGAGAATATATATAAAATTAAAATAGATTTTTTTAAAATTTACCTTAATTTTTTAACGATGCCCTAATTCCGATGATCTCCGACGACGACAGCGGCGATGATGGCCGGCGGTGGGGGCGGCGTCGGTGAGGGGAGGTGAGGGGTCGGGTGAGGATGGACGGAGCTAGGGTTTTGGGGGAGAGAGAGAGAGAGGGTCGGGTGAGGTTAGGGTTTTGGGAGAGAGAGAATGTCGGGTTTCAGGGGAATGGGAAAAGGGAAAGGAAGCTGCGTTGGGTTTTTATAGGAGCGCAACTCCACTCCACGGGACTTCAAGTCCCGTGGAGTTACAGGGTAGATTTTCTAGAGAAAATGGACTCTCTGAAAAAATCGACCCTGTAACTCCGCGGGACTTAAAGTCCCGTGGAGTGTCCCATGGAGTTACAGGGTTGATTTTTCCAGAGAGTCGATTTTCTCTGGAAAATCTACACTGTTACTCCACGGGACTTCAAGTCCCGTGAGTTTTTAAAAATTCAAATCTTCACGAGACTTGAAGTCCCGTGAAGTTTGAACGTTCAAAAAGCTTCACGGGACTTGTAGTCTCATGAAGTTTAGCAGCTTAACAATTTGGCTGCTAAACTTCACGGGACTTAAAGTCCCGTGAAGTTTCGGAAGTTTTTTTTCAAAAACTGACCTGGTTTCAGCGCTGAGCCTGAAACCAGGTCGGTTTTTATAATTAAATGCAAAATAGGGCGTTTTTGGGGATTAAAAATCCAAAAAGGACTATTTACAAAATTTGTCCAAAAAAACAGTATCAAATGCTCAACGGGAAACCTGTGTTTGCATTTATCCCGCTGTCAACTACTTTCAGAGAACTGGCATCATTTTTCTCATTTAAGGACTATATAAAAACAGAGACACAACATCCCCAAGCACTTTCTATTGAACCATGTGAAGCATTAAAAATCAAAACTAAGTTCTGCTTTCTGGTTATGTCCCTTTGCTCTTACACAAAAAATGCAAGTGATAGAAACACGACAAGATGGGATTACAAAATTTCCTGCTCCTCCCTTGAATAGCAAAATTGATGACTCCATCACTATCACAGTGGGAAATTACATGAACAGATATGACAACAACAAGCAACAAGAAAAAAATTCACAAGTGCAGTGATCCAAAAGCCTTTTGACGATTTTGCATTCTTAACTCTCATTTCAAGATGACGAAAATAGACTTCATGATCCATCCACTAGGTACTATAGAGATATCATAGCCCACGTACGCATTTGCAACAAAAGAGAGAGAATTCAAGATGGACCTTTGATCATTCTGCCACTGTATATTAAAAACTCTATCTAGGCCTCGTGTTCCCAAGCTTTCTTGCGTTCTAGTCATCTATATCCAAGACAAAAATGTGACACTTTCATGAGGCTGCTGCCGCAACTGCGCATAGAAAGACTTCACGGTGTACAAAAAGAAGCTTCCCTGAATTCTAGTCATCATCTATAACCACACACTGCTTATTCTGAACACAAAAATTAGACTTTGGAGGACGAACCTTGATGGCTTCCTGCCCAAAAGGAACACTTAAGAAACCAAACTCTGCCTCCTCATCATCGCTATCAATGTCTTCTGGGGTCATTCTGTTCTGGTAACTTCTTCGAGCGAGAACAAACACATTGTAATAATAGCTAACGAGCTTTTTCCTTCCCTTTAAAGGAAAAGCCAAACGCAGCTCATCCCATAATTGTTCAGAATGTCGGTTCAGACTCACTACAGTCTTGAACTTTTCTGCTTCTTCTTCTGTCCATGAGAGTGAAATTTCCTCACCCATGTGATCAAACCTCCAACTATTGAAAGCAGAACCGAGCTCGCGTTTCAACTGGACCCTTTTCTCTGCTACATGAAATCTTACACACTCTATGGAGCCAGGTCGTTCACATTTAAAGCAATCTTTCCGGCCTTTTCCAATAGAATCCTGTTTAAAAAGAGAACTTGTTTGGCCTTCTGGTGGCCAGATAGGTGTACCCAGCCATTTAAGGTCATCAGAGGTATAGGAAGCTGAACAAGACTTGTCAATCGAAGGTGGCACCTTTGCTTCCCGGTCCTCATCCGCCACCTTCTTCTTATGTTTCTCTTTTTTACCTTTCACTGAACTTTCGGGTTTAGGCAAGCGATCCATGAAATCATCCAATTGAGACAAAACATCGGAATCATCCAATTCGGATGATGAGATAGAATTTCTCAGCTTTTTTTTGCTTGTACCAGTCTCCACCCCCAGTGAGTTTGTAGCATGCTGCCTCGAGCTGTATCTACGTCCCTCAGAAGCCAGTGTGGCAGAATCAATATTATTGTCTTCATAGATGGAAGGATGCATCTTTGGCCCTTTCTGCAAAACCAAATTCTGTAAATTATTTTTCCTACTCCAGCATCGATATAAAAGAAACTAGGAAGCGTGCATTCTTGAAGGGAAAAAATTGACAAAATATATCTTACAGAAACCATCAATCTTCTTTATATAGACTTCTCCCATATTATCAAAGGATCCTGCCACTGCACCAAAATTCCATAGCAGTGGTAAGGGTTGAGATCCTTGGAGGAAGTAGTGGTGAGGGTTCAGGATTATAAATTCTATACTCTAACATGCCTCTGCAGTTTGAGCGCTCTTTTATAGGCTAAAGCCTAGACTCATGGAGCAACATTTTTCATTCAATCTTCTTTAGGACGAGTCCGATCAGAGCAGGAAAGCAGACAAAGAATTTCCTGATTGACAGCTGTGTCAGACGATAGTTCACTCAGAGCTGTGGAAGGTTCTAAGCGGTAGACAGGTGGGGACTCAATAGGTGAAAAAGAAGCATACGAAACTTATGCCCAGTAAGTTGAATGCCATATGAATAGTCCCTGCCAATTCACCAAAACGCCGAAGCTGTGGGGACGATTGAGCGTTATAATTTTATACTAAACACATATATCAGTTATCCTCCCATTTGATACTCAAAAAAGGCAAGCCTTGCAATTAAGGATTTTTTGGATATTAGTCCCTCAAATCATTGAAAATGCTATTAAATTCCACATCCCTTATATCTTGCTATTGCTTCCCTCAATTAAAGAGATTAATTTGAAACAACTTATAAGAATTGGCGGACCTAATAGCATTTTCAATGATTTGAGGAATTATTTTTGTAATTTATAAGAATTAGGGGAACCTAATAGCAATTTCAATGATTTGAAAGACTGATTCCAAAATATTAAACTCGTCAAAAAAATGTCAAAATATTAAAAGATATAAGGAACTAGTTATCACCAAGAATGTCCCAAAAACTGGAGGTAAGTAATTTGTTGGATATTTCACTAATTTCCGAGTTAACCACAAGAAAGCGGTTAACATTGTTATCTAGTGTATATCCAATAAATGCAGCATCAATAGTTTTGAGGCCAATCTTCCTTTTCGTTAGTTCAGGTATTTCAACCTTAGCCAAGCTTCTGTAGACTTCGAAATAGTCAATTCTCAGAGTTTACCCTTTTCAAGGACTAATATTACATATCAGAGAAAGCCTAATAGTAATTCAATTTGAACCACAAATTTATGGCCTAACATGGGTTCCTCAAGCTTGGTTCAAGAAAATCATATGGTGATGACAAAATGCATTTCACATAGCAAGCACAACCACAAGCGCTTACAAGTTAGTAGGACCTTTTTAATTAGTATAATGGTCCCCATTACATGACATGAATAATAGCTTTAACATACTGTGATTTAGAACTTCCTACATCAGTAAGTTGTCAGTTCAGATAACTGAGAAAACAAAATATTTGTGGGACCACAAAAAATTTCACTCTGTTCTATAAATTGAAGAACTCTAAAGTGCATTCAGAGGGAACGTATTCATTGCAACAATAAGTAAAACATATAATTGAAGTTGAAATCTTGTCAATGTGGCAATTTTAAATTAACCAAAAAATATACCACTAAAAAATCTCGGGGAGTGTCCAAACAACCATATAGTTAAGTTGAAGGGAAAAATGCTTCTAGCCCCATTGCAAAAACTTTTTTTGAAAAACAAGCCTCCCCCCCCCCCGCCCCCCCCCCCCGCCCCCCCCCCCCCCCGCGTCCCCCCCCCCCCTCCACACCCCCCCCCCCCCCCCCACCGCCCCTCCCCCCCCCCCCCCCCCCGCCCCCGGCCCCCCCCGCCTCCCCCCGCCCCCCCCCCCCCCCCCCTCCCCCACCCCCCCCCCCCACTATGTTGAAACTTTTCTCTTGCCTTCACCCGGTCCGTGACATAGAAAACCCACATGATTTTTTTAGAAAACCCTCAAATATCCTTGTCTTCAACCATTGATTCTTTTTCTCACCTCTGAACCCACAAAACCATGAACTCATTGTGCCCTTAATCTCCACCTCTCGTTGCTCGCATGCCACCTTCATCTCCTCCCTCTGCCACCTCCCTTCGCCTCCCCTCCGCCCCCCCTAAGTGGCAGGGCGGCTGGGGTGAAGGGAGGTGGCTGGGGTGGAGTATATGTTGGCGGTGAAGCAGCAAACGGTAAAATTTTACTAAAGGTAACAATTCACAACTAATGGCGTAAAACTTTAAAACAAGTTAACCGTTAAAGTTACAATAAATAGCTAAATGTGACAAAATTCGACATAAAAGGAAAAAAACAAATCTACCATAACTGTTGATGAAGTTACAATATCAAAGGTACGCTAACTACAAGCCAATGCCTTACTAGTGTTGTTAAATCAATTCTATCAATTATGGTCCTCTTAAACTCAAATCTATGGTTAAGAGTTAAAAAGAAAAGAGAGTTCTAACTAAAGATATTATGATGAAAAAAGACACTCATAAATAAAGGAGATCTTAGAAGAAGGGCTGAAAAGTCTTAACTTTTTTAAGAGTAAGCTAAAGTATCACATCATCTTCACAGTTGCTAAAAACAAAGCTTTTCATATATACATCTTCCTGTTTAGTAGACATGCCAATAACCTGGATTAGTGTTGCAGTGAAACCTGTTTAGCTTATACTTCTCTCACCTTATTGTTTCTAGTTTGTTACATTCAGCTTGAGTTACTCGTTCTATGACATAACATATAGAACCATATGGAGCTACACAGTGAAATAATGGAATCTTGGCTGCTAAATTTCACTATATGATACCTAAGTACCCTAGAAAAGAGAACTAGAACTGCATAAATTGGGCTGACATTCTACAACAAACTCTTCAGCACCTAAATACCCAAAAGTTCTGCGCTATAACACATGTTAGCCCAACAAAAAGACTATCTCATGTAATATTTCTATCAAGCCATGCTAGACGTTACATTTGTTGCAAATAAATTACACAGACTTCCGACAAAAGACCATCAAATCATCTTAGAAAGGGTACTTAAATACTTAAGATTATCTTTTATATACATTAGATATTTTGATATTAATGGGCATTGTGATGCCCCACTAATAGTCCCACATTGGGAAATTGATGGAGTTTAAGAGGGTCTAAATGATAGGTCTTGAGAGTCAAATGCAACATTAACTAGTCAATTTTTGTGAATTGTGCCAAACCACGTGCTGCACTCAGTAAGTCTCCAAGTCCTACAACATGCCAACATGCTTGCGAATTCGGGGCGTGACAAATGGTATCAGCGTAGTTAGCCAGCCGAAAATGTGGAATAACGTGCTATATGAGACTAAGTGTTACACTGTGGGAATACGGTAGACACAACCTCTAGAACCCGTCAAAGCCATCTCTAGAGCACAAATCGCCTAACACTGATACTGAGATGTGCTATAACTTTATGCTGAAACGAGGACATCGTGTATTAAAAGTGGTGATTACGATGTTATAGTAATAGTCCCACATTGGAAAATCGATAGAGTATAAGAAAGTTTAAATGATGGGTCTTGAGAGTCAAGTGCAACATTGACTACTTGGTCAACTGAGGCAAACCACTTGTTGCACTTAGTAGGTCCTAGGATTTACATTGTGTCAATAAGTTTGCGGATCTGGGGTATGACAACATAATAATGCAAATTGGATAATATATTCCAAGACATCAAACATACATTTGAATTCATACTTAATACTTGGTGGAGTCATCTCATAGAAATCTAATAAGCTAACTGTTTTTACAAGAAGCACGGTGAAATTTTGAATCACTAACCCTTGGACACTATACAATGATAAATTGTATGGTTTAGAGATTATTACATGACATCTCTATATAAGGATAAATTGTATGGCTTGTAGATTATTACGAGACATCTCTCTCCAGTAATCTCCTCCATGCCTCTCTCTTTGATGTCTATGTCGTGCTACAGTCTAAAAAATTACCCATCAATCGTCATCGAAGTGATTACCACCTCAACAGAAGTTACTACTGAGCGCCACACTATCCCTGCCAAAAGTGCTAATCATGAACCTACATATGTCACTTTAAAACTAGCCCCAAAATATTAAGCATGTAAAGCTATCCCTTCATGCCAAATTAATAAGGCTCTCTTTCAAGAACTCTAAGTATAATGAAATGATATATGATCTTCGTATTCTAATATTAAGATTCATCATCTACAATCACCGACTAGAGCATTTATATGCTTCAATCGGGACCCTACTCTGGCTTTTAACATTTTCTTTGTGGGTGTTGATTGTCTGATAATCGAAATCGCTGGCCTGCCAAACCATTCCCAAGTGCGCTAACTTCCCTTACACGCCCATCTTGTCCGCATATATACAAAACACCTCAACATCCTCATCAACCTATCTAGATTTTTTTTTTTGCTTATATTTTGTCATATGGACCTCATATGTACATGACAATCATCTTTACATTTCTTGTATTAAGAAATCTATTTAGGTGTATTTAGACTTTGACATAGAGTCTTGTCAGGATATGATCATATAGCTCAAGCCTGACCACCACAAAGAGGTCCAAGGCTCGATACCTCCCTCTTCCCCCTCTCCAATTGACATTTATGTGGCACTTCAGTCCAAAAAAATCACCCACAAAATTTATTCATTAGAGTGATTTAACACCTCAGCAAAAGTTACTGCCAAGCGCTACACTGCCCTGCAAAAGTAGGGAGATTGATAGAGCTGGTCAATCACGAACCTTCATGTGCCACTTTATAGCTGGCCCCGTAACGTGAAGCATGACAAACAATTCCTTTCTGCCATATAAATAAGGCTCTCTACCAAGAAACTCTAGGTATAATGGGATGAGGTATGGTCTTCGTATTCTAAGAGTATGATTCATCATCTACAATCACTAACTTGAGCATTAAATGGGCTCTAATCCTGACCTTACTTTGACTACTACCTTTTATTTTGGTGAATGCAAGCTATCCGATCATTGGACCAAGGGTTGCACAACCTTCCCAAGAGTTGACTATCCTATGGATCATCTCATTCCTAAATATATAAACACCTCGACATCCTCATTAACCTATCCAGATTTTTGTTGCTTGTATTTCACAATGTGGACCTGATAGGTACATGACAGCCATCTTTACATTTCTTGTATTAAGAAGTCTAGTCAGGAGCATAATTCAATGTACACCAATGGCGGTAGAGTGAAATGTACATAATTATCAAATGGTGGTTTCATAGATGCAAAGGCTCATCTCACTTTGCAATGATGAGTAGATTAATTTGTATGACTATTTATAGACAAATATATTTTAGAAATAATTCCAGCTATGGGCAAGTTACTAAGGACTTTCTGAGAGACAAATTTATGGTGATTTACTCCCATTAGCACTTGGATATGAACCCTACGCCTTGGAAGAGATCCTCTCATTTTAGCACATTGATTCACTGCTTACTATTGACATCACCCACAGCCACCCTACGCCTAAAACTCTCCTCTCTTGCTCCTAGACCCCTCCTGCTCATGACATCTATAGTTTGAATGTTGATGGCTCTTGTATTGGTGATTCCATTGATGTTGGTGGTATCATTAGATACAAAGAGGGAGATATGCTTTGAGCTTTTGTTGGTCCTGCAGATAAAGGATCTAGTCTGACAGATAAAATGCATGCTATTTCCATCGGGGTGGATGATGTGGTGGCTGAGAACTACGCCAATATTATCGCGTGGTCTGACTCAAAGTCTCTTGTCCAATCTATTGGTAAACCTTCCCCCTTTCAACAACTTTCTAAGATATGCAAAATGAATTCTTTACTGCAGCATCATTACATTGGAGTCTCACATTGCTTCAGAGAGAGTAATTTTGTTGCTGATGGCCTCTCCAAGTTAGGACATCATCTTCAGAAGCTAAAGTTCTCTTATCATATTGTAGAGTTGCCTGGTGCTATTAATAAGCTTGTTAGACTTGATGATATGAGTCATATGTACCTCAGACCCACCCCTCCCAAAAAAAATTATTTGATGTTTTCCTTGAACTAGTATGTCAGTTCAGTCTTGCTTGCCAACAAAGGGGTTTGTCATTTGAAGTGGTATTTTGGCTACCTTGCTTATGCATGTTTCATGCTCCTCAAGGAAGCTTTCTATATATATGATCTACTATCTTTTTTAAAATAATAACAATAACAATGGTGAGAACCCCATATTAGGTAATCGAGAATTTACTAAGAAACATTCAAAGGATAGAAAAAAGATAAATATATGTGACTATTAAAGAATATTCACTTTGAATCACTTATGGAACATCACTCAACAAAGTGTATCTTCCTAAAGTGAAGGGACCTATAGAAATATCGATCTTCTAAGTTGAGTCTAAAAATCTTAAAGAAATTGAATAGAAGAGAGAGTTCTCCTTTCTCTTGCTTTCCTTTGAAGATCCAATTACATAAGGAAGGTACTGAGGTTGCGACAATAGAAATGCTATATTTCTAGCTCCTTTATGAGTTAATTCATTGAATGCGTCACTTTTAATACAACTCCTATTTGACCTAATAGCATGAATCATTCCATCCATTATCCTCGATAAAGAAGCTTAGTTGAAGACTTCAGGTCATAACATCTTAGATGACAAAAATGATGCTGAAGCCAAAATTCAAAACCATACTCGATAAAAAAGATTAAGAATTGTTTGGCTAACAAAAGTATTATAAATAAGAAGTAGATCAAAGAACTACAAAAATTATGAGGTAGGAAGGAGCTATAAGTAACACTTTTTTGTTTCATAAAGTTTTGGACGTAGCAGAAATATTACTTCTTCTTCATTCACTTTTTTGTTTGGATGGCAAACATAAATGTTACTAGGTTGAGAGAAAGAGGATTATTTGAGTTTATTTGGATTCAAAATATCTACGTAAACTATTTTTGCTCCTCAAGTGATGTAGATTTCAGCTAGGTCTGAAATACTTCTGAGCCTTAAGGGGCAGAAAATATTTAAGTAGAGATGCCACAGAGACCATGCCATCCTTTAGAGAAGTACCAAAAGTAAGTTTTCCAGAGAAACAAACATGTTTTTTGTTTGAAACTAGTTGAAATAACCTCTACTTCATCTACTTCATAGCCACTTCCGTGCAAACAAAATATAGTATTCTCAATAGAAGCAACTTCTAACTTCCTATAAATACACTTAGTTTTATCATACCTCTTATTGTATATCCACTCATCCATCGTAACATTCTCATTTCTATTCCAGTTCTTTTTTGCACATCTTAGTTCTTTAATTGTCTTATTGAGGGGTTTTTATTTGATTTGTGGATTTATTAGAGAGAGAGAGAGGAGATGAGGGGAGAAAATTTGCTTTGATTCTTGTTTATCTCATTTTTTTAGGAGAATAAATTATAGTAGCAGATTAGTCGGGCTTTTAGGGGAAAAGGATGACATGTCAATGGCACAATTGGTGTATTTTGTTAGGGCCCGCTTGATTACTAGCGTTATGGTTTCAGATCTTTAAGAGCTATTTCTCATGTGAATATCACAGGAATCCGCAAATTTAATGCATAAAGCATTGTGGATCTTATAACTATCCTAGAACATTTCCTTCAATTAGGGAGGTATTCTATACTCACATAGGACTCCAAAAACACTTCACCACTTCAACTATCTTGATTTGATTTGATGAACCACATTGTGTTCAATGTCACCATCTTGACAAATAATTGATCCTAATAATGAAAATGATTACTCCTAAGTACTTTTAGACCATCATCATTATTTAATGTCTGCTCATTTTTATATAGTTTTACTAAATTCCATGTATTCTATTTTTTATTAATTCCAATTTTTTTACCTATAATATTTTTCCTAGTCTTATCAACCATCAACATATAACATACAATACGAGACTCGTATTGACTATGCCTAATAATTTCATTGATAAATGCAAGAAGATAAGGTCTAAAATGAATCTCTGATGTAAACCTTCTCTAGGCAATTGTATACATTGTACTGAAAAAGAGAGAGTTTAAGAATTAATCACTTTCCTCTGTCAGCATCAATCTTCTCATTTGAGACGATTAGTTCAATCAAGCAATGTGAATAGCAAGGATATCATTACTGACACATGGTCCATAGCCTAAGTTGCATGGGTATGGCCGTGCGCATGGGGGTATAAGTATTAGTACAAGTACGTGGGACAACAAATTTGTAAAAGGTAGGATAAGAGGACACAACTATAAATATGTATGTTATGAATAGAAATTTTGAGAGAGAAAATGAATCTGTCGTGTTTTTTCCTCATTGACATATAAGGTGTTACATCTTACATCCAAGCCCCTATCTTTCTACAAATTGCATATCTTAACACTCCCCCTCAAGATGGGCAAAAGATATCCATCAAGCCCATCTTGTCACATAACCTAGCTAGATCTAACACTCCCCCTCAAGATGGGCAAAAGATATCCATCAAGCCCATCTTGTCACATAACCTAGCTAGATCTATTGAGCTAAGTCCTTTGGTGAGGCAAGATATCCATCAAGCCCATCTTGTCACATAACCTAGCTAGATCTATTGAGCTAAGTCCTTTGGTGAGGCAGTCAGCTACTTGATCTCTAGTAGTTACATGACTTAGCTCCAATAGTCCAGCATTCAGCTTTTCTTTTATGAAGAACCTATCAATCTCCACGTGCTTGGTTCTGTCATGCTGCATCGGATTGTTGGCAATACTGATTGCGGACTTGTTGTCGCACCACAACTTCATTTGAGCCCCTTGGTCCACCTTGAGCTCTTCCAATAGAGTCTTCAGCCATAACATCTCGGCAACTCCTAAGACTATGACCCTATACTCTGTTTTTGCCGTAGATCTCGCAACAACAAACTGCTTCTTGCTCTTTCAAAAGACCAAGTTACCCCCTATAAATATGCAGTAGCCCGATGCGGACTTCCTGTCATCGGCACAACTAGCCCAATCAGAGTCACAATAGCCCTCAATGTTCAAGTGTCCATTCTGCCTAAATATCAATCCCTTCTCAAATGCACTCTTCAAGTACCTCAAGATCTGATACACCGCATCCATATAGCCCTTCCTAGGGTCATGCATGTAGCGGCTCACCACGCTCACTGCAAATGTAATATCGGGACGCGTATGACTCAGATAGATCAATCTACCTACCCATCTCTGGTACCTCTCTCGATCGACCTGTTCTCCTGCCTCTGCACTCATCTTGGACTTCTGATCAATTGGAGAGACAGCAGGCTTGCACCCCAACATCCATGTTTCTGTGAGCAAGTCTAGGACATACTTCCTTTGAGATAGGACAATCCCCTCTGCTCCATGAGCCACCTCAATCCCAAGGAAATATCCAAGCTGTCCTAGATCCTTTACCTCGAACTCCTTCCCCAACTTTGCCTTTAGCTATGCAATTTCCCCTTCATCATCCCCAGTAATGATCATGTCATCTACGTACACAGCAAACATGGTAATGTGGCCACCCTGTTGCCGATAGAACACCGTGTGGTCGGCATTGATCTGCTTGTAGCCTAGGCACACCATGACCTTCCTGAACCTATCAAACCATGCCCGAGGAGACTGTTTCAGCCCATACAACGACTTCTTGAGCCTGCACACCTTACTAACCGTCTGGTTTGTGCCAAAACCCGGTGAGACCTCCATATACACCTCCTCCAACAAATCACCGTGAAGCAAAGCGTTCTTCACATCAAGTTGGTGTAATTTCCACCCACCATTCGTTGCTAGGGAAATCAGTGTCCTTACTATGCTCATCTTTGCCACGGGTGCAAAGATCTCATCATAGCCAATACCATAGGTCTGACTGTACCCCTTTACCACCAACCGAGCCTTGTAACGCTCAATCAGACCCTCTGGATTCTGTTTCACTGTCAAGACCCACTTGCATCCGACAGCCTTCTTACCTGGTGGTAGTAACACAAGCTCCCAAGTATTGTTTTTGTCGAGGGCACCGAGCTCTTCTAGCATGGCTGCCTTCCACTTCGGATCTCCCTTAGCAACCTGCCAACACTTAGGGATAGAGACAGTGTCTAATGATGCAATGAATGCTCCATGTACAGGTGATATGTGTGAGTAAGAGACAAACTGGGCAATATCATGTGAGAAACCATATCGGTCAGGAGAGAAACCATATCGGTCAGGAAGGGGGGAGGAGTAGAGAGAGGAATCATATCACCTGTGTATTCTGAGTCTGAGGTGGATGGTGTAGGTGTCTTAAGAGTCGGAGAAGGTAAGGACAAGGGACTTGGCACTAGTAGCACTGGTGGCACGACTCCCTCAATCTGCTTGTTTCTCCTCACATACACCTCACAGTATCTCGACTCCCCCTAAGTCAGAGTTGTACCACCTTCGAGCTCATTCCTCTCAGCTTCCGGCTCAACCCTAGGCGATTCCTCCTTTTCCGGCTCAACCACAGCCGAAATCTTAAATGGGCAAGGAATACCACCCACACTCATCATCCTCCTCTCACCATCACTACTACTCCCCCCCTCTCGCCTCGTACCTTCTGTATCGGGCGAGTCTCCAAAGGGTGATGTAACCTCTGAGTAGTATGGTTCGAATTCGCGAAACGTAACATCCATACTTACAAATAGTCTCCTCTCCACAGGACTCCAGCACACATACCCCTTTTGAGTAGCTGCGTACCTCACAAAGATACACTTCACAGCCCTCGGATCTAGTTTTCCCACATTTGGTCTGTTATCCTGCACGAAGCACACACACCCAAAGTTTTTGAGAGGAAGAATATCTCCATTCTTACCTTTCAACATCTCAATCGGAGATTTCCAGTCTAACACTCGTGATGGCATCCGGTTGATCAAATAGGCGGTTGTCAAAATTGCTTGCCCCCACAAGTACTTTGGGACTTTCATCGAAATCATCATACTCCTAGTCACCTCAAGGAGATGTCTGTTCTTTCTCTCTGCTATCCCATTCTGCTCTGGTGTGTATGTACATGTGGTTTGATGTTGTATCCCCTGAGATGACAAGTACTCCCCAAACGCCCTGTTGGTGTACTCTGTCCCATTGTCAGATCTCAATACTTTCACAACTGCATCGTATTGAGTCTAAACTCCTTTATAGAAGTCCTTGAAGCAAGCAAACACATCACTTTTGTTTTTCATCAAATAAAACCACGTCACACGAGAAAAACAATCAATAAAAGAGACAAAGTATCTAAATCCATTCACAGCAGTTGTGGGACAAGGCCCCCATACATCAGAGTGAATCAAATCAAAAACATTACAACTCCTACTACCAGAACTAACATAAGAGCTCCTGGTGTGCTTTCCCAACTCACACGCATCACACACGAGTTTTTCCTAATTAGCCTTTTCAAACAAAGGCGGATACAACCTTACTCAAAATCGGAAAAGAAGGATGACCCAAACGTCTATGATGGAGCAGCAGCAAGTCCTCCACACTCCTCCCAACTCCTCCAACTTCCTCCACAATAGATGAGAGAGCCAAGTCCATACCCTCTCTATCTAGGTACCACAAGCCACTATGTCATGTGTCAGTCCCAAGTTGCCTGCTTGTCCCCTTCTCTTGGAAGATCACCTTGGGAATATCAAACAAAACGACACATTTTAGTTGTGATATAATGGCACTTATGGATAAGAGATTTACAGGAAAAGGAACATGCAAGACATTAGACAAAATCAAAGTGCTGGTACATTTCACTGTGCCCTTACCAACCACGGGTTGGGCTGTACCGTCAGCTGTCTGAATGCTCTCTGGTACTGCTAGGTGAGTATAGGAAGAAAACTCCCTAGCAACACCAGTCACATGACGAGATGCACCAGAATTGACTATCCAATCTGGTGATCTAATGGTGGATATAGAGGCAAGAGCAAGTGTATCACAAGTACCTGTGGCTGAGTGAGCAAAGGAAGCAAAGTTACCCCTGGATGAAGACGAGGTGGACGCATCATCTACCCCACTCTTCCCCTCACATGATGCTTTCTGCTTCCTCTTCAATGCCTCCAAAAACTCATGATCATCTTCGGTAAAGACCACAATTTCCTCACTCTCTCCCTCTGCTACTATCAGATGTGCTTGATAACCTCCTCTTCCACCTCTCCTACCACCTCTGCCTCGACCACGACCCCCAGCATGCACCCTTCCACCGGTATCTCACTCCTTTGGTAGCTTAGGACAAGCTTGCTTCAGGTGACCTACCTCACCACAATTGTAGCACTGTCGGGTCTCGCCCTTGTACCCTGTGTTACCTGAGTTGGAGACTGCAAGTGCTGACTTCACCCTTGAAGCTGCCCCAGCCTGTAGCCTGATCCGGCTCTCCTCCTGTATCATGGCTGAGAGTCTGAGACCGCTTCCTCAAGTAAGGGAATCCTCGTCTGAGCCAGTAGCATAGCAACCCTCTGCTCAAACACCGGGGCCAGACCCTGGAGGAACACCATAACCATGTCCTCCATCTCAATCTCAGAACACACAGGGTCAGTGCAGCATTGTCGTCGGACCCTGAAGTGGTCCTGATCCAGCCATAAGCGATCCAGTTCTATAGCATACTCCTGTACAGTCCTCTCCCCCAGTACCAACGCCAAGATCTCCCTCTTGATCTGATACACTCGCAGGTTGTTCCCAGCACCATCGTATGTCCTCCTCAGCTTCTCCCAGACATCCTGCACCTTCGCTATGCCATCCACTGTGGACGCAATAGGCGAAGTCAGTGAGCTCAGGAGCCAGATATATACCTGCATGTGAGTCGACTTCCACTCAGCTCTCTCGGGTGCATTCTGACCCGACTCCTCTCCAGTCAAGTACCCCTCTAGACCCTTCCCTTCCAGTGTACCGACGCGACCAGCTTAGATAAGTGGTTGGACCCTCGAGTTTCATATCGATCGGTGGCAACTCAACCTTCTGCTTCGGCTTGCTCCCACTCGCTGACATCTTGAATGCTCGCATCAGAACCACGACATCATCCGGACTCAGCTTTGACATCACCTCGGCTAGCGGATTCGTGCTGCCACTCCCCTCCTCCTTCTCGGTCGTCATCGATCTAAGTCTAGATCCACATCACCTCTAACGTCTTCCTCTTCCTTCTAACCCGATGTTGATCTTATCTCATCAAGATTCGAGTCCAAAATACTACAGAACTCAATCAACAACACGATAAAAAAAACTTGCAGCAGCTCTCGACCCTCTCGTTACCAAACAAGGGCTTCAGTCTCTCTCTCCATAGCTCCGGCAGCAATGGCCTTCACCATCATCGAAGCTCAAATCCCCAGAATGCTCTTGAAGCCGGTATCGCGGGCGGAGGCCGACAATCTCTGCCCCCTAATTTCTAGGGTTTTAAGAATCTCAAATTCTTTCAAATTAAAACCCTAACCTGGTGGTGGAGAAACGGTGGTGGCCGGAGGGACTCGGAGAGCGCTGAAGAGTCGCCGGAGACGAGGACTCGGAGATGAGGACTCCAGAGGGAACTGATGGAGGCGGTGGAGAAGCGGTGGTGGCCGGAGGGACTGATCGCGATCTCGAGCGTGGAGGGCGGAGACCGCCGGATCTAGGGCATCCTCAGGTGGCGGCGACTCTGATACCAAATAGAAATTTTGAGAGAGAAAATGAATCTGTCGTGTTTTTTCTTCATTGACCTCTTGGGCCTATATAAGGTGTTACATCTTACATCCAAGCCCCTATCTTTCTACAAATTGCATATCTCAACATTATGTATATTATATGTATTAAAATTAATAACTTACATAAAATCAATATTGTGTTTTCACTTATATAAGAGCAATACATTAGAACTAGATGCAAATGTAGAATATGCATCCAAGAAGTGTACGGTGAGTGTTTTAAATTAAAACATGTGGTATATAACTGAGTATATGCTTGAATAAATGTAGGCATATATTCAAGAAGTGTCTAAGAAGTTTGGGTATAGGTACGGGTACATGTCGAATCAGGTATGGCTTCCAAGTAGAGGTACCTAGGTAACATAGGCTACAACCAATATGTGAGATGTGAAGAGACCTCAACTAGTTGCAAGCAACTGAGTTGTGGATAAAGATATGTTCTATTTTTTCACTTCTGCATCTTATGTTGCATACCCAATATAGCAGAAATTATAACCAACGTAATAGTTGCAAATGTAACACAAGCAAATCTCTCACATTATCCTTCTCTGATTTCAACATCTTGGGGTTCTCCTTCTTGGTGAAAATTATCACCATCCATCATTCTAAAGCCCCAAGATAATTAAAGACCACAATTTCACAAACGGGCCAACATTCAATTGTGTCCAATTGATGGCAAGACCGAAGCCCAGCCTTTTTATCCATGATTGATTCATACGCACCTGGTTCTCAAACGATAAAGACAAGTTCAAACAAGTCGAACGCCGAGCATCACCTGAATTGGTCGGGTCTCTTCTTTATGCTATATCTCGTTGTAGAAAAGTGTCGTGATCTAATTGAAGAAATGTGTGTTTTCGCAAATGAAATACAGATTTGGAGACATTAAGGCAATAAAAGACACTTTGTAGCTTGCAAAGAATCACGAGGAGTTCACGAAAGATAGAAAAAGGGGGAGAGAGCATGGAGGTTTATCAGGTTATTGGGTTAATGAGTTATCAGATCTAGGAGACTTTTGTTGCACACTAGCAAAGTATCACAAACAATTCTCTCATTTATCCTAAATAGAAGTAAACTCTAACATCCTATGAGTCCCCTTATTTCTTATCCTATATCTTAAAGTATATACAATTGACAGTTATAACATTCTCCCTTTTGTCATACTCACTTTTTCACATGTTTCTTAATTCTCAACATATGGATCAATAAAGCATTGTGGCTTTATAACTGTCCCCCGGAATCTTTAATTATATGGGAACTCTATAATCACATAGGACTATAGAAACACTTCTCCAATTTAGCTATCTTCTTTATTCAATGAACCACTTCATTGTCAATCGCACCATATTGACGAATAAGTACTTTTTAACCGTCAATATGTACTATAAGCTCTTTTGTCACAATCTTACTAAATTCCATGTACAATATTTTTATTCCACTAATTCCGAATCTTTTAGACCCAAAGAGGTTCTTCACCTTTCTACTTAAGACATAAGTCATATCCTAGTCTTATTAGCCAATGTTATGTCATCAGCAAATAATGTACAACACGAGACTATATAATTAATGCAAAAAGATAAAGAGTTTAAAGTTGATCTTTCATCCATGCAATTGCATACGGTGGAAAAAAGAACTAGTACAGAAATTAATCGCTCTCCTCCTCCATCATTAATCCTTCTAGTTTGAGATGATTGGCTCCATCAAGCATTGTGAATAGTGACAACTGAGGAGACATATTTTATCCTCAAGAGGTGAAGAACAATGTCAAGAGACATCAACTAGTTACAAGCAACCAAAGTGTCATGGATAAAGATAAGCATTATTTATTGTTTCTGCAACTTATGCTGCATATCTAATATATCTAGAATCCTAAATGACATGAGAGTGACGAATGTAACGCAAGTAATCTTTCCCATTATCATGCTAATGAGATACCACCATTAAAAGAGCACTAAAGAGCTATTTAAATTTGAAAACAATACTCCAACAACCAAGAAACTGAAGAAATTACCTGCATTTTTGGCGTATCTTCTTCCGTCTTCCTTATAATCTTAAGAAACATCGCCTTCCTAGCTGAAAGCACTAGCGAATAAAGCTCTCCATTGTTCCCCTTCTCCTTTCCCCCATCAAACGGCGGCAAGACTTTCCCGATGGTCTCATCCTTGGGATTCTTGGCCACTTTCAGCACCCAATCTAGCATCAAACCTAATGCATCCCTCTTCCTCTTCTTAGAAGAACCTGACTGCCTTTTCGCCACCTCCGGCTCCACGATCACAACATCATCACCTTTTCCGTCATTATCTAGTTTTGATTCCCTCCCTCCCTCTCTCACCGGAGTCAAAAACTGGTTCTTTTTCGACCCCGCGACCGGAGACTTCCCCTCTTCCTCCTTCAACTTTTCGGCCTTCAACGTCTTCGGATTCTCCTTCTTGGCCAAAATTATCTCCATCCATCGTTCAAAAGCCCCCAAATACTTAAAGAACAACAATTTCACGGACGGCCCCACATCCGAATCCAGTCCAACCGCCGCCGAGACAGAGGCCCAGTCCTTTTTGACAGTTACCGACTCATACCCACCCCGTTCTCGGACAACGAAGAACAGCTCGAACAAGTTGATGGCTTTTCCATCGCCCAGCATCGCCGGAACGGGTCGGGTCTCTTTCTTATGTTGGATCTCGTCGTAGAACAGGCTCAGGATCCGATTAAAGAACGACCTGTGTTTTCGCGGTCTGAGATCGGATTCGGGGAGATCGAGACAGTAGCCGATGCTCTGGAGCTTGCGGAGGATCAAGAGGAGTTCGCGAGAGGTTGAAGAAGGGGAGAGAGAGCCCATGGAAGGTTACAGGGTTAGCGGGTTAGCGGCTTATCGGATCTTGGAGGGGTCTAGGGCAGGATTGGGGCGGAGGTGGCGGAGCTATCGCCCGCTGAATCCGCCCATGAGCCCGCGCTTTTCTTTTTTTGGGGGGGTTTGGGGGGGAAATAAATGGCGAAACAGGAGTTATTACAAGATACAAGGATTTGAGATTTTCTTTTTTGTACTTTGGAGGAGTTGAAGATTGCAAAATGGGAGAGATGAAAGGGGCCTAGGTTTTGTTTCCCCTTTATTTAATTTTAAATCCCTCTTCTTTGATGGGATGCTCTTTGGAGTTTTGGGAAGTGGAGGAGGTGGAGGGGAAGGGGTATGATAGAATTTGTTGTTTTTCTTTTCCCAAAATGTTGATATAAAGCACAAAACCCTAGGTGGGTGAAAAGTATATAGGATGAGATTTGTTATTTTTTTAGATGTAGGGGTTGTTTGGTTCATTTCCTAGAATAAAAGAAAAAGAAATAGATAAGAATATCATTAAAATTTGTCTTTCATCCATTTCCTTAAAAAAAATCATGAAATGGGTTTCATTAAAATTGTGTCACATCTTCCAATAAGATGATGGCATATCATCTCATCTCTTCTATTTTCTTACTTTTAAGAGATAAATCAAACAAAAGAAAAGAGCCTATTATAGGAAATAGATTGGGGAAAATGTTTTAAGGCCCCCCAAAAAAAAATCGGATGTGACCCAGCCCCCCATACTTTTTCCCTTATGTTTCAGCCCTTTCACATTCTCCCAGAAATTTTTTTTCCGAAATTACCCTTCCCCTCTTCTTCTTCTTCTTCTTCTCCTCTGCCTCCTCTCCCCTCTCTTCTTCTTCTTCTTCTCCTCCTCTTCTTCTTCTCCAGACCCTTTTATTTAAACAAAAGAGGCAGTGTTTACTAAACCATCCCTGTAGTCTCTTTTAACCCCATCCTCTGCTACTAATGAATCACAAGAGGCCACAATTTTTGAGATCCGCTAGCTACTAAAGATTCTCTCTCTCTCTCTCTCTCTCTCTCTCTCTGATGGCGGAGGTGGCGCCTCGCGAGAGCGATGGAATCCCAGGCGAGCCCTCGGACGCCGTGGTGTTTGTCGGGATCTCTCTCGTTCTCGGAATCGCTTCAAGGCACGTGCTTCGGGGGGCTAGAGTTCCGTACACCGTCGCTCTTCTCATCATCGGCATTGTCATGGGATCTCTAGGTTAATTATTCTCTCTCTGTGTTTTTTGGATGTTAATTTGAGTACAACAGTAGTTTCTCTGTAATTAACTTGAGTTCCTTTGATTAAGTTGATATGGCAGTTTTATATTTTTGATGATTGATGTTTGGTTGTTAAGGCTTTTTTTGCCTTAATTATGTGATTTGTGAATTGACTTAAGGTTTCCACCCCTTGTGAATTGCCTTAAGTAAACTGACGCCTGATGGCTTTTCAGGCTTTAATGATGATGATTATTATTTCTTTTCATTAGAAATAGAGTTAAATTGAGTGTTTTGATGTTGAATTATGTCAACGTATTGAGGATTTGATGTGGATCTGTTCTTTATCTTGATTTCTTGCAGATGAGATTTCTTGCACACAAGGTGTTTGATATAATGCATTGGTGAGAACAAATGGTTTTATTAGAGAGAATGACTCAATCTCAGGTGTGTGTTATAATTTGATGGAATTAAACAAGATTTGAGACTGATGAAAAAAATCTATGCAGGTGAAAACCCAGAGATGATTAGTTGTTCAGAATAATAGTTTTGACTCCAAGTGACAGCTTCACCTATGTCGGAGTTTGAGCGTGCGAATATCAATTAATGGGCAAGACATCTTGCTCATTTTGAAGTTCTGCATAAGCTAATATTCTTATGATTTTCTCTGTAATATTCACACATCCATTTTTTTGGTACTCAAGATGGGCTTGATCGATGGGATAGCCAACTGACAGCTGTTGTGGATGGCAAATTAAAAGCATCCTAACATCACCAATACTTTCTTCTATTTTTCTTCTTTTCTAGTTGGAATATCATGTACAAGCCTGTTGATTGTCTTTTCTGTCTCAACCTTTAACATGGCAAGAAGAATGAGCTGATCTAGGGGCTAGCAGGGTGCCACACGTGGCTGGAGGTGATTCGATGAGATTGATGCTAAATTGCTAATGTTTAACAATTTTCCTATTTTGATTTATTGCTTGGAATTGCTAGCTGTTTGACTACTTTTTCTTTATCTAAACAGACGAAGAACAAAGTGATCCTTGGGTTAGTAAAGCATTAATCACAGCTGGAGGTGACTCAGTATTCTAATATATCCATCATATATTGCTATTTCTTTTTAACATGGTTGAGCGAATGCATGAATTCTATCAAATCGATTGGAAGGAACTTGGTAGTTTCATCTAAAGAGAAGGATGACGAGGATTGTGAATATGAGATGATTTGGGATGCAGAGGGATATTGGCTCGATTTGGGAAGATATTCGATTGGTCTTTGAAGCCCAAACTGATGGGGATTGCTTGCACACAAGGTGTTTGATATAATATCTCGGTGAGAAGAAATGGTTTTATTGGAAAGAATGGTTCAATCTCAAACGTGTGTTATAATTTTTATGGTTGTGGAATGTCGAAGCATCCTCCAGTGACTACTACTCAATTCTAAGATTGTTGTACTGATGATCCTTATGTTGCATCCAGAATTGCTTGTAACATGTTATGCTTCATTGTTTAGTTGATTATACTATGTGTTCTTATGGTTTGGTTGTACTTAGATTAAAATTTAATGAAATGTATTGTGTCTATTTAGTGATCAATTTTGGTGTAATTTGTTACGATTGTATGTGAAATATATTGTGGTTGTCATGTGAATATGTACAACTTCTTTCAAATAGAACTTGATGTGCATAATAAACTGAAGATTATATATAAATTATGTTTATCAAAACCTGAATATTATGATACATAATATGTACATAATCTTGAGGTTATTGTGTACATAATATATACAAATCATGTATATAATCTTCAAGTTACAATACACTATTAAATCTCATTATATGTTAACTTTCTTCATAAATTATGTTAACTTTTATCATTATATGTTAACTCTCATCGTAACATGTTAACTTTCAGCTGAACATGTTAATGTTCATCATAATATGTTAACTTTCACTGTTACATGTTAACTTTCATAATAACATGTTAACTTTCTTCATAAATCATATTAACTTTCATCATTATATGTTAGTTCTCTTCGTAACATGTTAACTTTTAGTTGAACATGTTAAATTTCAGCATAATATGTTAGCATTTACTATTACATGTTAACTTTTACCATAATATGTTAATATTTAACTGAACATGTTAACATTAATCATAACATGTTAACTTTCAAACATGTTAATGTTCACTATAATAAAATTTTTTACATTCTTACAGCTGATATTGCTTGAAAAAAACCTGAGATTAGACTTACAATCTTAGATATTATAAAAATATAATACAATGTGCTACACAAGTCTTGACAACCTACATTGCTCTACCAAAAGTATTGTACTAATAAGCAATCCACACCAATCACCAATTACATTCATAGCTTTTTTTAAACGTTTCTACGAAAATAAAGCAGTGAAAGTTAACAGGTTTGGATGAAAGTTAACATAAAGCAGCAAAAGTTAACATTCAATATGAAAAGTTAACATACTAGGATGAAAGTTAACACGTTCTGCTAAAAGTCAACATACTAGGATTAAATTTGAGCTTGAAAGCACCATTTGGACTAATATCACCTATGTCATCAGTGTAACAAATAAACAATGTTTTCCACCTCCTCATATGTGACCAACACATATACACTAGCAAATGATAATAGTCAAACGGAACATATACATAAATTCCAGGACATTATAAAAACAAACTCCCCAATTTTAAGCATCTCTTGAATCAATTTCAGACACAACAGATCTATCATCTTCTTCCTTCAATGAATGTATCATCTCGGCAACTTGACTCATAGTTGGTCGAGCATCGGCAGATTTGTATATGCACTTTAATGCAATCTGAAGAAGCTTCACCATTCTATCTTCAGGCACTCCTTCATAGAGCATTCCCTTATCAAAAATTTTAACTGTCCATTCCTCTCTCACCACAGAATGCACTCACTAAGACAAATCAAAACTATTATTCTGAACAACTAATCATCTCTGGGTTTTCACCTGCATAGATTTTTTTCATCAGTCTCAAATCTTGTTTAATTCCATCAAATTATAACACACACCTGAGATTGAGTCATTCTCTCTAATAAAACCATTTGTTCTCACCAATGCATTATATCAAACACCTTGTGTGCAAGAAATCTCATCTGCAAGAAATCAAGATAAAGAACAGATCCACATCAAATCCTCAATACGTTGACATAATTCAACATCAAAACACTCAATTTAACTCTATTTCTAATGAAAAGAAATAATAATCATCATCATTAAAGCCTGAAAAGCCATCAGGCGTCAGTTTACTTAAGGCAATTCACAAGGGGTGGAAACCTTAAGTCAATTCACAAATCACATAATTAAGGCAAAAAAAGCCTTAACAACCAAACATCAATCATCAAAAATATAAAACTGCCATATCAACTTAATCAAAGGAACTCAAGTTAATTACAGAGAAACTACTGTTGTACTCAAATTAACATCCAAAAAACACAGAGAGAGAATAATTAACCTAGAGATCCCATGACAATGCCGATGATGAGAAGAGCGACGGTGTACGGAACTCTAGCCCCCCGAAGCACGTGCCTTGAAGCGATTCCGAGAACGAGAGAGATCCCGACAAACACCACGGCGTCCGAGGGCTCGCCTGGGATTCCATCGCTCTCGCGAGGCGCCACCTCCGCCATCGGAAAATTTAGAGATGAGAGAGAGAGAGAGAATCTTTAGTAGCTAGCGGATCTCAAAAATTGTGGCCTCTTGTGATTCATTAGTAGCAGAGGATGGGGTTAAAAGAGACTACAGGGATGGTTTAGTAAACACTGCCTCTTTTGTTTAATTAAAAGGGTCTGGAGAAGAAGAAGAGGAGGAGAAGAAGAAGAAGAAGAGAGGGGAGAGGAGGCAGAGGAGAAGAAGAAGAAGAGGGGAAGGGTAATTTCGGGAAAAAAATTTCTGGGAGAATGTGAAAGGGCTGAAACATAAGGGAAAAAGTATGGGGGGCTGGGTCACATCCGATTTTTTTTTGGGGGGCCTTAAAACATTTTTCCCAAATAGATTTCCCATAATAGATTTTCTTTTTCTTTTTAAAAAAAACCAACCAAACAGTCTCGTAGATGATGAAAAAACTACTTTTGGATTCAAAACAATGAGACCAAATATGGCAAGTGATGTATGTAACATGTCATATTTGTTTTCATAAATTTTGAATCTTAAAAGTTTTTTTAGTGTTAAAAATCAGTGAAGAGATCATTATTTTATTGACAATCATCTATTTTGTTAATAGACGATTTGTGATTTTCTTGAATAAAAAAGGGGGAACATATTGCAAAAAATAACCTATTGTTTCATGTTTTTTTTCATTTTAATGACCTCATTTGTAAAACATTTCACTTAAATAACCCAAAGTTTACCTAAGTTTCAATTTAATAACCTAAAGTTTAAAACGTTAATATTCTATTAAAAGATGTGGGGAATATTCTCATGTAAGGGGTCATGTGACATATGGGGTCATTTATTACCCTTGACATATCATTAATTTACACTCAGTTACTCTTAAGTTATATTCTTCTTCTTCTTCCCCAGATTAAATCTAAATCTAAAAATTTTACATTGTCTCTCCTCAATTCAATGTAAAGAAACATGAAGACAAGCTTAAGATGTCCAAACCCAACATAAAGCATGAGAGGGAGAAGGATGGACGACGACGAGAAGGAGATAAAGATTTGAGAAATTTGAGAAACTTACATTAGAGATGAAACCCTAACTCCAAACTCTAGGTAAATTGAAAAAAAAAACCTTCTTCTAGTTTGAATTGAGTCAATGTGCTACCCAAATCGAGATCTCAAGTTACTAGAGCTATTTACGACATGGTAATTCTGGAGAATATGAGGAATTGCGGTTTTTAACATTGTCTAAATTGCAAATAACTCCCTCATTTATACATCCAGAGGATTAGGAGGAGTATTTTTCCTCTTTATGAGAAATATATCACAATGTCAATATTTTTTAACAGCAAAATACTATAGGTCATTTAAGTGCTACGTTTTACAAATAAAGTCATTTAAGTAAAAACATGGGAAACAATAGATCATATTAGTGCAATTAATCCTAAAACAAGAATGATCCAATATATGGATGTATGGTAAGTGACAAAATTTAGAATAAACCACAATCTTTCATCAAAATCATACACGATCATGAACAAAAAATTTGATCTTTCCACTACATTTTGGTAGTGAACAGATTCAATTCCTAAAAGAAGTATCATAGACGATGATATTGAAGAAAGTATCTGCATCAAAAAGATCTATATCGTTGGATTAGTAAATTGAGAGATTAGTGCAATGCTCCAATGATGAACATCCATGTGATGCATCATTACCAAAATAATAAAAATTAATAGATATTTCTATGTTATCTATGCTTAGCATATAATATCATAGTATATTTTATTTCAATATAAAAGTAATACATTTTAAACTATTATTTAAGAAAGCCACACTTTTGGTTTCACCCCTATGTGTGTTAAAAAACATTTCAACATATGCCCTTAATAATTTATTGTACATTAAAACTAATTAGAAAGACATAATTTGAAAGATCTCAAAACACCATAACTATCATCCACAACTTGATAACTGCGCTCACTGAAGAAATTACAGAAACTCAGAAGAATCAGGAAAACCAGGCGGCGGTCGACCGGTCCGGTCGACCGGATTCGTGCACACTCTCTGGATTTTTGGGGCTTCTGCTGGATGGTGATCGGTCGACCGGGCCGGTCGACCGGAATTGATCGCGGTCGACCGGTCCGGTCGACCGACGCTGTTTTGGGCTGGGCTTTCAGGTTTTCGACCCGATTCGTTTTGTAAGTTCTATATATACCTAAACCTGTTTGTTTAGGGTAGAGGTTGGACGAATTTGAGCAGCCAAAGAGAGAGAATCATTGCATCCAATTGTGAGAGAGCTTTGAGAGATCTAGAGCTTTGTTTTAGGGTTTGGTCTGAGAGATTTGTAACCCTATTTATATTCTCTTGATTTCTAGTAGAAAGAACTCCCCCCTCCTTGCCCCGTGGACGTAGGCAACTTGTCAAACCACGTAAATTCTTGTTCTTGCTGTGATTGTGGTTTGCATATTGTTTGTGGTTTAGTTCAAGTTATTGTTCGTGTTGCCCTAGAAAGCTTCCGCCGAGCACAACAATTGGTATCAGAGCTAGATCGACAACATGGGAGATGCAAGCACGTCAGGTTCATCTCTAACAAAGACGAAGATTGATGTTCCTAAGTTCGATGGCAAGATCAATTTTGGATTGTGGAGGTGTCAGGTGATGGATGCTTTGGATGCACAGAATTTGGAGGAGACTCTTGAGTTAAAAGAGAAACCTGCTGAGTTGGAGGATAAGGTTTAGAGAAAGATGAACAGTAGAGCTTGTGGTGTTATTAGGTCATGCTTGACGCCGGATCTTATATATGATGTTATGAACGAGACGTCGGCGAAGAAGATGTGGGAAACACTCAATGAGAAATATCTTACGAAGAGCATTGAGAATCGGCTTCACTTGAAGAAGAGATTTTACCAGTTCAAGATGAAGAGAGGGGTTTCCATCAGGGAGCATGTCAACAATTTCACTAAGCTACTTTCAGATATGGCCAATGTTGATATTATAGTTGAGGATGAAGACAAGGCGATGCTACTTCTGTGTTCGTTGCCCGAAGATGATTATGGTACGTTCGTTCTCACTATGATCAATGGAAGAACTACAGTTAGCTACAAGGAGGTGACCTCAGCTTTGGTGAACTATGAGTTGAGGAAGAGTGATGGTGAATCCTCCGAGAAGGCATCGGGAGATGCGTTAGCAGTTCGAGGCCGAGATCCAAACCGTCGTCAGTTCAACCGCTCAAAGTCAAAGAATAGGAGTGCCTATAAGAGTGTTGGTAGAAATCAATGTCGGTATTGTAAAGAAGAAGGACATTGGAAGATTGACTGCCCAAAGTGGAAAGAAAAAGCCGGAAAGAATAAGGGGAAAGCTGCACAAGCTTCAGAAGTGAATGTTGCAAAAGCTATTGGTGAGCATTCAGATTCAGATTCTTCAGGCTATTCATGCCCTGCTTTACCATCGGTTTGCTATGCGGATTCCACGGAGTGGATGATGGATTCGGGAGCTACATATCACATCTGCCCTAAGAGGGAGTGGTTTTCTAGCTTTGAGGAGCTGGAAAGAGGGGATGTCGTGCTTATGGGTAATGATCACGTATGCCCTATTGGTGGTATTGGTTCAGTCCGGATCAGGATGCATGATGGTGTAGTGAGGGAATTGAAGGAAGTGAGGTTCGTGCCGCAGTTGACGAAGAACATCATTTCTCTTGGGACTTTGGAGGCAGCAGGATATCGAGTGATCTTAGAGGATGCTACAGTGAAGGTCACGAAGGGTTCTATGGTGGTGATGCGAGGTGTCAGGGAAAACTACCTATACTACTTGAAGGGCAAGACAGTTACAGGGGGTCTGGCAGCTTCTATCACTACAGAGGAGGACACTACCACCTTATGGCACATGAGACTTGGACACACAGGAGATAAGTCCCTACAGTCATTGGCTAAACAGGGGCTATTGAAAGGTGCTAAGACCTGCAAGATGGAATTGTGTGAGCATTGTGTACTTGGGAAGAAGACTAGAGTGAAGTTCGGCACCGCTGTTCATAACACCCAAGGTACATTGGATTATATTCACACGGACGTTTGGGGTCCTTCTAAGAACACATCTCTTGGTGGGGCCAACTATTTTATCACTTTCATTGATGATTATTGCAGGAGGAATTGGGTATACCCGATGAAGCATAAACATCAGGTCCTGGATATTTTTGTGGAGTGGAAGAAGAAAGTGGAGCTGCAGACAGGTAGAAAGGTGAAGACTCTACGTTCAGATAATGGTGGAGAGTACAAGAGTGATCTGATTCTGCAGTTTTGCCGGGATCACGGTATTAGAAGATACTTCACAGTTCGAGAGACACCGCAGCAGAACGGGGTGGCTGAGAGATTGAACCGTACCTTGCTGGAGAAGGTGCGGTGTATGATGACGCAGAGTGGATTGCCTAGATCTTTTTTGGGCGAGGCGTTGGTTTATGCGAGCCATCTTGTGAACAGGTTGCCGTGCACTGCGATAGACGGGAAGACTCCTTTGGAGCGTTGGTTTGGTTCGGTGGCTAGTGACTATGAGTCGCTTCGGATATTCGGGTGTCCAGCTTATTATCATGTCAGTGATGGTAAATTAAATCCGAGAGCGAGGAAAGCAGTCTTTGTGGGATTTAGGGATGGAGTCAAAGGCTTCAAGTTATGGGATCCACAGGACAAGAAGATAGTTATTAGCAGAGATGTCACATTTGACGAGGCGTACATGATGAGGCCTCGAGCCCCTCAGCAGGTGGAGGGAGACCAGACAGGAGAGATATCGCAGCAGGTGGAGGATGATGTGACTCCACCCACTCCAGAGAACACTGTATCCATTGAGGCTCCTACAGAGGTGACACTGGGAGGAGATGAGATGACAGATGGGCAGATACAGGATACAGTAGATCATGATCATGGGACTCATGAACAGGGTCATGTTCAGAGGTCCATTGCAGCAGATAGACCGAGGAGAGAGATTCGTCGGCCAGCTAGGTATAATGATGTCATGGTCGCATATGCATTATCAGTGGAGGTCGTTGATGATATGGTTCCAGCCACATTCAGGGAGGCAGAGTCTAGCCCCGATTCGATCAGGTGGAGGGAAGCTATGGAGGAGGAGATGCGGTCTCTTCAGAAGAACGACACTTGGACACTTGCACATCTACCTAAGGGTAAGAAAGCTATTGGTTGCAAGTGGGTATATGCGAAGAAGGAGGGATCTTCTATTGGGGACATTCGGTTCAAAGCCAGATTAGTTGCCAAGGGATATGCACAGCTTGAGGGCATTGATTACAACGAGGTATTTTCACCCGTTGTGAAGCATTCGTCGATTCGGATTTTATTGGCGTTGGTGGCACAGTTGGATTTGGATTTGGTCCAGATGGATGTGAAGACAGCCTTTCTACACGGTGATTTAGATGAGGAGATCTACATGACACAACCACAGGGTTTCAAAGCTGCAGGAAAGGAAAATTTGGTTTGTAAGCTGAAGAAGTCTCTTTATGGTTTGAAGCAGTCACCAAGACAGTGGTATAAGAGATTCGACGGCTTTATGATTGGCCGAGGGTACACAAGGAGCCCATATGACCCATGTGTTTATATGCACAAGCTACAGGATGGTGAGCTCATATATTTGCTTTTATATGTTGATGATATGCTTATTGCTTCCAGGAATTCTTCAGCTATTCGAAAGCTGAAAGAGGAGTTATCATCCGAGTTTGAGATGAAGGATCTTGGAGAGGCAAAGAAGATATTGGGTATGGAGATCGAGCGAGACAGGGTGAAGGGGAAATTGAAGCTTACACAGAAGAGCTACTTGCAGAAGATGTTGAAGAAATTCAGCTTTGATGGCAATGCAAAAGCAGTTAGCACACCATTGGCTCCCCACTTCAAGCTTTCAGCGTTGATGTCACCTGTTTCAGTTGAGGACAGAGATTATATGTCGAAGGTCCCATATGCTAGTGCAGTAGGTAGCTTGATGTATGCGATGGTGTGTACGAGGCCAGATTTGTCACAGGCCGTGAGCATGGTATCGAGATACATGCATGACCCCGGGAAGGGTCACTGGGAGGCCGTGAAGTGGATTCTACGGTATGTTCGAGGCACCGTGGATGTTGGTTTAGTGTTTCAGAAGGATGAGAAGGACGGGCAGGCTTGTATTGGTTATGTGGATTCAGATTATGCTGGAGATCTTGACAAACGCCGGTCTACGTCAGGTTATGCTTTTACATTGGCAGGTGCACCTGTATGTTGGCGTTGCACGCTTCAGTCCACAGTGGCTCTCTCTACTACAGAGGCAGAGTATATGGCAGTTACTGAAGCTATTAAGGAGGCTTTATGGTTGCGTGGATTATTGGAGGACTTGGGGATTGCACAGGAGACTATTCGGATATATTGTGATAGTATGTCGGCTATCTATTTGGCAAAGAACCAGGTTTATCATGCGCGCACAAAGCACATCGATGTCAGATTCCACTTTGTACGGGACGTCTTGAATGATGGAGATGTCATATTGGAGAAGGTCCACACAAATGACAACCCTGCAGATATGTTGACCAAAGTTGTTTCAGGAGTGAAATTTGGTCATTGTTTGAAGTTGTTGAACATCCTTCAGTGCTGAGGCCGTTGGCGGCCATTTGGGTGAACTACGTTCGGCTTGATTCCTTGGGCAAGAGGATACGTAGGCAGTCTTTAGATGCAGCCGGTTTGATCAGTTGATCAAGATGGGGGGAGATCGTGTTTCAGCTCGAGTATTGTTCCTGGACCTGTTGAGGAACTATTGGATGGTTTGGTGTCGGCTCAGTTTTGGTGGAAACATTCGCCGAGGTGGAGAATTGAAGGAATTTCAGCATCAGCAGCAGAATCAGGAAAAACAGGCGGCGGTCGACCGGTCCGGTCGACCGCATTCGTGCACAAGGGTTCCTGTGCGTCTGGAAGGAGGTCGGTCGACCGGCCCGGTCGACCGCAGATGTTTCGGTCGACCGGTGCGGACGACCGACGGCTCTCTGGATTTTTGGGGCTTCTGCTGGATGGTGATCGGTCGACCGGGCCGGTCGACCGGAATTGATCGCGGTCGACCGGTCCGGTCGACCGACGCTGTTTTGGGCTGGGCTTTCAGGTTTTCGACCCGATTCGTTTTGTAAGTTCTATATATACCTAAACCTGTTTGTTTAGGGTAGAGGTTGGGCGAATTTGAGCAGCCAAAGAGAGAGAATCATTGCATCCAATTGTGAGAGAGCTTTGAGAGATCTAGAGCTTTGTTTTAGGGTTTGGTCTGAGAGATTTGTAACCCTATTTGTATTCTCTTGATTTCTAGTAGAAAGAACTCCCCCCTCCTTGCCCCGTGGACGTAGGCAACTTGCCGAACCACGTAAATTCTTGTTCTTGCTGTGATTGTGGTTTGCATATTGTTTGTGGTTTAGTTCAAGTTATTGTTCGTGTTGCCCTAGAAAGCTTCCGCCGCGCACAACACTCACTGTCATATATTTTCTACTAGCAAGATACTTTACGTCACTTTGATAATAATTTTATAAAAACATGTTCATGTTCGGATTGATCATTAGGGTATTAAAAATATTTTTTTTCTATGCACATGTTTACTATGTGATGCATGCATCACGGCGTCAAAGGGTACATTTTAAACAAAGTCATAGGATAAAACTTGTGTAAGCAAATAGTATTCCTCTATCGACTAAGATCATGCTCATATCCTCAAGATTTTGTGCTCATGTCCTTGAGAAAAAGGACACATCCTTCACATTTGTACAAGGGACAAATCACATATCATTTAACAAATATCAAGTGATTCTGATTCATCCTGTTAATAATGCACCCAAAAGGTTTTCTATCATAATATAAGCATATTCAAAAATTAATCCACTAATTCAATTTTAGACATCTTTTTAATACATTATTAATGCTATGAACTGGGTGATCGAATACTTTCTCCGTAACTTTTTTATATTGTTTCCTTTTTTGGGCTTCCTGAAAACATTTTGGCTTACTATAACTACGAGAAATGCTTTGCATTAATCATTACACTAAATTGTGACTCTTGTGCTTGTGGACTCAGGGCCGGCCCTGGGGAAAGCCCACCAAGCCCCGGGATGGGGCAACCCAGGACCGGGGGGCAATCCATCCCTCCTGCTCCTTCATCCCTAAAACTGTAATTATCTTTAATTTTTGAAGTGGACTTTGTAAGAGGACCTTTATGCAAAAATTGTTAGGGGTTCTATTTGTAAAAGAACTCTAATGAATACCCAAAACCCTACCAAACTCTTTTATTTCCGTCAGCATTTCCTCTCCTCCTTCCCGTCTCTATTCTGCTCACAAAAAAAAAGGAAAAAAAGAAATAGAGAAAACAACTCATCTCCTCCTTCCTGAGCCTCCGACGGTCCGACCTTACTTTACTCCCATCAAACCCTTCCTTCAGGCTTCACCCCGTTGACTCCTCTAACCCAATCAGGTAAATTTTTTTAACTAAATAATTTTAGGGTTTTTTTTGGACAGAAATTTGGGGTTTTGATGTTTTGCAATGAAATCAAGATTTATGATTTTGAATCTTGGCTGAATCTTTGTTGTTGAATAATTGAATTAGGGGTTATGATGTTTTGGAATGGGTTGCTTATCGAATTTTGTTAACTATCCCTGTTACGGTTGCCTCGGCGAAGAGAAGTTTTTCCAAATTGAAATTGATAAAAAAGTTATATTCGCACTACCATGTGACAGGAATGATTGAATGGATTGGCAATGATATCAATTGAAAATGAATACTTGGAGAAACTTGAGTATGATAACTTAATTGAAGAATTCGCTTCAAAAAATTCAATGAGAAGTATTTTTCTTTGAATTAAATTGTAGCACAAATGTAATCTTTTCTTATATGAATATTGATTTTACATGAGAATATTATCAGTTTGAGCCCAATATAGAACGCTAAATTATATTATATGTATTCATTTTTATCGTTATTATTCGTACCAAATTTTTAATATAAGGGGCAATCAAAATTGGATTGGACTAGGCAACCCAAAGCTTGGGGCCGGCCCTGTGTGGACTTAATTGCATAAGTTGAGAAAAATAGCCTAAGTTTATTGTACATGGAAGTAGACTGTTGAGCGCCCAAGGGTGGTAAGCAGTTGGTTGTGATAGCTTAATATTGTTTAGTGCAGCAATTGGATTTGCATTTAGACTTTTAATTTAATATTTTGCTACAAATGAAGTCTTTTGGATTGCATATGTTGCTTCTCGACATAGTCTTTGGCTTCCTATAGACCAGTGTAAGAAGTTAACCGAAACTTCAAAACACACAAAAAAAATCAATAAATTCTAATCTATAGTTCACTACAGTACAATAGTTTATGTTGAAATACCAGGAACAGAAAAGAAACTTTCTATAGTCGAATTGATTATGAAGAAGTCGGAAATGCCCCATTGCTATACACTTTGTAAAGAACGAAAATTTTCAAATATGAAAAAGAAAACATCTATAAAAAAGTGCTAAATAAGAACATACTATATTTAAGTAATACATTAAATCTAGATAAATTTATTAAAGGTAACAAATAATATGAGATCATCTAACTAGATACATAAAATCGATCGTTTCTTGTGTTTGGACAAGGCTACAGCCACTCTGGCTCGTCCAAGTGCTGCTCGTGTTTGTGTCGAAATCGACCTTCGAAAACCCCCACCTCAATTTATCTGGATAGGTCTCTATGAGGGTTTTAAACAACAAATTTGATATGATAAACTCCCCAAATTTTGCCATGGTTGCCATGCTCGAGGGCATAATACTGTCGATTGCTCCAAAAATTCTTTGGACATCTCCCAGCACCAAGATTCAGGCCATGCTCAGGTGCCTCCTACGCGCGCTCCACATGTTCGACAAATTTCCAATGGGTCGAAACAACTAAATTCAGAATCATTTCATCCTCCACTCAACATCCTGGCAAATCCTCCCCTCTTAGCTTCCAATCCTCTATCAGCCCCTCCTCTGCATCCTTCAGGAGTAGTTCCCCCCACCTCTCTTCAACCCATCAACAACATTTCCCCCGAGCAACTCATCGCCGCATCTCCAGCACCATCCTCCGACAATCACCTCGAACGGCCAATTCCACACTTCAGTTCAACAGCCCCCTCCACACCCCCAACACCAGATATCCCATATCCTTTCCCCAACACCAGAGCTAGCAACTCATCCTCTCCTTCCCATATCGTCTTCTGATAAGGGCACAAGAGTAATTTCAGATCTCAAATTCAAATCTACGGAAGGTTCTATAGCGGAGTCTCCCACCAGGCCTAACCTCCTCAATCTAGGTCATCATCGTGATTGCCTCGATTTGATCGATGTGACGTGGGAGGGACAGAACATGATGGTCAATCTAGGTCATCATCGTGATTGCCTCGATTTGATCGATGTGACGTGGGAGGGACAGAACATGATGGTCGATAGGGGTAAGTGGTCTCTATTTCTTCGATTTGATCGATGTGACGTGGGAGGGACAGAACATGATGGTCGATAGGGGTAAGTGGTCTCTATTTCTTCGAGCCCAAGGCAATGGAACTTCCAACGTAGTTTGTGCATCCCAGCCTGGCATCCCACCAGGCTCAGGACCTATCTCCTCTTCGGGTTCCCCCAGCCCGTCCACAGACAGCGAATCAATCTCCATTCCCCTGGGCTTCGAACACCTAGTAGGGGGCCGCAAGAAGAGAAGCGTCTCCAAGGCGAAGGTGAGGACGGATTTTCCTCACAAAGCCTTCAACCGTCAACAAGCCGCATCCAGATCTCGAGCTTCATCGGCAAATTGCAGTAAATCCTCTTCATCAAGCTCAATCTCTCTCCCTCTCGGTCACCAACCAGACCACATGTTAGCCTCAGTTCTTTCTAACTGCAGAGCTTTAGATCCAACCCCCCTTGACGGGATATACAGTCTCAGAGAGCTAGAGACAGAGAGAGCCGAATCAACTGCCTGAACTGCTACCTATCTTGATTCTAGAATGTACTAATCATATATCTATCTAGGATTATGCCTCCCCCATTATGCCTCCCCCAACTCGGAGGAGGAGCCTATCTCTACATAGATATTTTCTTTTGTAAAACTTTTAACAGCAGCTATATATATTTTCAATGATAGGACTTTCAGCCCTATTTTTACTTAAAAAAAACTAGATACATCAAATAGGTAGGACCAGTGCAACAATTCCTTTTTCTATACAACTAAAGAGTATTGATATTCAAAGAAAAGGATGTGTATGACATTCATGTGCAGAATCACACCAAACATCAAACACATATTAGAAGAGACAAGCCTCATTTTGCACACAAAAAATAATACATTGTATTATATTTATCTTGGTATATTATATTATATTAACAATATTATAAATTATATATAATACAATATATTGTAATGAAACATGATACATTATAATATTATATAGTGTATTTATTAATACTTTCAAGCATATTGTTCATATAATATACATAGTATATTACATTAAAACATAATATTAAACTGTATTATAATATTATGTAATATACTATGATGTTAAGCTAGTCTACTATTAATAGTATCCAACATGTAGATACTATTGATCAAAATTTGAAATTTGGATGCTGATATTGAAATCCCAAATCGTTAGATATGATCTACTATAAATAAATTACCTACAAATAAAATTTTGAAGGATTTTAATATGTTTTGGATAATGTATCGAGGGACTAAACCTTAGGCAAATGTACAAAAATTCTAAAATATTAATTTTGACGATATATGATACATGGATAAAATATGTTCATATCCTTTAAATTTTTATTTCTAGATAGTTTATGAGTATTACATCATATCTAATGGTTTGGATTTTCAATTTTGATATCTGTATTTCAAATTTGAAACAATCATATCCAATAGTATTGATAGTAGCCTAGCTCAATAATAAATTATATTAATTTAATAGTATTAAATAAATTGTTAGTACTTATGATAAGTATAATATTATATTATATTAATATATTATATAATACAACATATATAATTTTATATTATATTATAATTTTATTTATTATATTACAATATTATACATATTAATGTTTACATAATATTACATTTACTGGCCCTAACTCCTATTTAAACTTATACCTCATTCTTATTCTTTCTAATGTAAGACTATATTTGCAAATGAATATCCCAACAATCTACCATTTATTTGTGAGTATTATTTCCTTCTTTGCCGGAATGATGGATCCAAAACGACTTGGTCAAAACTAGCAATCATGAGAGGGAAACATAGCCACTCAACTCCTATAAGATATTTCTTCTAATGCCGGTTTGGTTATAAGATAGAACTATAACCCTCATCACAACATTAGGTGCAATGACAAGATTCTTTAACATAGTACTAGACCAATCCCGTTCGAATTTCACTAGCCACGAATTTTAATGTGGATTTTATTAAAAATTTGATAATGTTGCATGAATGTAGGCTCCATCCCATAAAAGCGACACTCAACCCGTAGAGGCATATTAGAAGATAAAACTATAACACTCAATTCTCATCACAATTTCAGAGTTTTAGTGCAATGGCAGGATCCTTGACATATGGTAATTCATGCATCATCCATCCATGAGTTATTTTACTTGGTCTATATTAGTAACCATGCTGTAGAATATGACAACAAACATTCACAATATCTTTCCACCGCATGTGAGCTAACTAGACCATTGTCTATACCAAAAATTATGTGAGGGTAATATGATATATCAACCATCCTAGGATCTTCCATGCATCAGGAGGCTGCTGGGCTAAACCAGATGATGGTCATCCTCTCATAACTTTTGGGCTTTATATTGAAATTCACTTTGTTTCCCACGACCTTAGCTAGGAACCACAATTTAACTCAAAATTTTCTATTAGGTATAGGCCACAACTCCTATTTGACCTCATTAATAATCTTTCTTACCTTTCAGTGTGATATTATATTCACATATGATTATCCCAATACAAATCTATATCTATATCTATATTTATACTAGTACTAGTCAATACTACTTATAAAAGAGAATATGGTTGTCAAAACTTTTAATTTCCTAACATATCCCTCAATATTCATCCAAATCACTATATTGCAATCAAAGTCTCATTTAACTAATCTATACTATTTATAAAAAAAGATTAGGGTGTTAAAACTTTTGATTGTCTCTTTTACCCTTCCAAAATTTGACAATTTCCAATAATGCATTGAAATTAATTCAATTCATACTATTTATTACACTATAACTATTATTACAATAAACATAAGAACTAATATTAAAAATTAAATATATATTATAATATTTAATCATATTCCTCAAATTTTATTTAATTCATTCTATTTCTTATGTTATAAACATAAAAACTAATATATATCATAAATGTTAACCATGTTAGTCTTATGTTAAATAAGATAAATGTTTCACTTTAGATATGATGTATTATACAATAAATATACAATTAATATTTAAGATAATAATATCATAACTTATATTTATAAAATATATTGTAATTTAAGATAATTTAATATTTAATAAGAATCTAACATCTATCTAATACTATAATATATTAATATGTTTGTCTAATATAAAAAAAATTCATACAGAGAAATACTGCTATAAATGTTAACCTCTTAGTGTACGTAGTATAGAATTAGCATATAAAGTTATGATAATATATATTACTAACTATTGCAATATACTTATCATAATATTTGGATACGAGGTAATTTTGAGCATGCAGAATTCTAAGCAGTGTGGGAAGCTATTACATTTACCCTTAACACTCGATGTGGAAAGGTAATTTTCTAAGAAGATGTGGAGGTGGTAATTAGAGATATCCAAAATGGAGCAGAGCAACACTCAATTTCAGACAATTTGTGGATGATATATTCAGCAATGTTGCACACAATTCGAGGAATGTGATTTTCAAATAATTCATCAAATGAGGAATTTAATAGCTCATGTGTTGGTCTGAAGAGCTAAGAAAATTGATGAGTTTGTGGTATGGCTCAAAGACCCACTGTTTTTACACAATATTCTGAAGTTTGATAAGGAGCATCGTTTATCCATATTTTTTTATTATGCTTCTAGGTTTTTAGTTTAGTTTAGATGTGTCTTACTATTTTTTCCATAAAAAACTATTACAACACAATAATTAGATCCTACTAACAAAGTAATTTATGATATCTACCCTTTTGAACCTACTAATAATGCATTTAATATGAATAGTAGTAAGAAATGAACCCATAATTAGTGCATTCATGTATCTTCTCTCACTGACTAATCACATTCTCTTAATTAATTATGCACTAATTATTTCATGACTAATCTACTTCCATAAACATTCTGTTTGGATCTCAAGAGTTGCATAAATTATACTATATATTAATGCTCAAATACACAAAAGAAAATACTAAAAGAATCAAATGAAAAAATGGACGAGGTGAGAATTTTGATTGTGGAGTCAATCTCTCAATTATAGTAACAGGGATACGTCACAGTCAACAAGATTTCATAGCTGATAATTTGGAGAGAATATTATATTATTTTTCTTTGGAGGAAACGAACAGATCTGCAATGAGTTCACCTCCAATTTACAAAAAAAACACACGAATATATTAGTTATACAAGTATGCAAATTCATGTAGAGAAATAAATTGGCCCTCGAATGTTTTAGTTTCATATGATTGCTTAATATGCATTACGTGCAAAGCATGTCTTACATACTATACTAGTAGTTATAAAAGAGAATATGAGTGTCAAAACTTTTAACTTCCTATTTTGCCCCTCTAAATGTTTATAATTCCCAAGTTTGATAATTCTCAATTTTTATTTATTTATTTGATCTTATTAATTAAATGTAAATCATCACAATAGTATAATTTAATTAGTGTCTTATACTCTTAAGCTTCCATAACTCATTAATTAATGTCCCGAATACGAAAACTTACGTCCTTTGGCTTGAATTTAAATCTCCATCAAGTGACATGGTCAGTTGAACTCCACACATAATGCAAAAAACCCTTCAACTACTATAGTCATGCACATTATCCACAATAGCCATGGGCATTTAATAAAACTCCAAGTTTGCTTGTTTGCTACTTTTTTCTATCATCAAGAATGAAATACCAAAGTTGGCTAACCATTTTTACCAAGCACATGTTCATCCTGTCCACCACCTCCCTAACCTGAAATATAAACGTAGTGCAATCTAAATTAGCGCAGTCTAGAATATGTTGGTTTCGAGAGTGTAGACCTAAACCTGGATCAAAATCAACAATTCTGAAAAACACAGCATCGGTCGACCAACACACATGGATCAGTCGACTGCAGGAAACTGAGCAGAAAACCCTACTCTGGTTGGTTGACCGATAGGCTTGCCCCGGTCAAATGAAAACATGCATGAGAAAACATGGCTCTTGCCGATCGACCGAAGCAATGATATCGGTCAACAATGGCGATCAACCAGTCGACCGAAGCGATGCTATCGGTCGATCGAAATCGGGTCTGGCGGTTTTCTGGTTTGGGTTGGAATCTATTTTTGGGCTGTGTATATATATGTTTCCTAAAATGTTTTTAGAGTTATGTGAGGACGTCTTTGAGAGGGTTTTAACGACACTTTGAGATCAAAGATCTTAGAGAGAGAGTGGCCTATTGCGAGCATTGTAAACTTCTTCAATTAAACAAAGAATTTCTAGTGTGGCTCCCGAGGACATAGGCACGTTTGCCAAACCTCATTAAATCTGATATTTTCTTCTTTTGTTCGTTCTTTCCTTGCAAGTTTTCTTTTATTTGCTACGATTTATTACTTGCCTACTCTTGACACAAGATCCGGAAGGGCACGAGTTGTCGTTTGTGTGTTCTACCCCAATAATTGATATCAGAGCTTCGTTCAGCAAAGTTTGTGTATGAAAGAGATGGCAGAAAAAAGCAAATCAAAAATCGAGAAGTTTAACGGATCAAACTTCTCCTACTAGAAGTCGCAGATGAAGGACTATCTGTACCAGAAGAATCTTTACCGTCCGTTGATGGGAAAAGCTAAGAAAAAGAAGAAAGAGGAATCAGACGAGGACTGAGAAATACTAGATCGGAAGGCTCTTGGGCAGATTCAGTTGTCGCTTGCCAAATCAGTCACCCACAACATATTGAAGGAGAAGATGACAGTGGGGCTTATAGAATCATTCACGAAGATGTACGAGCAACCGTCAGCCACAAACAAGGTGCATCTCGTCAAGACAATCTTCAACCTCAAGATGGCAGAAGGGTATTCATTCACGTTACATCTCAGGGAGTTCAACACGATTGTTGATCAACTTATCTAATCAACATCACGTTTGATGACGAAGTACATGCCCTATTGATTCTATCACAGTTGTCGGATAGTTTGACAGGTTGCGTGACCACAATTAGCAACTCGGCGGAGAAGGATAAGTTAAAGCTGAGCAAGGTTATTAGCATGATTTTATTCGAGGAGGTTAGAAAAAAATCGTCCGAATCAGAAGGTTCAGGTTCAGCCCTAAATCTCGAGCAGAGAGGTCAAAGCCAGAAGAAGGATAACCAGAACATGAATCGGTCAAAGTCGAAGAAGAAGAGGTCGAACTCGAAGGTTAGGCCTATCAAATGAAAGTGTTAGAACTGCGGCCAGAAGGGCCATATGTCTTCAGTCTGCAAAGCGCCAAAAAAGGATACGAATGAGCAGGAGGCTCATATAGTGCAATATACCTTGATCCTTGCTATGGATAGCGACTCCGACTTATGAAGAGGTGTGTGTATACTTCATGAAGCACAAGTCAAAGGTGTTCAGGATCTTCAAGAAATGGAAAGCCATGGTAGAGAGCAAGACAAATCTAAAAGTAAAGTGTCTGAGATCGGACATTGGTGGAGAATATGGGCTGGAGGAGTTCAAGAAGTTCTGTGTCATGAACAGGATTCGTTTGGAGAGGAGTACTCCTGGGACACCGCAACAGAATGGTGTTGTAGAGAGGATGAACAGGACGTTGACAGAGCATGCAAGGTGTATGCGTTTATATGCAGGTCTATCTAAGATGTTTTGGGCGGACGCGGTGCATACGGCGGCTTATCTGATTAATCATGGGCTATCAGTTCCATTAGATTTTAGGATTACAGAAGAGGTTTGGAGTGGAAAGAATATTAATCTCTCATATTTACCAGTATTTGGTTGCATGGCATATGTTCATATTAGTGACCATGTTAGGGACAAGCTAGAAGCTAAATCATAGAAGTGTACATTCATTGGATACAACATTGATGAGTTCGGATATCGTCTTTGGGATGAGAAGAACAGAAAAATCATCAAGTGCAAAGATGTGATATTCAATGAAGAGGTGATGTACAAGGACAGAGACAATGTCAAGGATAGCCAAAACGGTGGGAGTAGCACTAAGGATGCAGGTGGATCCGAGTACGTGGATTTGGAGGAACTTTTAGATGGGGGAGACAGTGTCAGTTCTGATCGAAGAACGGAAGAGACTCCAGGTGCAGAGACTACTACCCACGGCATGGAGCTTAGGAGGTCATTCAGGGTACACAAACTGAATCCCATATATCTTTCATCACTTGATTACTTATTTTTGACAAATAGTGGAGAACTAGAGTGATATGATGAGGCTATGCAAGTTAGTGAATCTCAACAGTGGGAGCATGCGCTACAAGAAGAGATGAATTCTCTCTACTTGAACGAGACATGAGAGTTAGCCCAGCTACCTGCACAGAAAAAAGCCTTACATAATGTAGGCTGTCTAAAAATCACAATAGATAGCTGATCCCCATCAAAACATCGATGATGGAAGTTACACTCTGACGACTTCTAGAAGGTTACAATTTGAAGACTTTCACGTAGATCGCTAAATGTTACAATCTGACGACCTTCACGACAACTGATGGAAGCTCTAATCAAACAGCCTTCACAATCAACATCGATAGTTACAATATGACGACTCTCACATATCAAAGAGCTAAAGCAAAGATTACAAAACGACGATCTTTACAACGTTCTGACAGAAAGAGACTACAAATCGACGGTCTTTTCAAACTAAGACGTGGAAGTCCTCCCCGCGAACCAGCATCAAGACGCACCATGTTCATAGCCACGAACGCAGCTCAAGCGCAGCCTCCAAAGCTGCCAACGCAGTTTTTATTCGCTGCCAAACGCAGCTCTTAAATCCTGCCAACGCAGCTCCCAACCGCTGCCCAACGCAGCTCAAATCATTGCCAAACGCAGCTCAAACCGCTGCCAAACGCAGCTCTAATCGCTGTCCAACGCAGCTCCCAACCGCTGCCCAACGCAGCTCAAATCGCTGCCAAACGCAGCTTCCAACAAGATGCCAACGCAGCTTCCAGCCGCTGCGTCCGAGCTTTCAGACACTGCGTTCAAGCTTCCAGACACTGCGTTTGAACGCAGAATTTACACCGGAACGCGGATTTTGCGTTTGACTCATTCAAACACGAGCTGAACAGTTTTAAAACCGTTTCCCATGATCTGAGGGGATCACAACTCCACTCAGGAGTGATTTAAGGGGCGGTTACATCCCATTAGCCCCACTTAGGAGCGAATTAAGGAGGTGGTTATACCCCTTAATCCCTTATAAATAACTGAAAATCAATTCAGTTCAGGGGTTCGGTCTGTTGGAACTTCTTGCTTATAAATAACTGAAAATCAATTCAGTTCAGGGGTTCGGTCTGTTGGAACTTCTTGGCAGCAACAGAGACTGGATCTTTTGGTCGGGCTGTTGGAACTTCTTGGCAGCGAAAAGAGGATCCTTCATCCTTCGGTTGGAGCTTTGGAGATCAGCAACAAGATCTTCTTCATCATTGGCTTATAACCAACTTTCGGTTAAATCAACTCTTTCATAGAGTTTTAAACTCGTTCAGAGTTCTCCACAACGTCAAATCGTGAGGAGAAGACCACGTTCCAGTGAAACAAGACATCGGATCGTCAACGAGAAGCAAACTCGACACAAGCATTCGAGGGAGGCATCTCATCGCCACCGTGAAGAACCCAGATTTAAACAAAGGAGAGAATCCAGATCATTCTCTTCTCTTTTGTAATCAGGAAATCCAATTGTAACTGAGATTAAAGGAATACAAATCAATTTTCTTTCATTTCTTTTACTGTAAATTTTCCCACAAACAAAAGATGGTGACTTCGCTGGGGAAGATCTTCTCTGACGAAGAAGTGGTGGTGCAATCTGATATTCATCTCACTGGAACAACCGTCGAAACTCTCGTGGTAGAGTTTGATCAAGCCAAGTTTGAGGAGGCCCTCTCCTCCGGATCCCTTAGCCCCAAGGCTATGCGCAAGATCCACAAAGTCTCCAAAGAGACTAAAGCTCCAACTGCTCCAATTGCAGCCGAACCGCCTAAGGAAGACTACTTGGACAGCCCCTCCCCCGATGGGGTGGGCTCAGCTTCAGCCAAACCCGCGCCAAGACGACGGGTATCGGGTCGAAAGATGCTCATTGAGGCGACAAACTTGATCAACACAGATGGTGACGTCGCTACAAAGGCCTTGAAGCGGGCTAAGAAGAATGCTGCTCAACGCAGGAGGAGATCCCTACGACGAGCACATCTCCGAGAATGTCGATCCTCAAGTCAACATGAGCTTCGTGTTTGTGAGCCTAAACGCGACCCTATGCCCTGCGTTTCTGTTTCAAAATGTAAGTCTCGCGTCTATGAGCCCAAACATAGGCTCTGTGTGAATAAGACTGAGAGCAACCCTCAGGAGCGCGTTCCACAAAATGAACGCAACCCTTAGGGGTGTGTTCCACAAAATAAACGCAACTCTCAAATATGCGTTTCATCAGCAAAACCTGAAGCTCAGGCATGCGTACAGTTGACGAAATCCAATACAGAGCCTGGTATATTGAGGGGCGGATATAAGAAGTTCATTGATTCAAGGCATATTAACCAGATCCATGTTCACCAAGAGCCAGTCTTGTCCAATCATGGACTGGGGGTTCTAATTCAAACCTCACGATCTGTGAGTAGTTCTCCTCGAATCTTCACAACAGATTTGAGAGAGTTCATATCGAGAGAAAGACCGATGCAACAAATCAGTTGTTCATTCCAATGTGAACATCTGATTCCTACGGGCCTCTCGGGATGTCAATGCTGCTCATATGCGGCCCAACTGTTGGTGTTCAACCAATTTACGAATGTTGTTTTGCCTAACCAACGACGACGTTCTCACAGGAAGAAGTCTCCAGAGACCGAGTATCCTGAAGTCACTATCAATGTGATCGTCCTAGTTCCAATGACTCTGAGACAAGTCGTTCGCCGACCGTCAGAGAAATCGCTAACGAGTTTGAAGGAATCTACCAACGTACTCGGACGCAAACAGGAGCCATTCCCCCTGTCAACTATCGGAGGTTAGCCAAAGGAACTAATTCCGATGGTGAACACTCAGCCATTGCAGAGTCCCAATCATCAAGCTCTTTTGTTGAACATGAGAGCTCCGCCTATATGACAGAAAGCCATGAAGATCTCGCGAAGAGACTTGATGAGCAGCCTAGACCTGTTGACTCAACTCGTCGCAGACAATGCCAAATCTCAGAAGACAGATTCGCCACCTAGGCAAGAACTCTCCCGGAGAGGAAAGACGTCTTCGTCCCGACCTCACACAGGCAAAGGGAAGGGAAAAGTGGTTGATGACATGGCTTCTGACCAAGAAGCCCACAACCTAGAATCTTCTTCTGATAAAGGAAGAGAGACTGAGAACGAGCAGAATCTCCAATATGCCAAAATGGAAGAATTGGAAGCCGGCCTCAATGTCATTACCAACAGAAGCGAGCTCCAAGACGAGGGAGTTATCAGACCCTATCCTGCCGAATGGGATGCAGCCCCTTATCCTCCAAAATTCGAAGTCCCGACGCTACAAACTTTTGACGGCACGGGATCACCGAACCAACATATCTATCATTCCAAGTCACAGACTGGGAATGTGATATCAAACGACGCTATACTGGCTCGATTATTCATTGGCACCCTCAAGGGAGTTGCCTTTGAATGGTTCAGAAAATTGCCTGCCGTATGTATCCAAAAGTGGGCAGATCTAGAGAGACTCTTCCTGTCGAGATTCTTTAAAGAGGATACGGAAGTCTCCATCCATACCCTTCTCGCCACTAAGCAGAAGAAGAGAGAGTCCGTCAGAGCCTTCGTCAAAAGGTTACGAACCATGGCTCTCCGGTGTTCGTCAGGTATGACACAGTCTACTTTAGTAGAGACATGTCGACACAACTTGTAGACCGACCTCCTAGCCCGAATAGGAGTTGCAGAATGCCGTTCCTGGAGACAACTAATCTCTCAAGGCGAACAGGCTCAAAAGATTATTGCCAGGATCAAAGCTGAAGAACAAACTAGGCAGGATCAGCCTGAGCAATCGGACCAAGCCCAATCTTCTCAGTCAGAAGGGGAAGATACTACAACCACTGAAGCCAATCAATCGGACCAAGCCCAATCTTCTCAGTCAGAAGGGGAAGATACTACAACCACTGAAGCCAATCCTCTTTAGTAAGATGACAGGTCCACCAACTATCACGTTAATGATCACCTCTGATAGTCCTTTTCCTCCAAATTCCCCCACCAATCCTCTTCAAGTAGAATGGCGGGTCCACCAAAACTATCACGTTAACCGTCACCTCTGATAGTCATTTTCCTCCAAATTCTCCCACCAATCCTCTTCAAGTAGGATGACGGGTCCACAAAACTATCACGTTAACAGTTACCTCTGATAGTCAAACTCACCAGATAATGGCCTACCAGGTGAGGTGCCTCTATTCCGACTTTATGGATAGTGCCCCACTAGGTGATGTGCCTTGTCTACCTCTTTTTATTCCCCTGCTAAGTCTTAATCAAGACTTGGGGGTTGGTTACTTGGAATCCATTGGATTAAGAGTAATAAATCTTTCACATCGTCAAGTTAACATTACACTTCTGACGATCATCACCCCACAGAGTATGAATGCAGCTTGCATCACTCCTAATTTGTCACGTTAACAATATACCTCTGACAGTCAACTTATCAATCCTTGTCAATAGGATGATAGGTCCTCAAAATTGCTCAAATCGCAATCTTCCCCAGCAAGATACTAAGTCTTTAAAATCTTAGTATCAAAATTCATCGCTTCTGATGATAAACTCACTTAGCAACTCTCCCCAGCGAGACGCTAGTCTTCAAAATCTTGTTCAAATCACAAATACACAATTCTGCCACGTTAACACCAAACCTCTGACAAATCCACTTATCAATCCTCGTCAATAGGATGATAAGTCCACAAAGTTGCTCCAATCGCAACACAAATCCTGTCACGTTAATATCACACCTCTGACAATCACACTTATCAATCCTCGTCAATAGGATGGTAAGTCTCCAAAGTTGCTCCAATCGCAACACAAATCGACTCTCTCCAATAGAGGGATAGGTCCTCAAAGTTGCCCTGATCGCAACATCTTCCTGTCACGTTAATATCACACCTCTGACAAAATTCACTTATCAATCCTCGTCAATAGGATGATAAGTCCTCAAAGTTTCTCCGATCGTAACAAATTCTTGTCACGTTAATATCACACCTCTAACAACCAATCCACTTATCAATCCTCGTCAATAGGATGATAAGTCCTCAAAGTTGCTCCGATCGTAACAAATTCTTGTCACGTTAATATCACACCTCTGACAACCAATCCACTTATCAATCCTCTTCAATGGGATGATAAGTCTACAAAGTTGCTCCGATCGCAACATTTTCTTGTCACGTTAATCCTACACCTCTGACAAAATCAACTTATTAATCCTCTTCAATAGGATGATAAGTCCACAAAGTTGCTCCGATCGCAACAAATTCCCGTCATGTTAACTCCAAACCTCTGACAATTAACTTATCGACTCTCCCCAATAGAGCGATAAGTCCTCAAAGTTGCTCCGATCGCAACATTCTCTTGTCACGTTAATATCAAACACCTCTGACAAAATCAACTTATCGACTCTCGTCAATAGAGCGATAAGTCCTCAAAGTTGCTCCGATCGCAACATTTTCTTGTCACGTTAATCCTACACCTCTGACAAAATCAACTTATTAATCCTCTTCAATAGGATGATAAGTCCACAAAGTTGCTCCGATCGCAACAAATTCCCGTCATGTTAACTCCAAACCTCTGACAATTAACTTATCGACTCTCCCCAATAGAGCGATAAGTCCTCAAAGTTGCTCCGATCGCAACATTCTCTTGTCACGTTAATATCAAACACCTCTGACAAAATCAACTTATCGACTCTCGTCAATAGAGCGATAGGTCCTCAAAGTTGCTCCGATCGTAACACTTTCCACTTATCAACTCTCATCAACGGAGTGATAGGTCCATAAAAATACTGTTAGGTTAACATCACACCTCTAACAGTCAAACCCCCCCAATGAACTTGTTAATCCTTTTTCAACAAGAATAGCAAGTTGTCATTATAAAATCCCTAACAGATTAAATATTTTTTTTGAATTATCCTAGTGATAATAAAGAAAATTTCTGAATTTCACTCTAAGTGAAAATTCATGGCAAGTTAATATTACACCTCTGGCGCTTCCAACTTTCTTTCAGTGTTTCAAGTAACACAGGAAGAAATAATGACAAAGTCTACGTATTCAACATCGTAGCACCAAAATCCATGCCTTTTATGCATGGGGGACTTTATCTCGATCCCTAATTAGAGATAAGCCTACGCCTAACACGCGTTGCCGGTTAGCCCTAATTAGAGATAAGCCTACGCCTAACACGCGTTGCCGGTTAGTCTTTTTCCGTAAAAATGACAAAGTTTATGTATTCAAAATCATAGCATCAAGTCTAAGAGGGTTCATTCTCTTAACATAACAGTACATATGGAACGGACTTAGACAATCCACATGCTAGCCCGACTCAAACGGTAGTCGGTAAAGGCTTATCAAATCCGTTGATGGCTGAGGGTTTGCCAAAAATCCTATGCACGTTTGCAGGTCCATCAGCTTAATGGATGTGAGCCGAGACTTAAAACAGATGAGCCAAAGACAAGTCTCAAAGACTTAGTCAAAAATGCACGGAAGCCACTTCCATGTCTTAAGTCAAAACGTTGAGGTCAGACCCGCGATGCAAAAACCAAACGCCGAGGTCACACCCGTGTTCCAAATTCAACATGCAAGGGTGAGACCCGCATCTCAAGTTCAAAATGCAGGGTTCACCCCCACATTCCAGAAGCAGGATTATGGCGCATACCTTCACACAGGTCCTACGTGGCAAATCCCTTCAACCAAGATGCCTTCGAAGCAAGTGCAGAGAACGAATCTTTTACCACAAGGAATCAACATCTCCAAGATCAGAGTTGAGATCCAAAGTATTCCGAAAATTCGTCCCAGTCAACCGCGAACTTTCAAAAACTTTGGAGGGGGTTCTGTAGGCTGTCTAAAAATCACAATAGATAGCTGATCCCCATCAAAACACCGATGATGGAAGTTACACTCTGACGACTTCCAGAAGGTTACAATTTGAAGACTTTCACATAGATCGCTAAAGGTTACAATCTGACGACCTTCACGACAACTGATGGAACCTCTAATCAAACAGCCTTCACAATCAACATCGAGAGTTACAATCTGACGACTCTCACATATCAAAGAGCTAAAGCAAAGATTACAAAACGACGATCTTTGCAACGTTCTGACAGAAAGAGACTACAAATCGATGGTCTCTTCAAACCAAGACGTGGAAGTCCTCCCCGCGAATCAGCATCCAGACGCACCATGTTCATAGCCACGAACGCAGCTCAAGCGCAGCCTCCAAAGCTGCCAACGTAGTTTCTATTCGCTGCCAAACGCAGCTCTTAAATCCTGCCAACGCAGCTTCCAACCGCTGCCCAACGCAGCTCCCAACCGCTACCCAACGCAGCTCAAATCATTGCCAAACACAGCTCAAACCGCTGCCAAACGCAGCTCTAATCGCTGTCCAACGCAGCTCCCAACCGCTGCCCAACGCAGCTCAAATCGCTGCCAAACGCAGCTCAAATCGCTGCCAAACGCAACTTCCAACAAGATGCCAATGCAGCTTCCAGCCGCTGCGTCCGAGCTTTCAGACACTGCGTTCAAGCTTCCAGACACTGCGTTTGGACACAGAATTCATGTTCAAACACGAGCTGAACAGTTTCAAAACCGTTTCCCATGATCTGAGGGGATCACAACTCCACTCAGGAGTGATTTAAGGGGCGGTTACATCCCATTAGCCCCACTTAGGAGCGAATTAAGGAGGTGGTTACACCCCTTAATCCCCTATAAATAACTGAAAATCAATTCAGTTCAGGGGTTCGGTCTGTTGGAACTTCTTGGTAGCAACAGAGACTGGATCTTTCGGTCGGGCTGTTGGAACTTCTTGGCAGTGAAAAGAGGATCCTTCATCCTTCGGTTGGAGCTTTGGAGATCAGCAACAAGATCTTCTTCATCCTTGGCTTATAACCGACTTTTGGTTAAATCAACTCTTTTATAGAGTTTTAAACTCGTTCAGAGTTCTCCACAACGTCAAATCGTGAGGAGAAGACCATTGTTCCAGTGAGTACAGATATTCGGATCATCAACGAGAAGCAAACTCGACGCAAGCATTCGAGGGAGGCATCTCATCGCCACCGTGAAGAACCCAGATTTAAACAAATGAGAGAATCCAGATCATTCTCTTCTCTTTTGTAATCAGGAAATCCAATTGTAACTGAGATTAAAGGAATACAAATCAATTTTCTTTTATTTCTTTTACTGCAAATTTTCCCACAAACACATAACAAGTAGCTCTACCGAGTTAAGCAGGAGAGTGATGGAAGTAAGAGGTACAAGGCCAGATTAGTTGTGAAAGGATTCCAACAGCGGGAAGGAGTGGATTTTATAAAGATATTTCCCCCCGTCGTGAAGCTTACAACCATCAGAGTGGTGTTGAGCTTAGTAACTACTGAAAATCTCTACCTTGAACAGTTAGATGTGAAGCTGCATTTATTTATGATGACTTGGATGAAGAAATCTATATAAAGCAACATGTTGGCTTTGTAGAAGAATGAAAGGAAGAGATGGTGTGTAGGCTCAAGAAGAGCTTGTACGGTTTAAAACAGGCTCCGAGACAGTGGTACAATAAGTTTGATAACTTCATGCAGAGCAATGGCTATAGAAGATGAAATTCAGATCATTATTCCCACTTCAAGAGGTTTGAGTCCAGCAATATTGTATTATTATTGTATGTTGATGACATGTTAGTTGCAGGACCGTATTTAGAAGAGATAAACAAATTGAAGAAGCAGTTGGCGAAAGAGTTTGCTATGAAGGATCTGGGTGTAACGAAGCAAATTCTTAGGTTACGAATCAGTCGAGATGAAGCTGAATGGACGTTGAAGTTGAGTCAGTCTGAATACATCAAGAAGATACTTCAGAGATTCAACATGGAGAATGCCAATCATGTCGGCACGCTCATTGGAAGTTAATTCAAGTTATCTGAGGAGCAATCATCCAAGATAGATGCAGAGAAGAAGTACATGAGCAGAGTGCCATATTCATCAGCCATTGGTAGTTTTATGTACGCCATGGTTTGCACGAGGCCGGATATCGCCCATGCAGTGAGAGTGTGTGAGCAGGTTTGCAAGTAACCCAGAGAAGCATCATTGGGAGCCCGTGAAGTGGATATTGTGATACTTTAAAGGGACTACATATATGTCATTGTGTTTTAGGAGGAAGAAATTGGTACTGCAGAGATACGTGGATGCAGATTTTACCGGTGATCATAATACGAGGCGAAGTACCACGGGGTATGTTTATACCTTAGTGTCGACAACAGTGAGTTGGGTCTCACATTTGCAGAAGATAGTAACATTGTCTATGACTGAGACAGAGTATGTCGCAGTGACTGAAGCTGGCAAGGAGATAATTTGGTTGACCGGGTGCCTGGAAGAGCTGTTTTTGAAGCATGGGAATGACGTTCTTTATTGTGATAGCCAGAGTGGTATACACATTGTCAAGAATCCAGTATATCATGCCATAATGAAGCACATCGACATGCGTTACTACTTCATACACTCGCTGATAGAGGATGAGAAGTTACAGTTGGAGAAGATTTTAAGGAGCCAAAATCCTACAGATATGTTGACGAAAGCAGTGATCATTGACAAACTGGAGTTGTGTGCAACTTCAGTTAGCCTTCATGCGTAGAAGACGAAGGCGGAGCCACACTAAGAGGATAGGCGGGATCACAAAGATGATATTGGTTGAAGAATGGAATTTTTTCCAAGTAGGAGAAGATGCTTGCGAAGATGGCGGGAGTTTGGGAGAGCTCGTTGATGGCGGTTTGGTCCCCAAGTGGGGGATTATTGGTTTCGAGAGTGTAGACCCAAACCTGAATCAAAATCAACAATTCTGAAAAACACAACATCGGTCGACCAACCCAACACAACATCGGTCGACCGACACACATGGATCGGTCAACCGAATTGACTGTAGGAAACTGAGCAGAAAACCCCGCTCTGGTTGGTCGACCGATGGGCTTGCTCCGGTCGACCGAAAACGTATACGAGAAACCCTGTAGAAAACATGGTTCTGGCCGTCGACCGAAGCAATAATATCGGTCGACCGATGGCGATCAACCAGTCGATCGATGCGATGCTATCGGTCAACCGAAGTCGGGTCTGGTGGTTTTCTGGTTCGGGTTGGAATCTATTTTTGGGTTGTGTATATATATGTTTAAAACGTTTTTTAGGGTTATGTGAGGACGTCTTTGAGAGAGTTTTGACGGAACTTTGAGATCATAAATCTTAGAGAAAGAGTGACCTATTGCGAGCATTGTAATCTTCTTCAATTAATCAAAGAATTTCTGGTGTGGCTCCCGAGGACGTAGGCACGTTTGCCGAACCTCGTTAAGTCTAGTGTTTTCTTCTTTTGTTCGTTCTTTCCTATAATTTTTTTTTTATTTACTATGGTTTTTTACTTGCCTACTCTTGACACAAGATCCGAAAGGACACGGGTTGTCGTTTGTGTGTTCAACCCCAACAAAATAGACCAAACCCACACTCAACTCAAAGCCAGTCCAGTCAATGAGAGCCAGCCTTAGTCCATTCCAGTTCAGTCCAGAGTCTATGAAATATTTTGAGCGTCAACAGAAATAAAAATGATTCCTATTTGTTGCCATTTATTATTATTTCCATTCCTCCCTGAATGGTTTTCGAATAATAAAGGATGAAGATCATGAACAGAAAACATGTGGACTCTTATCTTCCAAACTAAACAAATTGGTACGTTTCATGGTCATGGAATGTCAAGGGTTCTAGTTTAACTCACATATTATATTATAGTTTAACTCATATATTATATTAAAGGATCAATTAGCACCTTTAGGTTAAAATGCTAAAGCTCAAGCAATTACATTTTTACTTAGAATCTTACTTACGAAATCTTATATGTAACAGCAGAACTGTAACTACTCATCTGATAGGGCAGCAGGTAGGGCTGTCCATCCGGGCCGGGCAAAACCCAAGCCCGGACCCGGGCCCGGGTGGTCCGGGCCGGGTCCGGGCCCGGGTGGTCCGGGCCGGGGCCGGGCCCGGGCCCGGGCCTGAGCGGGCCGGACACCGGGCCGGCCCGGTTTGTTTTTTTTTTTTAATTTTGTTTTTTTTTATTTTTTTAAATTTTAACAAAACCATAAATTATAAATTATTATAAAAAATGTCATAAATTTTATTAATAACTTGAAATGAAATGACATAAATTACAAGTACAAAAAATGATAAAAATAACTTCTTTATTAATAATCGGTAAATCCTTTACAAGTATAAATTTATTTCGAAATTCGTCGCATCACAATAGATGAGTACATCCCAACTAGGTTGGCACCTACTCACCCATATCACTATCATTTGCAACTTTTTTCGAAATAATTTAATTCAAATTTAAAGCTAAGAAATAAAAATTACAATTTTATGAATATTATCTAATCATTATATCTATCTGCTAGTCCCAACTCTTCAAATTTATCTTCAATCATAGCAATCCGTTCGATGCCTTGTGTTCGCTTCTCGTATCTCCACCAATCCTGTAAGCACATCACCGCTTGTACAGTATACGGATCTAAGCATGTCCTGTGGTCGTCGATCAAACGTCCTGCTGTGCTGAAAGCGGATTCCGAGGCTACAGTCGAAACCTGCACTGATAGTAAGTCACGAACCATGGTGGAAAGTATAGGATATGAAACTGATCCATATACTTTCCACCATTGCAAAATATCTAAAGCATTTCCTTGACATCTAACTAAAGAAGCAGAAAAATATTCATCTATTTCAGAAACATCTAATCCTGATGAAGTTCCAGATCCACCAGTTAGTTCAGCTACCATTGCATACCTATCAAAACTTACACTTTTACCTCGACCTGTGCTCGAAGCTGAAGGTGCCGAAGCTGAAGACTGTTGTGTAGCTACACCATATCTAGCTGCATACTCATCATATAAGGTTTGAAAATAATTTCTAATAGCTAAATAATGAGTAGTAGCAGTAAGGGTGGATCCATCATCTAAGTCTATAATCTGTCCACCATACAATGATTGTAACAAACTTCGAAGGCCAATTTCCTTCAAGCATGGATCAATAAGAACACCAATACCAAAAATATGAGGAATAGGCCTAAAATACTTATTAAATTTACTCTCCATTTCAAAAATTATACTTCCAAAAATATCATCCATACGATATTTTGTAAAATTTTTTTGAATATTTAAAATTTGTAAAGCAGCTAAAGTAATAGTTGGATAATAACAACCAGATAATAACATAGTAGCATCATAAAAAACTTGTAACATCTCATTTAATTTACATATAACTGTCCATTCATCTTCAGTTATTCCATAAGCACTACCAGAGCTAGAACTAGAAGCATAAAAATTTATAAAATCATTTATAATTTCTTTATATTCTATTGCTACAGATAACATTGCATAGGTGGAATTCCACCTATGGTCAACATCTTTTGGAATTAGTCTAGGCTTATAATTTTTTCTTTTACAACATTGTTTCCATCTTTTAATTCTCATTTCAGAAGCATTATGCATATTAGTAACTGTTCTAACTTTTTCTATCATGGGTTTAATTTCAGAAAATGCACTTTGAACAATTAAATTTAAAATATGACAGATACATCTAACATGAAAAAGCTCACCATGACATGGCAATGACAAAGTTATTTTCAGAAAATCAACAGCTACATTATTATTACTTGCATTATCTAGTGAAAGAGTAAATATTCTTTGATCAATTTCTAGTTTCATAAGTTCTTCAACAATTAAATTTGCAACATTAATACCAGTGTGTGACTCTTCAATTGCAATAAAAGAAACAACTCTTTTAAACATTTTCCAACTTTCATCAATCCAGTGTGCTGTTATACATAAATAACCAGTTTGCACTCTAGATGACCAAATATCAGAAGTTAAAGAAAATTTGCAGTTTAAATTTTTAAAATAAGAAATTATTTTTCCCTGTTCCTCAACATAATATTTTAAAATATCACGTTGACAGGTTTGACGAGAAAATTTTGTAAATGCAGGATAAAAACCATCTCTAAATAAATCTTCAAATTCATCATCTTCTACTAATTTAAAAGGAAGGTTTTTAAGAACAATAAACCTGATTACGCATTTCCGGGCTCGGGCAGCGTCATAATTCCAACTGCCGAGGGTACCTGAAGAGGATGATTGGGAAAGCATAGACTGCCGGATATCACCTTGTAGATTTTGGCCTTTGTTGTGTTTTTCAATATGCCGTTTGAGATGGTTGGTGCCGCTCTTATGATGAGCTTTGAATATCTGGCCGCACAACGCACATTTCGCATTCTGAGAGATGATCCTACCGTGTTCATCCTTGGTGACGTCTATCTTCTCAAAAAAATTCCATACATCAGACCTCGGCCTTTTTGGAGCTCTTGGTGCCGTAGATTCGTCGCCACCAGATTCAGGATTAACACCGGTAGGATGAGGAGTTGTTGTAGGAGGACTCATCTCTGGATCGGTAGGAGTTGCATGTTGCTCTTCATAATCAGACCCAGAAGCCATTTGTTGGAAGTATTAGAAAATACAAAAGATTATAGGATAGTATATTAGTATGAGATAGTATAAGATTGTATAAGAGAGTAGTAGAGAGAGAAATAGATGAGTTTTGTTGTGAGAAAATGAATTGAAACCCCCCCTCTACGGGCCGGGCTGGCCCGGCCCGGCCCGGATTCAACGGTCACATAAGTGACCGTTGTGGCCGGGCCGGGCCGGGCCGGTCCGGCCCGGCCCGGCCATTCGAAGAACCAGTGCCCATTTTTGGGCACTGTTCCGGGCCCGGGCCGGGCCCGGACAGGGTTCGCCAACGGCGACCCGGGCCCGGGCCCGGACCCGGGTTTTGCCCGGGTTTCCGGGCCCGGGCACGACCGGGCCGGGCCCGGGCCGGACACCGGGCCGGGTCCGGGCTCCGGGCTTTTTGGACACCCCTAGCAGCAGGTACAGGGCATTTATAATATTTGAGTAGCTAGCTCTCTCATGTGTCAATAAAATTTTCAATTTATTTCATTCAATGGTTACTAAGTTTTATGCTTATGACAATGATTGCTTTTCCTCTTGATAGAAAGAATCATCACTTGGGTTGGCGACATAGTCTGCTTATCAAGGTATAAGATCTCACTATCTTAATATCAAGAATCTGACCTGCAATATAATTGCGCTAGAAGAAGGTTGTGCATTACGTTCTTGTTTGATTTTATTCTGTATTCGAGTCCTTTTTTGGGTTATTTTAGATAGGAAGGATGATATTATAAGTGTGGGCTTTGATAACTTACTTTTTTTCCATCATTTATGGAGTGGAGAGCTTGCATGAGCATGATTGGATTTTGTTGAAATAATTCCAAAATTTTATATTTGTTTTTTTTAATGTTTTACTGGCTTCCATGGTTCTAAAACGAAATAATTAAGATGATTTTGGCAATCTTCGTACTAAATGTTCATCTTTAGAGAGGAGGTGAATGAAGGCGCAGATAAGGTCAATTTCTATAATCGTAATGATTTATTAAGTGAATGATTCAACATGGAGTAAGACAGCGTAAAAGTATCTCCTCTATCAAACTATAAAGACTATAGATTTTATTAACGGTTTTTCTATAGAGTGCCCATGGACACTCTATAAGAGAGGAGAGAGATAGAGAGAAATGAATTATGCACATAAACTAATGCAAATCAGAGGAGCGTATAAACTATTCTTTCTCGCACATAAATTAATGCAAATCAGAGGGGCGCATAAACTATTCTTTCTCTCTATCTCTCTCCTCTCTTATAGAGTGCCCATGAGCACTCTATAGAAAAACCGTTTTATTAATTGTATGATCTTTTATCTTCAAGAAGTAAACCAAAGTCAATATAGTGTTTAGGTAAGTTTGACACTATGAATAATAAAATCAATTAATTTAGGAGTCTGACTTGGCCATATTGCTGTGTATTCATTATGGAAATGTATGCAGGTCTATTTATTTCCTCCCTTTCCAATGAGGCACTTTTTTCCTGTCCACTAATATTGTTTCTCCTCCTACGGAACCATTTATAAACGAAAAATGCCTTAGGGAGGAAATAAATTTAAACATTTTTACCATTTATAAACGAAAAATGCCTTAGGGAGTATAAACGAAAAATGCCTTAGGGAGTATAGTTAGGAGGCTCTTTATAAACATGATAATCATTTTTACCATCATTTATATTTGTCAACAGTTATATGCTAGCATGAGTTGTTCTACAGGGACCCCAAATCATGGGACCCAACGGGGGACAGGTGAGGTGTCAACCCCTGGGTGCATGATCTACTGTTCATGAATAGTAGATCATGCACCCAGGGATTGACACCTCACCTGTCCCCTTTGGGTCCCATGACTTGGGGTCCCCAAAGAATTTTTCTAAATTTAAACATTAGTGCCTTGTTCAAATATTATTAACTTATTTTTTTTAATTCAATTAAATCCATATGCAAAGCACATGCACTATACTAGCATAAAATAAAAATAAGATTGGATAAACAAATTTATTTCTAACGAATATTATCACCCCTATTACACTAGTAGAAAAACGACCAATCTAGACAGAACAACCTAGACAGAAAAAATTTCCGTCTAGGTTAAATCAAACTAGACGGAAATTTTTCGTCTAGGTTGATCCGTCTAGTTTGGGTCAAACTAGATGGAAAATTCCGTCTAGTTTGACAAACAAGACGAAAAAATCAATCTAGACGGAATTCTATCTAGGTTGTCAGACGGAATTCTGTCTAGGTTGACTGACAACCTAGATAGAATTCCCTCTAGGTTGACAGGCAACCTAGACGGAATTCCGTCTAGGTTGCCTAGGGCAAAGGAGAACATCACTCTCACACAAAACCTGATGGGTCATAAAAGGTATGGATGGTAAAAAATCAAAACAATTTGAATACTACATACTATTTATATTTGTTTACCATTATTGAATTTGAGAGTAAAATTTAATATTTATTTCTCCTCTCCTATTATTAGGGAATTCTATCTAGGTTAGTTTATATATCTCTTTGGTAGGATATATCATCTTGTGTTAGTTTATATACATCCTTGCATATATATTTCATCATATAGGATACATCTCATTGTTCATATTGCTTATCCTAGCTTATATTTTTGTTGTATTTCATACTTGCTAGGATAACTTGTTAATTAATTTTAATTGGCACAAAATCGGATTAGATTAGCATAAGACCCTAATCACCCTCCCTCTAGGGTCTAACAATTGGTATCAGAGCTTGGTGCTCTTTGATTTAAGGTCTAATCGCCTTGAGTTAAAGATCCAAGTTATCTTTTTGTGCTAATCTTGTTTTGATTGCATTTGTATCTTGCTTGCATATTTTTACAAATTATGGATATGAATGATGCATCTTGTTTAGGCTATGATTCTAGTATTGCTCCTAAATTCAATGCTTTCCCTTATGCTCAATGGTGTTTTAGATTCAAAATATTTGTTCAATCTAAAAATATCGATTTATGGGAAATCATTGATTGTGCTTATATTGTGCCCACGTTGGAGAAATCCAAGTGGAGCAAACATGATAAAAAGATGTTTATTATGAACAAGCTTATGTTAGAATTTTTATTAAATGCATTTGATTCATTTATGTCTAACAAGCTTGATTCTTTTGATAGCGCTTATACATTATGAAAATTCATAGAAGCGCATCAAGGAGACTTGGAGGCGATCCGACAAGCTTTGGAGGATCCCGCTTCAAGTTCTAAAGGAGCTTCATGCACACGAGCACTAGGCGATAGCCCTAGTGAGGTTTGCGAGTTCGAATCTATTAATAATTTACCTAATGATGAACTTGCTTGTGCTAGTAATAAATTATTGCATGCCTATAATAAATTGCAAAATGATTTCATTAATTTACAAAGCAAGCATGAAAATTTGAAATCCGATCATGAGTCTTTAACTTCTAAGTTTGATATTATTTCTAATGAAAATATGATCCTTAAAGAAAACAATGAAAAATTAAAATCGGATCATGATTCTTTGCTTTCAAACTTTGCCAAGTTAACTCATGAAAAAGATAATGCCATGTTAGAAGTAAAGAACATACAAAATGATACTGCTTCTTTTATAAATAACTATTTATGTTCTACTTCTAAAAGTGCAAATGTGCCAAAAAATGAAGACTTGAATCTTATGAAAAAAGGTATTTCATCTTTAGATTCAACTTTAAAAATATGCTTTGATAATCATAAGAGGCTTATGGATATGTGTGCCAAGTCTAAGAAATCATCCACTCATCATGCACACATATATAGCAAAGTTTACAAGTGCTCTATTTGCGGCCGTAAAGGCCATCTAGCTAAATTTTGCTATGATGCACACAAACATAATAATGTCAATGCTCCTTGTGCATCTCATGTAGCTTCTTCATCACATGTACACACACATGCACCTTTGTTCATCATAAGCATGCTCATGTGTATCATTGTGATTTTTGTGGTAGAGTTGGTCACTTAGCTAAGTTTTGTTTTGATTTGCGAAAAGTTTCTAAATCGTAAAATATTTCAAGTAGACCAACATTGTTTCAAAATGTTTCTCATTTGCAAAATAATCTTAAAAGACCATCTTTATTTGTAAATGTTCCTCGTACACATCCACATGGTCAACATAACCAAATGCATCCTCTTCATTGCACTTATTGCAATCGAATTGGTCATTTGCATAATTATTGCTATGACCGGACCCGTACACTAAATACGCCCAAATGGGTTCATAACCCTAGGGCTTTGAGCTTAAATGATAGGGGTCATGTCCCTAAATCTTTTGGTACTAAGAGTTCTTGGGTACCAAAACAAATTTGATTTTTAAACCAAGAATTTTAATGTTTTTATCTTTCTTTGTCTTGGTTTTGAAAATTATGCAATTAAAATTCTTTGAACGTGAAAATTTTTTTTCTTTGATTAATTATTTTGTTTTCATGACTATTAGTTTTGATTTTAAATAAGAGGCTTGTAGTTATATACCCTCCGGGTTTATTGGGTGTTTATTCCCAAATCATATTTATCGGATGCTTAAATGTTTATATGGGTTATTACTAGCTCAAGAGCTAGATATAGTTGCCTCTCTTGATTTTTAAAAATTAATGATGATTTGGCTTTATACTTTTAAAAGATGATTTTTTCTATAGTTCATGATTCTTGTGCGTTTTGTAATCTTTTTTTGGAACTATGAAAATTTGTTGTGATTTGTTCTTTTGAATTCATTATATAGCTCAAATAGATGATTCAAATTTTAAATATGCTTTATAATGTATTCTTTATGTTGTTTGATCAAGTTTTACAAAGAAAATTTCCTTTATTGATCAAATATCATTTTTTTTGCTCAAATTTTTGATTTATGATTTCATTTGAGTGATTTGTTTTCTTTTGAAAACTTTTTACTTGATTCTCATATTATTTTTCTTTTGATTTCATAAATCTACTTTTATACATAATTTTTATGATTTTTGTTAATGAGACACTATTTTCATATTAACATATTTATATGTGTTCTCATTATCTTTTTTGTATGTGAGTTATGTTTAGCATGTTTTTAATCTATGCTTTCTCACATATGTATGCCTTAGCATTTATTGTATATATTCATTAAGGTATTTTGATAGGGGGAGCAATCCCTATACTTGTTTTATACTCACCCATGCTTATTTGTAGGGGGAGCTTTCGCTCTCTTAATTCTTTTGTTCCCTTTTTGATGTTGTCAAAGGGGGAGAAATGTTGTGAGTATATTCTTTTTTGTTTATATGCATGTGAATTATAAATTATATATTCATTTCTTTCATGCATATATCTCTTTTTGTAAATTGTTTGTCATCATCAAAAAGGGGGAGATTGTTAGCCTTCTTGTTTTGATGATGTTTAACAAACAATTTACCACTAATGTTGTTTGTCTAGTATTTATGTTTTCTTATTTATTATAGACAAACAACGTAGTTGGAGGATGGATGGAATCGAGCCTCAACGATCATATCCAAAGGAGGTTGGCGGAATGTCGGTGAAGCTTATGCAATTCTAGTTCAAGATCCAAGTTCAGCTTCATCCGTATGTGTACCAAGTCGAGCTTATTGAAGATCAAGATCTAGCTTAGGTAACTTAGTATAGGTTTTATATTATGTGTGTTAAGTATGTTAAGCTCAATATCTACACACACATATTTATTGGTTTCTTCGTATATATATATAGTTATATATATATACATAAGTTTTGGTTTCTATGCATATATATAGTTATATACATTTATATACATGCATGGTTTTGGTTTTTCATGTTTATAATATGAAATCACATATTTCATATTTACTGTTGTGTTTTTCGAAAACATTGCATAGAATATGCAATTTTGTGAAAATTCCATATTCTTAGTTTTTGGACTTAACAATAATCATATACATATTTTATTAAGTCTATATAATCATTGTACAAAGTTTCAAAACATGGTTTAGCCTAAATGTCAAAATTCATACGTTTACATTTTCGTGTTTTGGACTATTTTGCAAAATGATGATATTTTTCATTTGGGAAGTCCTTTTTGGAAACCAGTTATTATAGCATGTTTATTATCATATCTACAATCATTTTCCAAAGTTTTACATTTTTTGGAATTTATTTGATATTTTTAAACAGTGTTTTAAAATTAGAAAAACTGTTTTCAGAACTTCTTTTTCATGTATCAGTCCTCGATCGACCGCACCAGTAGACCGCACCTGTGTTCTTTCATTAGTGGGCAGCAGAGAGTTTGTCGGTCGACCGCCGTGGTCGACCGAGAGCTCGAGACTTCCCATGTCGACCGCACGCACGAATAATCGGCTGCCGTTTCTCCAGTTGGATTCTGATCCGCGGCTACCCGGAATCTTTTGATCACCGCCGCTCTGTCAGTTCTGTATCCATACGGGCTATTTCTTGTACCATCTGCTGGCCCGTTTTGTCATTTGTTTGGGTTTTTCGCTGTGTTCTTACTCTCCTATAAAACCCCCAAAACCCCCTTCTATCTCATGTAAACTATAGAGTGTTTTAAACAAGTTTAATGAAAGTTTAAACAAGTTAAGTGTTATTTTATGTGTTTGTTTGTTTTATGAAAAGAAGTTTTTCACAAGTGGAGAGATCACCTTCTTTGTTGGCTTTCAATCTCCCATCTCTCCATCTTGTTTCATTGAAAGTTTTGTAAAGCCTCAAAGTCTAGTTAACATTAATATACTGTTGATTATCAGTTCTTACTGATTTTATATTTGATTAGTTATTGTTTTATTTACTCATTGTTACACACACCTACTCAGCTATTGTTATTTGCATACATGTATATTCAGGTTGGAGAGATGTTAACATCGAGTTGTGCCTTATTGACTGTTCTCATCTTGTAAGGAGAAGCAAATTGATAGTTACATTGTGAGTGTTGTTAGGTTTTCGTGTAGCTAGAAAACCGGAGTGTTTTGAAGTTTTCGGGTGAACTAGAAAACCATGGAGAGTGACGTTTTCGGTGAGCGTTGAATAACCGAACGTGAGTGTAAAAGTTATTCGCGTGAGCGCTAGAAAACCCCGGTGTTATAGTAGATTTTCTCCCGGGACGTGGGGACGGAGAGATAGACGGAAAGATCCAAAAACTCCGTGATCATATCGTGTGTTTGAGTTTGCTTTGGCGCACTTCATCTTATGTTTATATTTCTTATCACCATTGTCCATAGCTCATTATTTTTATCATCCACTATCTAGTTCTTTTTGTTTACCCTTGTGTTTGTTTACATATCCTTGCATATATCATATTGTATATCTCTTTGGTAGGATATATCATATTGTGTTAGTTTATATACATCCTTGCATATATATTTCATCATATAGGATATATCTCATTGTTCATATTGCTTATCCTAGCTTATATTTTTGTTGTATTTCATACTTGCTAGGATAACTTGTTAATTAATTTTAATTGGCATAAAATCGGATTAGATTAGCATAAGACCCTAATCACCCCCCTCTAGGGTCTAACAGCACGGTGCACCTAGTCTTGGTTATGCTATTAACATTGCTCCTGGAATTAGTAATTTTCCCTATGAACAATGGTGTGTTAGATTTAACATTTTTACTAGATCTACAAATATCGATATATTAGAAATTATAGAATACACTTATATTATACCCACTACGGAGAAATCCAAGTGGAGTGATAATGATGTTAGATTGTTTGCTATGAACAAGTCTTTGTTAGAATTTCTTATTGATGCTTTTGGCTTATCTTTTGCTAACAAACTTGATTCTTTTGATAGTGCTTATATGCTATGAAAATTAATAGAAGCACATCAAGGGGATTTGGAGGCAATCCGATAACATTTGGAGGATTCAGCTTCAAGTTCAAAAGGAGCCTCATCTTCATGCATACGACCACTAGGCGATTTCCCTAGTGAGGTACGCGAGTCCGACAACAATAATGATTTTACTTTTGATGAGCTCGCACATGAATATGAAAAATTGTTGCATGACCATAAGAAATTAAAACATAACTTTAAAGAATTAAACAGTAAGCATGTTCAATTAAAATCCGATCATGAGTCCCTTATATCTAAGTTTGATTTCATTACAAATGAAAATATTAATCTTAAAGAATGCAATGAAAAATTAAGATTGGATATTGCATGTTTGACTCATGATAAGAATAATGTCATGATAGAAGTAGAGGCTAATAAAAATAAATTAGATACTCTTGTTTGTTCTACTTCTTGTGACAATGCATATATTTCAAATGATGAGTTGAATCAAATAAAGAAACGCATATCATCCTTAGATTCAACATTAAATACATGCATTGCCAACAATGAAAAGCTATCTACTATGCACACGTGTATAACAAATCTTACAAGTGTTCTATTTGCGGCCGAAAAAGCCATATTGCTAAGTTTTGTTATGATGCACAAAAACCCACCATTCCTAAATATATCCATCCTTGTGCATCCCATCAAACTTCTCCATCTCATACACATATACACACACATAGTGATAATCATAAACATGCTCATGTGTATAAGTACAAATTTTATGGTCATTTGACCAAATTTTGTTTTGATTTAAAAAATATTTCTCATTTGCAAAAAGCTTCAAATAAATTACCTTTGTTTGCAAATGATTTTCGTGCACCACCACTTGGTCAACACAAACCTTTTAGACCCTTTCATTACACACATTACAATCAAAAAGGTCACGTATATGAATTTTGTTTTGACTGTATCCGTGCACTATACATGCTCAAATGGGTTCATAACCCAAGGCCCTTGAGTTTTAATGATATGGGTCATGTCCCTAGACTCTTAGGTATCAAGAGTAATTGGGTACCAAAACATGTTTAATTTTTAAGAACGAATTCTTTAACTTTTTAGTTTTTCTTGTTCTTAAAGATGTTTTCTATTTAAAGTTTTATAAACAAAATTGAAAACAGTTCTATACTTGGCATTTGATTTAAAAAGTTATCATTCATATTTTTTTATGATTCTCTTTCATAGATTTTCATGTTTTCATCTTTATGAATTGATACGATTTTTATCAAGATGATTTTTTTGCTAAAACATCATTTTTTGTTATTATACCATGTTTTCAAATTTTTTTAGATTGAACTATGTGTTTATGTTTATGGGATCATTATAAAATACTCTTATGATGATATTTATGTGTTTGAGCTTCCGGATCATCTATTTGTGGTTTATAATGTATTTCTTATATGGTTTGATCAAGTTTTACAAAAATGATTTCTTCTATTAATCAAACACTTTTTAGATATATACTTTGTTTTGTATTTGTATATGAGAGGTTATATGTTTGAGCAACCCCCCGGGAGGTTTACCAAGCCTTATTTGGGTTGAAACTTGTTTCAAGAGCTTGTTATGCTCACCTCTCTTGCTGTTGTCGAAAATGATACAATATATACACTTTGAATTTCTTTTTGTATCATTTGAGGTTGAACCTTCATGAGGTTCATGATTTCATTTTTTTTTCATGATCTACTTTTGTTTATATCCAAATAATGTTTTATGATTGGATATTAAGACATCTTTTATATGTCTATTTGTGCTCTCAATCAATCATGTTTTATGGTGGATAATTTATAAAATTTTTAAAATCATTTAACGTTTGATTTTCTTTTACTTTTTTGAAATCTTTTAGGTTTTCTGTTTTAGACTCTTGTGACACCTTATCTTCATGATACATGCATATGTGTTCACTTGGTCTTCTTTAATGTTAGTTGTATTTAGGATATTCTATGCTTACTCATATTTTTTTGCCATGTTCATAATTGCACATTTTTCATACGGTATTTTGATAGGGGGAGCAATCCCTATATCTTTTTTTGTTTATACTCACCTAAGCTTTAGGAGGAGCTTTCGCTCTCTTATTCTTTTATTTCCCCCCATTTTCATGTTGCTAAAGGAGGAGAAACAAGTGGATTGTGAGTATATTTTAAGAATATTGTTCTTTATTGTATATCTTATATACTCTTTGTGTAGATTGTTTGTCATCATCAAAAAGTGGGAGATTGTTAGGTCTCATGTTATGAGCCTACATCTTCTAATCTTATTTTGGTGATTACAAATAATTCCTAATATTGTTTGTCTAGCATTTATGTTTTCTTATTAGGTATTCTAGACAAACAATAAGTTGGAGAATGGATGGAATCAATCATTCACGATCGCATCAAATGGAGGTTGGCGGAAATATCGGAGTGAAGCCTATGCATACTAGTCAATATCCAAGTTTAAGCTTCTTCCATGTTTACCAAGACAAGCTACAATGAAGATCTATCAAGCTTGGGTAAATTAGTTTAGGTTCCATGTTTACCAAGACAAGCTACAATGAAGATCTATCAAGCTTGGGTAAATTAGTTTAGGGTTTATACTTTGTGTGTTAATATCTATCAAGCTTGGGTAAATTAGTTTAGGGTTTATACTTTGTGTGTTAATACCTTAAGCTCGATATTATATACACACACAATGTAATGGTTTATGTGTTTTATCCACAAAAGTTTTTGCAAACAAATAAATATATAATATTTATTTGTTTTCTATATGGATAAGTTGTTTTGATTTAGATATGTAGATATGAAGCAATATATATTCACATTTATGTGCTTCATATTATATTAAATTTGTAAAATATTATGTTTATGGTTTGAAGACTTACTTACACTATTTTCATATATTGTATAAGTCTATAAATCTATTCTAAAGTATTTCAAAGTTTTGTTTAAGTCATTTTGAAAAAATCAAGTTTTCAACATGTTCATACTTATGTGATTTTGCAAAATGATAAAATTTTACAAATAGGGAATGAAAATTGAAAAATTCTTTTTGTAACATGTTTATTATCATGGTTACAATTATTTTCTAAAGTTTTATATTTTTTTGAATTTATTTGATATTTTTAAAAGAGGTTTGAAGTTCGTTTTTACTATTCAATCCAGGCTGATAACATGTTATCAGTCGACTGATGACATGTATCAGTCGACTGATAAAACTGTTTGCAATCATCAAAAGTTTTTATTTCGTTTTGGTCAACTGACTATGCTCATCAGTCGACTGATGAGCTGTTAGCTGCCTATAACGGTCAGCTCATCAGTCGACTGATGGCCTGTAACGGCTTATTTCCATTTTTTGTTTTTTTGTCATTTTGCTGGATTTCACTTGGGTTTTGAGCTTTGTTTCTTCATCCTATATATACCCTATACCATTTCACTTCTGAACCAACTAGAGAAGTTTTAAAACAAGTTTAAAAAAGAGTTTTAGTTTGTTTTAAGTGTTTGTTTACAAAATTAGTTTTATGAAGATTATTTTATAAGAAGAGGAGATCAATTTAAGTTTGGGCTTTCAATCTTCATATCCCTCTCTCTTGTGATTAGAGAAGTGTTTTAAACTCATATCTCTAGCTTGTTTATGCTTTAATTGTTATATTTATATTTGCTAGATTTAATTGAGTTTATATTTGTTTTTCTCATTGTTTGCACACACAATCATTGAGCTTAGCTATTTTCACATATTGTATAATTTGGGGTTGTGGTGAGTGTAACCTTGAGAGTGAGCTTAAATTGTGTTCTCACCTATTATAGAGAACAAAATCTTGTATTTAGCCTAATTGTGAGAGTATCACCTTGTAATACATATTTATACCAAGAGGAGTGTGTGGTGAGGACGTAGTCGATACCAAGAGGAGTGGAATCGGTAGTAAAGCCTAGAGAGAGGTAGTAAAGCCGAGCACTTGAGGAAGGCGATACGTGAGGACCAACACTTGAGGTTGTAGTTTGTGTATGTACATTGTGAGAGATTTATAGAGTTTTCGGTGAGCTAGCTGAAAATCGAGTGTGTAGAGAAGTTCTGGCTTCCAAACCGGGTGTGTCAATAGTGGAGTTCTCCCCAGAAGTGAGGAACGGAGACGTAGGACAGAAGGTCCAAACTCCATGATCATATTATTATGTTTGGATTGCTCTTTGTGTCCACTATTTGTTTATATTGTTTCTTGTTTATTTTCTCATTTGCATATCTATCCTTGCATATATCATATTGAATATCATTATTGTTAGGATATATTTGTTAATTAATTTTAATCAGCATTAATATCTAATAAGATTAGCAATAACCCTATTCACCCCCCTCTAAGGTACTTTCAGTAATAACCGGGTCCAACTATATCCACTCCCAAACAGTAACTTTGGGTGGTGGATGGACGAAATTGCCCTTTATTGTTAATTAAGCTTACATCGACCATTAAATGCTTCTCATTAAGGTTCATTAATTCGGTTCATTAATTCTGAGTCCACAGTCCTCTTTTCGCTGCTGAGCATAATCGGACACCGGACACCGTGTCCGGTGGGTTATAAATTTTTTTTATTTTGTTTTATTAACTAATTCCATTTTAATTGTGTATTTAAAATCCGTGTTAGACTATAATCCGTGTCGGTTTATAATCCGTGGGTCATAAAATTTTTTTTAAGTGTTATTAAAAAAATCATTGAAGTGTTATAAAAAAAATTAATCCATTATAATCCGTGGGTCATAAAAAATCATTGAAGTGTTATTAAAAAAATTAATTTTTTTTAGAACATATATAAATGTTGGTTTAATTTTAATATAATTTGAATTTTTAAAATCGTTAATAAAATTTGTTTAAGTGTTTGAAATGTTTGAAGTGTTAGACTATAATGAAGGATAATAATAAAATTTATTAGAAAATCAAAGTATTAATCTACTCAACGAAATACATCAATTGTTTTTTCGATCCTAATTAATTGTTCTTTCTTCTTCTTGTTGATGCTCGACGTTCTCCATCTTCATTGTGGAGACGGTTAAAGTGACTGATCGAGAATGCAAATTGTGCATCTAAACCATCTGCAGATTTGTCGTGATGGTCGTTCCAGTAAAATGCTATGGGTGGTACCGGATGATCCCCTGGTTTCATATGCAACTGGAAAAAAATGTACAAATATTGAAGTTATATTCTTATATAAAAAATTAAAGTTAAAATTCAACTTGTTTATATGATCGTCGACTAGTGTAATTTTCTTACCAAAATCCAATGATCATTGCTAAGATGTCCGCACACCACCTTTCGGGTTGGAGGTCCTTGTGTTTCATCTAATATCGCTGGCAGACAAGTATTTCCTCCATGTTCACTGAATGTCATGAAAACAACATTATATGTTGTTGCAATTACGTGACCGCAATCCGGTACCGCCATCCAGTAATCATCATCCGCTGGTCCATGGTAGTGAGCAATCGATTGGATGAGATTAGTCACATTAGAACTCCTCGCACTCCTCCCACCTAAGATTCGAGCGTACAAGGCGCTTCTATTCTGTAGATCTGCTACTAAGTCTTGTCTAACTTTAACCCAATCATCTTCTGTTCCGTAAATTGCTAGAGCCACCGCTCTAAATCCACAATTTCCGTCTGCCGCTACATCTGTGCATTGATCTATGTATTTTCTAATGTAGGGCGGGAATTCTCTCTCAAATACAGAATTCTTAAAGATGAACGTGGTGCCTTTGGAAGAAGGGGTTGACATTGGAGGCCTTGAGCACGGAGGATTTGGAGAAGATGGTGATACTGGTGGCCCCGTACGTTGGGATGTGCTCATTGGACTCCCCTGTGATTCAGAGATAGAAGCAACACGTCCAGGGCCCTTTACAAATGCATAGGTTGACAATGTTAAATTGAGAATAATAAATTAGTAACTAATATAAATCATAATTTTCAAATATAGAAATTCATAAGTTATGTAGTATTACCTTTTTGTTTGGAGACTTTTTAAATCCGTACTGTTTCACAACCCTCTCCCACGCCGAAGGTACACGGAGACTAGAGAGCTTTTTACCCTTGGTTTTCTTTTTAGCAGTAGGAGGTGCAGTAATATCAGGGACTTCTTCGAACAACGCCCTCCTCACTGGATTTGGTGGAGTCGGGGATCCATCCGCGGCATCATTAGGAAATATTGGAAACTGAATATCTAACTTTTTCCAATAATCATGTATTTGATCCAACGGAATGCTATACCCATTTATGATGTAGTACTGAAGCTCATGTGCGCACGGTAGACCATGAGTTCTCCTTAGGTAGCAACCACACGTTGTTGGATCCTGACCCATTTCTTGTAAAACTTGCATTTCTTTCCTTATGAGGCCGAATGCTTTAAACGTGATTGATCTGTTCAGATTAACAAACAACGTATCTCCAAGGGTGTCTGTGTTGGATTTAGTAGCGTTAACTCTCGCTACTTTCTTAATCTCACAGATTTGGCCTTCCATCACCTTGTGAAGTTTCTCCAGTACGGTATCGAATGGGTACCGACCACCATCTAAATGTCGTTTGACGCGATGATGTTCTCCTTCGACCCTGCATTACCAATTGAACTTGAATATTAATTATTAATGTTGACTACATGTAACGATTATTTAGTCACGTAAATCTCACAAGGCTTAAGTACCTATTTGTTGTGTAGCTTCCGAAGTGAAAATAATGGTCGATGTAAGCTGACAGGATTTTTTGGGAATGCGGACTAATCCATGTGTCAATGCAGTAGTTCAGCAATGCTCCCCAACTCGAATAATGTGCTGCCAGACGTCCCCATCTATCATTAAAGTCATCTATGGTCGGTGCACTTATCGCCCAATTCCAACGAAATTTAAATCCTTCTGCCGCCTCTTTTAAAAAACCAGGTTGCTGCAGTGCTCGTTGTAGCACGCATTGCTCAATGTGACGGCGACACAAATGATGCCTGGATTCCGGGAAAACATACTCGACAGCATGCATCAAGGCGTAATCTCGGTCTGTTACAATGACATTAGGTGTCACTTGGCTAACGAACAAAGTACGGATAAACTGTAACACAAACCTGCAAAATAATATAACATTAATAATTTTAAATTTAAACGTAGGACAAAATAACTGTACTAAATAATTGTCAATTGTAATTTATAACAACAAATTAACATAATAACAATATTAATGACAATACTACAATAACAATGTTAATAACAATAATAATACTATAATAAGTCCTAATTAAACAATATAATAATTTTCGTAACAGTAACAACTCCTAATAATATTATAATAAGTTCTAATTAAACAATATAACAATAAAAAAATAACAATCTAATAATGTTCATAAAAATAATAACTCCTAATTAAACAATACTAATAATGTTCAATAAAAATAGTAACTCCTAATTAAACAATTCTAATAATGTTCATAAAAATAATAACTCCTCCTAATTAAACAATTCTAATAATGTTCATAAAAATAATAACTCCTCCTAATTAAACAATTCTAATAATGTTCATAAAAATAATAACTCCTCCTAATTCAACAATTCTAATAATGTTCATAAAAATAATAACTCCTAATTAAACAATACTAATAACGTTCCAATAAAAATAATAACTCCTAATTCAACAATTCTAATAATGTTCATAAAAATAATAACTCCTCCTAATTAAACAATTCTAATAATGTTCATAAAAATAATAACTCCTAATTAAACAATACTAATAATGTTCATAACAATATTAACTCCTCCTAAATATTCAATTTAACATTATTCATAACATTGACAAACAATTGTACTAAATAATGTTAATTAACAATTTTAAATTTAAACATATGACAAAAATTAAAATTCATTAAGACACAAACCTGTAGTTTTCTTGTCTCTCATTTCGCATGAATGCGTAGGCGATAGTGAACGTTTTGTCCGTACTTGTTGCATTGACCACTTCTAGTAGAGGCATGTCATACTCATTGGTGTTGTACGTACAATCAATCATCATGACTTCTGGATATGCATTCACCATCACAAAAGAAGCCGAGTGGCAGAAAACAATATCTCCAAGTTCGGAAGATTCATCAGCAGTCCGAACATCGTACATGTAGTTCAATTGCCTGAGTAAATGGATGAAATTATTCATCGGGGTCCGACCTTCTCTTTTCTGGGCACGCACCTTATTGACAGCATTGTAAACTTGTTTCTGACACGATTTGTTCTCCGGATCAGCCCTTTTCATGGACGCCAACATATTACTCGGGCTTAAATTAAAATTCTCTTGCTCCCTAATAACTTCAAGTTGAATAGGGGATATTTTACCTAAACGAGATCCCACAGCATGAGACGGGAATGGATGGTTGTGTCTCCCCTCCCGGACTTCAAAGTACCAGCGCCCTCCAGGGTACTCCATTCCGTCCAACCAAAATGGACAATTATTTTTTGTCGTTTTAGTGGACCTAGTTCCAGTAACCTTTTTTGGTCTGTATCCGCCACCTTGGCTACATAAATATCGAACTTTGGGCCGTCGGCCGTCTTTTCCCTTCGAATCACGAATTGCCAAAGTAACGTTCCTCAAGCCAGCAACATATCTTACATGAGCATCCATGTCCTCTCTACTAGCAAAACCTCCTTCCGGATTACCGAAATCGGTTGAAATGTCTTCAAACTCTACATATGAACTATGATCCTGGAATGGATCACTTTGTGTTTCGTCGATGACGAATTCAACTTCATCAAGATTTATGGAGTTGTAATCTCCAGAATTCATATTGTTTGTGATTGTAATTGTAAGTGTTTGAGTTGTGAGTGTTTGAGTTGTGATTGTGATTTGAAAAACTTAAACTGTTGGCCTTTTTATAGGTAAAAATCTAAGAGGTCAAAATCAATTTTGACATTTTGAGTGCTCAAATCAAATTAGTAAAAAATTCTGAGTGGTGTAATTTATTTTTGAAAAAAACAATTTTTGAAAAAAACGATTTTATGTAATTTGTGTAAATTGTATTGGAAATGAAAATTGTATTGGAAATGAAAATTGTTATAAAAATTCAAAATCGGAATTCGAAGCCAACCGGACACCATAAAAATTCGCAATCCGGTTAGTGGCTAAAATCGTTATTTTTACTTAAATGCATAACCAATGTTTCAAATTACGTTGCAGTCAATGAGATCCATTGTAAAAATTATGTTTCAAATCGTAAAAATTAAATAATAGTGTTAGTTTGTTATTTTTACTTAAATGCATAACCAATGTTTCAAATTACGTTGCAGTCAATGAGATCCATTGTAAAAATTATGTTTCAAATCGTAAAAATTAAATAATAGTGTTAGTTTGTTATTTTTACTTAAATGCATAACCAATGTTTCAAATTACGTTGCAGTCAATGAGATCCATTGTAAAAATTATGTTTCAAATCGTAAAAATTAAATAATAGTGTTAGTTTGTTATTTTTACTTAAATGCATAACCAATGTTTCAAATTACGTTGCAGTCAATGAGATCCATTGTAAAAATTATGTTTCAAATCGTAAAAATTAAATAATAGTGTTAGTTTGTTATTTTTACTTAAATGCATAACCAATGTTTCAAATTACGTTGCAGTCAATGAGATCCATTGTAAAAATTATGTTTCAAATCGTAAAAATTAAATAATAGTGTTAGTTTGTTATTTTTACTTAAATGCATAACCAATGTTTCAAATTACGTTGCAGTCAATGAGATCCATTGTAAAAATTATGTTTCAAATCGTAAAAATTAAATAATAGTGTTAGTTTGTTATTTTTACTTAAATGCATAACCAATGTTTCAAATTACGTTGCAGTCAATGAGATCCATTGTAAAAATTATGTTTCAAATCGTAAAAATTAAATAATAGTGTTAGTTTGTTATTTTTACTTAAATGCATAACCAATGTTTCAAATTACGTTGCAGTCAATGAGATCCATTGTAAAAATTATGTTTCAAATCGTAAAAATTAAATAATAGTGTTAGTTTGTTATTTTTACTTAAATGCATAACCAATGTTTCAAATTACGTTGCAGTCAATGAGATCCATTGTAAAAATTATGTTTCAAATCGTAAAAATTAAATAATAGTGTTAGTTTGTTATTTTTACTTAAATGCATAACCAATGTTTCAAATTACGTTGCAGTCAATGAGATCCATTGTAAAAATTATGTTTCAAATCGTAAAAATTAAATAATAGTGTTAGTTTGTTATTTTTACTTAAATGCATAACCAATGTTTCAAATTACGTTGCAGTCAATGAGATCCATTGTAAAAATTATGTTTCAAATCGTAAAAATTAAATAATAGTGTTAGTTTGTTATTTTTACTTAAATGCATAACCAATGTTTCAAATTACGTTGCAGTCAATGAGATCCATTGTAAAAATTATGTTTCAAATCGTAAAAATTAAATAATAGTGTTAGTTTGTTATTTTTACTTAAATGCATAACCAATGTTTCAAATTACGTTGCAGTCAATGAGATCCATTGTAAAAATTATGTTTCAAATCGTAAAAATTAAATAATAGTGTTAGTTTGTTATTTTTACTTAAATGCATAACCAATGTTTCAAATTACGTTGCAGTCAATGAGATCCATTGTAAAAATTATGTTTCAAATCGTAAAAATTAAATAATAGTGTTAGTTTGTTATTTTTACTTAAATGCATAACCAATGTTTCAAATTACGTTGCAGTCAATGAGATCCATTGTAAAAATTATGTTTCAAATCGTAAAAATTAAATAATAGTGTTAGTTTGTTATTTTTACTTAAATGCATAACCAATGTTTCAAATTACGTTGCAGTCAATGAGATCCATTGTAAAAATTATGTTTCAAATCGTAAAAATTAAATAATAGTGTTAGTTTGTTATTTTTACTTAAATGCATAACCAATGTTTCAAATTACGTTGCAGTCAATGAGATCCATTGTAAAAATTATGTTTCAAATCGTAAAAATTAAATAATAGTGTTAGTTTGTTATTTTTACTTAAATGCATAACCAATGTTTCAAATTACGTTGCAGTCAATGAGATCCATTGTAAAAATTATGTTTCAAATCGTAAAAATTAAATAATAGTGTTAGTTTGTTATTTTTACTTAAATGCATAACCAATGTTTCAAATTACGTTGCAGTCAATGAGATCCATTGTAAAAATTATGTTTCAAATCGTAAAAATTAAATAATAGTGTTAGTTTGTTATTTTTACTTAAATGCATAACCAATGTTTCAAATTACGTTGCAGTCAATGAGATCCATTGTAAAAATTATGTTTCAAATCGTAAAAATTAAATAATAGTGTTAGTTTGTTATTTTTACTTAAATGCATAACCAATGTTTCAAATTACGTTGCAGTCAATGAGATCCATTGTAAAAATTATGTTTCAAATCGTAAAAATTAAATAATAGTGTTAGTTTGTTATTTTTACTTAAATGCATAACCAATGTTTCAAATTACGTTGCAGTCAATGAGATCCATTGTAAAAATTATGTTTCAAATCGTAAAAATTAAATAATAGTGTTAGTTTGTTATTTTTACTTAAATGCATAACCAATGTTTCAAATTACGTTGCAGTCAATGAGATCCACTATATATATATATATATATATATATATATATATATATATATATATGGAGAAGTGTTCCTAAGGTGACGCCTTAAATAATCATCTAAGGACGTGGTCTAAAATCACATGATTGAGCTATATTGTGGATGATCTGCTTCGTTGAACTTGATCTACATATTCTAAAACCCCAACACATCAAGTTTGGCGTAAATATATATATATATGGAGAAGTATTCCTAAGGTGACGCCTTAAATAATCATCTAAGGACGTGGTCTAAAATCACATGATTGAGCTATATTGTGGATGATCTGCTTCGTTGAACTTGATCTACATATTCTAAAACCCCAACACATCAAGTTTGGCGTAAACCCGTCGCCGTTTTACCCTTCGTCCACTCGTATCAATTTAAATAGTTTTGAATGAATAAAAATTTTCATATGGCTCGACGGAGGGTCAAACGACGATGGGTTCACTCCAAACTTGGTGTGTTGGAGGTTTAGAATATGTAAATCATGTTCAATGGAGTGGATCATCCATAATGTAGCTCAATCAAGTGATTTTAGGATGCGTCCTTCGATGATTATCTAAGGCGTCACCTTAGGAACACTTTTCCCATATATATATATATATATATATATATATATATATATATATATATATCATGATTTTTTAAAATTTAAATTAATAAAATTTTATTTATGCTCAACAATGTCTCAAGAAAGATTAAATAATTTGGCAATTTTATCAATTGAAAAGAATTTATTATCAAAGCTTGAATATAAAATTTTAATTAGTAACTTTGCATCTCAAAAAGGCAGAAAATTAAATTTTATATAAAATTTATTATTAAAAACTAATATTTTTTTTTTAATATTAAGGCCCCAAATATTTTTCTCTGCCTAGAGCCTCAAAAATGCTTGAGACGGTCCTGATTTACTAAGAAACATATCCCAAGAAACAAATCCGGTTAGTGCTAAAATCGAGTATTAATTACGTTGCATTTAATAACACAAAGGCATTTAATAACACAAGGGCAACAAAAGGGCATTTTTGGCAATCCAACTCCCAAAATTACTGTTTGGGAGTGGATATAGCAAATGTGGTAATAACCCCTCTCACCTTTGAAAATTTAATTTAACCTTCTCAAATATGAGATTTCTCAAACAAAAAAAATCCTCGATCTTTACACTTTTCTCAATAAATTCCATTGATGTCGCTACTTTAAAATATAAAATAATCTAAATACCGATTGTAGTAAAAATAAATCTCCTAACAAGTTAAACTTGGATTATCTAATTAAATTCAGATTAATTTCTAATTTATAAATATAAAAGTTTGGTGGGTTAGATGAAAACTTTATCAAAGTTTGGAGGGTTAGATAGAAACTTTATTCCTTTTTATTGGTGATTGTTGAATAACATGGGCAAATATGATATCATAGTAAAGTGGATCAATTAAATTTTAATTTATAAATAAGAAATTTGGAGCGGTAGATGATTTTTTTTATAGCTAATGATTTATCTAATAGAATTCATACTAAGAGAGGGCTGTATGCATATAGTTTGCATCCATAACCGGTCATGCGTAAGGTAAGTCCATATGTTAGGATAGAAACTTGTTTGATTATAGGGCTTTCAACTAAGGACTACACTTTTAAATAAATTATGAACACATATGTCAGCCATGGATAAAATTAGTGTAGTATTTTTAATTTCATACTTTGACCTCCTATAAATAGCACAAAATTTCTATTATTTATTATGATTTAACATATTAATTATGATAGGATAAAAATATAATAATCGAAGGAATCAAATGTATTTTTGTCCACGGAAAGCTTTTCCTACTTCTGAATTCCATGTACATTGCTAAGAATGAACAACAATGAAGATAATCCAAATAATTGCTTTTGGTTTCTCCGTCCATAATAGTGATGTACACATGGAAAACCTCATATAACAAAATATTAATCCTTAAATATGAGAAAGGAATGTATTTGTAATTCATTATTGTAGGCGTCAAAAAATGCTGAAAGATATCCAAATACAACTCAAGAGGAAATCATCTAAAAAATCAAAAGAATACAAGTATAGACTGTCTCGCACGTGAGACAGTCTTTGTTGTCTCGCCGTGCGAGACAGCCTTTGCTGTCTCGCATGCGAGACAGCCTTTGCTGTCTCGCACAGTGTTTACTGTCTCGCCCGCGAGACAGCCTTCAAAAGATCAGAAACTGTTTTGTAACCACCAACACGTGGCCACCAACTGTTCAAGAACGTGGGAAACGTCGTGGGTGAGAATCATGTTGATAACTGCCAAAATAACGGAGTTGTAAAACGTGGGAAGGCAGTTACAAGAAAACTGCTGGGCGGTTGAGGATTTCTGAGACAGCATTTACTATCTCGGAACCCGAGACAGTGTTTACTGTCTCGGAACCCGAGACAGTCTTTGCTGTCTCGCCCGCCGAGACAGCAAACACTGTCTCGGAAGTGGTTATTTGTCCAGAGGTTATAAATACCCCCCTGTGATCATTTGTTTGGGGGGTTGATCATTCTTGAGCACTTTGGAGCAGACAGAGCAGAGTTCCTGAGCTTCTGGCAATTCCTTGAGATTCGAGCTTTGACTTGATTTCAAGAAGAACGACTATCTTACTTTGATAAGATATCGTTTCAAATTCTCACTTCGATAAACGAAGGAAGAATCACTAAACCCCTCATGATTCAATCAGAATCTGTGATTTGGTGGTCCACGAGCCAAAGCGCTCCCGACACAGGCAAAGATCCCACGCAAGTAGCGATCCAAACAACGATCCTGCGTTTGTTTATAAAAAGTTGTAATTTTCATTTTGTTGTGTAAAAGAAGTCTTATAAAAAGACTATCTCTTTTGAATTTGTTGTAATCGACCGAAGATATAATGAATTCCACAGCAAAACCAATTTTTGACGAAAATATTTACCAACTGATCGTGGGATTATTCAAACCAATCTAGATTCTCTAAGTGGAGATCCCACTGTGGTCGCCAGTTTGTTTTCGTCAAAAATTGGTTTGTCCCAACCACCAATAACTCATACCTCTGTTAAGCTAACGACGGATGAATGGACTTTTGTCAAGAGGGCTCGCTCAACCCTCAAAGAACGTATACAAAAGCGTCGTGCAAACGTTGCTTATGCCCGTGCTCTCTTACAACAAAGACGAGAAAGAAACAAGAAAACGGTGGCCAAAGAACCACCAAAATTCTACAAAGTTTGGATTCCGAAGTCTGGAGTTATGCAAAATCAGCAATCGGAGCCCGTTAAGACTCCATACCCGCAAGGGAGTGGTTCTAAACGTGTGACTCCCGACATAACCTTGGATCGCTCAAAGACAAAAATAATTTGTCCTGAGAATGCCAACAAGGCTTTACACCTCCAGAAGAAGACGTGTTCGTTAAAAGACATCGTTATACCTGGGAGGTCAGACCAACAGACGATAGGATTTTCCGGCAATCATACCGATGAATCGTACTATCAAGTTGTAGGTGTGAATAAATTTCGAAAGAGAATTATTCGAGAAATAAGCTCTCATTGTTCCTGTGCACGACTCATTAGAGCAGTATCGTCGGAATATGACTATACCAAACGAAAAGTCATCTCGCAAAGAGTCTCAATGGTCCAGAGACTTTTCACCGAAATGTCAAAGCCCAAGCCGGGACACTTCTGCAATAAACTTGCTGTCCAAGAGGATGAACTTCCTGAAGTCACCATCAACATGGTTGATAAAAGAAAGTCTAAGCGGCATTCAAGTGACTCGGATCCTGACGTTTCCCCGAGAGGAAAAGTCAATTCAAGAATTGCCAAACGGATGTCCCGACTCCAGTTAGGAGCCATCAGACATAGAGACTACAAGAGAATGCATGAAGGAATGTCATCAGAGGATGAGGTCTCGGACACTTGTTCTGCGATCGCTTCGGATGATACATCATCTAGCACAGGACAAACCAGAGAAGTACTCACAATCACCTCTGATCAGTTCGCTCAAATACTTCAAGAAGCTCTAGCCAAACAACGTGAAGAAATTAGAGCTGAAGTGAAGACAGAAATGAAGTTGGCTATCCAACAAATGAGAGAATTGCTAGCTCAACGGTTTCAACCTCCTGAATCCAGCCGCCACATTCAGAATGTTATAGATGGCCTCAACCTCCTGAGTCCAGTCAGCGACCTAACCCCAGCCGCCACATTCAGAATGTTATAGATGACAGTGATCCAGAAGTGGATGAAGTCATTATGGCTGATACATCTCCCAATAGCAATAACGCTGGGGGTGGTTTAACGGATCCTCCCAATAACAATATTGGGGGTGGTTCAATGGCACCTCTTACAGGGGGTGGTCTAACTCATTCTCGGTTCAATGGCACCTCTTACAGGGGGTGGTCTAACTCATTCTCCTCAACGTCCTTCAAATGAAGACATAAACGATAACGGGAAAATGAAAGAGCTTGAAAACAAAGTCAACGCTTTGATGACAGCTCAAGAAGTGAAAAAGACGGGTATTCCATGTCCCTATCCAAGAGAATGGGATTCAATACCGTACCCGGCAAAATTCAATCTGATTAACTTCACACCGTTTGACGGGAAAAGCTCGCCTACTCAGCACTTGATTTATTTCAAGTCTCATGTGGGTATGATTTCTAGAAATGAGGCTTTAATGGTCCGGTCATTCGTTGGCCAGGGAGCATCAATTGCTGGGATGACATGGAAAGTTTGTTCCTCAGCAATTTCTTCGATGATGACACCGAAGTGTCAATCGGAACCCTTCTGGATGAGAAGCAAAAAGACGGAGAGTCAGTCGATAATTTTGTCAAACGCTTCCGTAACAAAGCAATGAATTGCAGAGATCCACTCACAGAAGAGTTTATCCTGCAAACATGCCATAATAATCTCTCCATCGATGTCCTGGAAGCTCTGGGGGTCATACCATCCAAAACTTGAAAAGAGTTAAAACTACGTGGCGAACAAGCTGAACACTTTCTTAAAAGAAAGAAAGCTGAAAGAAGCCGACCGATGACATCTGCAATCACTGGGAACGCGACTCCCGATCCGAGGTTTCAAAATGAGTATTCTTTCGAAGAAGATGAAGCTCCAGCCATCTTGAAATACCTCCTCGCCAATGACAAAATCGAGCTACCACCTATTAAAGATCAGGAGGGAGCTAAGAGGATTACGGATCCAAATTACTGTGCGTACCACAGAAGGGTTCTTCATCCCACTGAGATTTGCTTTGGACTCAAAAACAAGATCCAAGCCTTAATTGACTCCGGTGTTATAACGGCAAAACAAGCCAAATAAAAATGATACCAAACTCCATTGGATACACGAGTATAAACTGTTTTCCATCACTCCAAAGAGTATACGAGTATAAACTGCTTCTCGATCATCCAACTAAATACAATGGTAAACCCAGCTTCACAAAGGAAGCTGGGGGTGGATGATTTATGTAACGGGAAGTTCCTAGAGAATCTTATATTCTTAAGGATAACCCGAACATGCGACTGAGGATGACGTACTCCTCGTTATACTCAGTTTTGTAAAGAAAGCTGGGGGTCGATAATTCATGTAACGAGAAGTTACCGGAAGAATGTTAAATATAATATTCTTAGGGATAACCCAATTATTATGAACAAAATGATAAATACTAAACTCCTATTATGATTTCCGAACACTCTTTTGCTGAGATGAAGTTAGGATCGTCTCAAAACTCCCACTTGGTCAAACCTTACTACAGTTAGGACCAAAGCCAAAATCCCCTCTCGATTCCTTCCATGAACGAGAGGTCCACTCAAATTGAACGATCAAACCTTTAAACAGTTAGGATCGTCTCAAACCCCTATTTGGTCAAACCTTTAAACAGTTAGGACCAAAGCCAAAATCCCCTCTTGATTCCTTCCATGAACGAGAGCTCCACTCAAATTGAACGATCAAACCTTTAAACAGTTAGGATCGTCTCAAACCCCTATTTGGTCAAACATTTAAACAGTAAGGACCAAAGCCAAAATCCCCTCTCGATTCCTTCCATGAACGAGAGACCCACAAATTGAACGATCAAACCTTCCTACAGTTAGGATCGTCTCAAAACACTCACATGGTCAAACCTTTAAACAGTTAGGACCAAAGCCAAAATCCCCTCTCGATTCCTTCAATGAACGAGAGGTCCATAAATCGAGTGATCAAACCTTCCTACAGTTAGGATCACCTCGAAACTGCCACTTGGTCAAACCTTACTACAGTTAGGACCACAACCAAAATATCCTTTCGATTCATTTTGCGAGCGAAAGGTCAACTTTTGAATTGAATAATCAAACCTTATGACAGTTAGGATTATTCAAACCAATCCAGATTCTCTAAGTGGAGATCCCATTTCGAGTTTCCTTTACACCAGGAGATAGAATATAAAATTCTTCCTCTCCGATTTCGGGTTTATCTCTACCAACAAAAAAGAGACCAGGAGATAGAATATAAAATTCTTCCTCTCCATCATTGGGTTCATCTCTACCAACAAAAAAGAGACCATATTACTCCAATGGGTACACGAGTCTAAACTGTTTCCCTACCCTCAACAGGAAGTTTCTGGAGAATATTACTCAAAATATTCTTAAGAATAACCTGATTACCTCCCAACGGGTATATGAGGTTAAACTATTTCCCGAACACTCCAATAAAGTATATGAGTATAAACTATTTCACCATTCTTCAATAGCAATTCTAATTCAAGACTTCGACGACGGTCACGCGATAAACGCAGCACCGAAGGAAGTTTAGCTATTCTACAAAGCACTGGATAGGCTAAAAGATGAAGAAATCAAGAGTTGAAGCCATTTATGGGTCCTTCCATACGATCTACTCAATCAAGTACCGAAAGGATTAAAAGTTAGACCCATCTTATCCAAAGTATCGCAGACTCCTCTATAAAGGAATGAGTCTGGAATACTTTGGAGGGGGTATCTGTAGGCGTCAAAAAAATGCTGAAAGATATCCAAATACAGCTCAAGAGGAAATCATCCAAAAAATCAAAAGAACACAAGTATAGACTGTCTCGCCGTGCGGGACAGCCTTTCGAGACAGCATTTACTGTCTCAGAACCCGAGACAGTGTTTACTGTCTCGGAACCCGAGACAGTCTTTGCTGTCTCGACCGCCGAGACAGCAAACACTGTCTCGGAAGTGGTTATTTGTCCAGGGGTTATAAATACCCCCTGTGATCATTTGTTTGGGGGGTTGATCATTCTTGAGCACTTTGGAGCAGACAGAGCAGAGTTCCTGAGCTTCTGGCAATTCCTTGAGATTCGAGCTTTGACTTGATTTCAAGAAGAACGACTATCTTACTTTGATAAGATATCGTTTCAAATTCTCACTTCGATAAACGAAGGAAGAATCACTAAACCCCTCATGATTCAATCAGAATCTGTGATTTGGTGGTCCACGAGTCAAAGCGCTCCCGGCACAGGCAAAGATCCCACGCGAGTAGCGATCCAAACAACGATCCTGCGTTTGTTTCTAAAAAGTTATAATTTTTATTTTGTTGTGTAAAAGAAGTCTTATAAAAAAACTATCTCTTTTGAATTTGTTGTAATCGACCGAAGATATAATGAATTCCACAACGAGAGCAACTTTCGACGAAAACAATTATACTTTTGAATTGATTCACTACACCATCTGAAATCATCTATAGCGGTCGAAAAACGCTATGGTATTATTTCATAGCATTTTAATCAGTGCTTTGTCAGAACCTGCTATAGTAGGTCTGTGGCTTTACATAGCGCTTGCCCATACGCTATCAAAAAGGTTTCAATCATAGCGTTTTCATGTAGCTATAAAAGGGTATTCAATAGCATTTCTATATTGCTATAACGAATATCTTTCATAGCGGTTGAAAAATGCTATTATTTAGTTTTCATTCATAGCATTTCAACGCTGCTATTGTCTTACATTTGATAGCGTTTGAGTTACTACAATGGTGTTTTAGCGAATGTTGTCTTTCTTCTTTTAATAGCATTTCAGCAATTGTTTTTACTTCTTATAGCATTTTAGTTGTGCCTATAAACATTTGAGGTTGAATGAGAAATAGCTTCCAATTATGACAACCATAAAAACAAATATTTTATTTAAAGGTTCAAACTGATACATAACCAAGTTGTAGCATACAAGAAGAGTCAACACATATGTGCCAAAAAACAAATACTAGTCTTTGGATAATCCAACATGGAGTACAAGAAATTAACCATAGTACACAAAACAACAAAAACTAACTTTGCTGCATTACATATGACTTGGGAGACTCATCATGTACATAGCCACATCGGCGAACATAAGCTTTCAGTGGTCCATCACCAGACATTACCACCATATCGCTCCTCTTTGCGATCAAGGCCTACAAAACCAAACTGCATACAGAAATAAATTTGCTACATGTTCCTGATGCATACAGATGTATAACTAGTACATAAAATCTTGGTTTATTTAGATTTCTGTAATTCCTTCCCAAGGAGTGGTACAAGCTAACTTTTAAGAAAAGCAAACACAAATTACTGTCAGTCAGGGTGGCCACTGGGTCCAACACTAAGAAAGGCATCGTGAAAACCACTGACCCATAAACAAGGTTGGATTACAG
>NC_033797.1:60886630-60899618 GCF_001876935.1 Asparagus officinalis
TTAGGGATAACCCGATCATTACAAACAAAGTGATAAACACTACATCCCCACGGTGATTTTCGAATACTCTTTTGCTGAGATGAGATTCGATCACTTCGTTGGATTAATCTTCCCTCACAAAACCCCATTTGGTCAAACCTTATTATAGTTAGGACCAAAGCCAAAATCCCCTCTCGATTCCTTCCATGAACGAGAGGTCCACAAATTGAACGATCAAACCTTTAAACAGTTAGGATCGTCTCAAAACTCCCACTTGGTCAAACCTTACTACAGTTAGGACCACAACCAAAATCCCCTTTCGATTCATTTCATGAACGAGAGGTCCACAAATTGAACGATCAAATCTTTAAATGGTTAGGATCATCTCAAAACTCCCACTTGGTCAAACCTTACTACAGTTAGGACCACAACCAAAATATCCTTTCGATTCATTTTGCGAGCGAAAGGTCAACTTTTGAATTGAATAATCAAACCTTATGACAGTTAGGATTATTCAAACCAATCCAGATTCTCTAAGTGGAGACGATTTCGGGTTTATCTCTACCAACAAAAAAGAGACCAGGAGATAGAATATAAAATTCTTCCTCTCCATCATTGGGTTCATCTCTACCAACAAAAAAGAGACCATGTTACTCCAATAGGTACACGAGTCTAAACTGTTTCCCTACCCTCAACAGGAAGTTTCTGGAGAATATTACTCGGGTTCATCTCTACCAACAAAAAGAGACCATATTACTCCAATGGGTACACGAGTCTAAACTGTTTCCCTACCCTCAACAGGAAGTTTCTGGAGAATATTACTCAAAATATTCTTAAGAATAACCTGATTACCTCCCAACGGGTATATGAGGTTAAACTATTTCCCGAACACTCCAATAAAGTATATGAGTATAAACTATTTCACCATTCTTCAATAGCAATTCTAATTCAAGACTTCGACGACGGTCACGCGATAAACGCAGCACCGAAGGAAGTTTAGCTATTCTACAAAGCACTGAATAGGCTAAAAGATGAAGAAGTCAAGAGTTGAAGCCATTTATGGGTCCTTCCGTACGATCTACTCAATCAAGTACCGAAAGGATTAAAAGTTAGACCCATCTTATCCAAAGTATCCCAGACTCCTCTATAAAGGAATGTGTCTGGAATACTTTGGAGGGGGTATCTGTAGGCGTCAAAAAATACTGAAAGATATCCAAATACAGCTCAAAACAACATGCGAGAACAATTCAAAAGAATACAAGTATAGACTGTCTCGCACGTGAGACAGTCTTTGCTGTCTCGCCGTGCGAGACAGCCTTTGCTGTCTGGCGCCATGCGAGATAGTAGTTTATGTGCTCGCCCGGCGAGACAATGTTTAACTGTCATCGCCCGCGAGACAGCCTTTAAAAAGATCAGAAACTGTTTTGTAACCGCCGACATGTGGCCACCAACTGTTCAAGAATATGGGAAACGTCGTGGGCGAGAATCACGTTGATAACTGCCAAAATAACGGAGTTGTAAAACGTGGGAAGGCGGTTATAAGAAAACTGCTGGGCGGTTGAGGATTTCCGAGACAGCATTTACTGTCTCGGAACCCGAGACAGTGTTTACTGTCTCGGAACCCCAGACAGTCTTTGCTGTCTCCACACTGTCTCGGAAGTGGTTATTTGTCCAGGGGTTATAAATACCCCCTGTGATCATTTGTTTGGGGGGTTGATCATTCTTGAGCACTTTGGAGCAGACAGAGCAGAGTTCCTGAGCTTCTGGCAATTCCTTGAGATTCGAGCTTTGACTTGATTTCAAGAAGAACGACTATCTTACTTTGATAAGATATCGTTTCAAATTCTCACTTCGATAAACGAAGGAAGAATCACTAAACCCCTCATGATTCAATCAGAATCTGTGATTTGGTGGTCCACGAGCCAAAGCGCTCCCGACACAGGCAAAGATCCCACGCAAGCAGCGATCCAAACAACGATCCTGCGTTTGTTTCTAAAAAGTTATAATTTTTATTTTGTTGTGTAAAAGAAGTCTTATAAAAAAACTATCTCTTTTGAATTTGTTGTAATCGACCGAAGATATAATGAATTCCACAACGAGAGCAACTTTCGACGAAAACAATTATACTTTTGAATTGATTCACTACACCATCTGAAATCATCTATAGCGGTCGAAAAACGCTATGGTATTATTTCATAGCATTTTAATCAGTGCTTTGTCAGAACCTGCTATAGTAGGTCTGTGGCTTTACATAGCGCTTGCCCATACGCTATCAAAAAGGTTTCAATCATAGCGTTTTCATGTAGCTATAAAAGGGTATTCAATAGCATTTCTATATTGCTATAACGAATATCTTTCATAGCGGTTGAAAAATGCTATTATTTAGTTTTCATTCATAGCATTTCAACGCTGCTATTGTCTTACATTTGATAGCGTTTGAGTTACTACAATGGTGTTTTAGCGAATGTTGTCTTTCTTCTTTTAATAGCATTTCAGCAATTGTTTTTACTTCTTATAGCATTTTAGTTGTGCCTATAAACATTTGAGGTTGAATGAGAAATAGCTTCCAATTATGACAACCATAAAAACAAATATTTTATTTAAAGGTTCAAACTGATACATAACCAAGTTGTAGCATACAAGAAGAGTCAACACATATGTGCCAAAAAACAAATACTAGTCTTTGGATAATCTAACATGGAGTACAAGAAATTAACTATAGTACACAGAACAACAAAAACTAACTTTGCTGCATTACATATGACTTGGGAGACTCATCATGTACATAGCCACATCGGCGAACATAAGCTTTCAATGGTCCATCACTAGACATTACCACCATATCGCTCCTCTTTGCGATCAAGGCCTACAAAACCAAACTGCATACAGAAATAAATTTGCTACATGTTCCTGATGCATACAGATGTATAACTAGTACATAAAATCTTGGTTTATTTAGATTTCTGTAATTCCTTCCCAAGGAGTGGTACAAGCTAACTTTTAAGAAAAGCAAACACAAATTACTGTCAGTCAGGGTGGCCACTGGGTCCAACACTAAGAAAGGCATCGTGAAAACCACTGACCCATAAACAAGGTTGGATTACAGTTATAAATTGAATATCCAAGATCCAATCATTATTAATAAGCGGAAGGAGGCTGCCATGGAAGAATCAACGTGAGACCACCAAAATTAAGGACTTGCTAATACAGATCAATGCCATCAAACAACATAGCACAAAGAAGCATGAAGAGATCAATGTCACACACGACCTGACACAAAAGGAAGATCCAGCAATTACAAGTACATGCTCCATTTTTTCACCTAAGGAGTATCAAGAACGTCAGCTAAAGGATCTCTTATTTGATAGAGAGAATTATTAGGAAAGTCTAAGAAGATAGAAATAAGTACCAACACCAGCAGCTTGGATTAAAAAAATACTGAAATAGTGGGAACAAATTGTTAGCAAATCTAGTTATAAAGACCGGTAACTTACATGAACTAGCAAAAACACAAGAATCAACAATACAACCTCTAAACTCATAAATTGTACATAAGAACAAGCAAACCATTAATTGAAAGTATAAAACTTCAAGAGTCCATTAAATGAAAGTTATATAGATGTACCTGATGATTTCCAACTAATTTATGGACCACAGTCTCCAAATGTTGTATTCTATTTCGGAATTCAGAATTTTCTTCTTTTAGCTGGAGCATATGCTTGCCTCTGGCTTGTAAGAAAGATACTTTGCTTATAATAACTCCTCTTCCTATTCCTCTTAATCGCCCAGGTTATCTTTTCCTAATACTTTAGAAAGAGCATCTTCTCTCACATTAGTTGATGAGGATGAAGGTGTAGCAATTTCAATTTTTTTAAGCTTATCCTGAAAGGTACAACATATATATGTATTACATTATATATACATGTTCTTCTAAAAAAGTAATATATATTCAATTATATGCAAAATTAGTGTCCTTACAATTGTTTCACCAACTGCTGAATTCATCGGTATACCATCTTTTTTTTGTGTGAGCTTTGATCCAAGCTTTAACCCTTGACACACTAGATGGGTCTGCACTATTTCTTTTCTACAATGATACATGTTTAAAAAAAGAAAGACTGATGACATACTCATAACTTTGCCTGAAGAAAACATATATCAATGTATAATATGTATTACCATATCAGCTGTTAATCGAACCATTCCCTTGCGACTGCAAGTGTGTGGGACTTGTCTGTGCCTTAATGCCTTGAACTTTTCACTTTTGACCTGGAGACCTTGGTCCTTTATCATAATAACATCTCTTAATATAAGCTTGTGATTAATTATCTCAGAAAAAACATACCTTAAACTTTGGACTTGTTTTTGTCTTGATAAATTTCTTCCAAATTGCTAAAGATGTTATGTTGTCTGGTTTGAGCTGAAGTCTTTGTTCCTTCTTCTTTGTTGCGCGTATTTGAGCAACTAGTCTTAATTTTGAGGCCCGCCAAAGACATCCCTTTCCAAAAGTGTCATGGTCCCAGACTTCCAAAATAAGCAGATCATGTAGCCCATCTTCCACCACTATGTCGAAAGTCTGATTCCATACTGGATGCAAGGTATCATGTAAAACCTGAAGGTGGGAATAAAAAACATGCAAAGTTATATTAGGTATAAGAATTACATATGGATTCCAAAACCTTACCCTTGTTTTGTTCTTTGTTCCTGATTTTTTCATAGTGATCACAACAAAAGGGTCTGCCTTTCCCATAACATCCATCACGGGCAATTCCTCGGCAGCTATAATTGTCACGGAAAGCACTCCTCTTACAATGACCTCTTTTTTTCTCTGAGTTAATGTTTTTTCGATCTCAGCAGTCTCAGCACCATCAATCTCACTCTTCATAGTTTTTCCAAAGTCGTAAGAGAAAGTTTTTTTATTGATGAAAGGATTAGTAAATTCATTTTCCATGCCAAAAGGGCAGTACAGAAGCTCTAGATGTACCTGGTGAGGTAAAATGAAATGCATCAAATAAAATAAGGTAAAACTGGGGGAAGAACATGGAAGGTGAGAATAGGAGCGGGTAATAGAGATGAAACATCATGTGCGAGCAAGCTCCCGAAAAATACCAAAACGCTCTCATACATAATTTTCTCACTACATCTCTCATAAAAGAAAACTACGTAAAACATGCTACCTAAGTAAATACAAATACTCTTCAAAACTTCATTTTAATAATTTAACATGGCCTACGTAAAACATGCTACCTAAGTAAATACAAATACTCTTCAAAACTTCATTTTAATAATTTAACATGGCCAGCCCAAAATAGTTATCCACCTTTCGATAAAGTTTTATGTTTTTAGGACATGTACATTTGTAGAAGAAGTGTCCTTTTTGCATGTCCATCAACTATTTGTTATGAAACCCCTAATACGTCAAACAGAACTAGAAATAAGACGATCATCATGATTCTTGAGCTTACCTGGCCCCTGTATTTCCTGTCTCTCTGAATTTCTAAATCTTTAACAAGCTTCAGCTAAACAACCTTCACTTTCCCAGGCTGAAGTTCTTACAGCTTAAATTGAGCCATACCAATAAGTTCAGATGCTTGTACCCCTTCATCATCATAAACCTTGACGATCAAACGTTGGGTTGACACAACTTTAACTATGAACTCAAAGTGTTCATTCCAAATAGGATTCAATTCATTGTTCTGTAAGTAATCCAAGTTAATTAGGAATAATATGATAAGAATATCTTAGAAAAGAAACAAAGATTAACATGCACACTTACAATTGTTTTGCTAGTCTTCATCCTATCAGGTAGTGGACGTATATAGGCAACAACAAATGGATCAGATTTTCCTACAAGATCCTTGTTTGCTAAACCTTTAGCTTGAACAAGCTTTACTTCCAAAACTCCAAAAGGTTTCAACTCTAGGCCACTACAGAAGAGGACTACAATTATTCACACTTTGGAAAAATCCCAAACATGCATAATACAATAAAAGGTGCACATGTAGCATTATCATACCTATAATCACCAGGTAAAATGGGAACAATTTTTCGTACAGGCCAGGTAATGAAATCTTCAATAGCATTGTGTATAGTATCCTAAAAAAATATTTAATATCAAGGAGATTGCACTGCATAATTACATTCAAGGGAGGATTACAAGAAACCCTCTTTATCTATACCTTGTTCTTCAATAAAACACTTCATCTAAAAAGTTTATAAAAACCCTCATCTATGATGATTAATGAATAATTTCTTAACAGGATTTTATTCTTCAAACATCCAGACGTTTGTACTTGAGTAAACGTTATTGTCCGTAGTTATGATTTTGGGAGTTAAAAGGAAAGAAATATTGAAATGTTACTTCTTTTGATATAAAATACTCTCTTTTTTGGTATTATTAAATTAAAATTCTTAATGTTGACGTATAACCAGATGTTTAAAGAACCAAACTCCATTGCAAAACTAACCATTTCTTTAATTATCATAGATGAAGGGTTTTCTTGTTGAACTTTTTAGATGTGGGGTTTATTTAAAAATAGCATATAGATTAAGGGTGTTCTTGTAGTTTGCCATATATTGCATAAACACAGGAAAACATAAAATCAGATACAGAGCAGAGCACTTAGAACCTCAATAGCATCAGCAATACCAGGAAAGGATGATAGTTCACCACCAATTATATAATTCATCAATGAGTAAAATACACAATAACTAATAAATTGAACTAAAAAAACTAAAAACCAGCAATTATATAATTCTTCAAGTTATTGATCTTCACCTCAGTCTCCTCGTCAAGCCTCTTCAGATTGCTCCCTGAGCTCCCAGTGCTCTGCATCACAAATAAACCACATATTCATCACAACTAATCTCACAAAATAACTACCCCAAAAAAAATCAAAAATCAAAAGAAAAGGGTTTTAGACATTGGTTCTCTTAAACCTTTCAGATTCTCAAATTAATCCCTCGAATCTTCAAAATTGCTATTTATTGCATGGTATTATTTGGGATCGGGTATTGTTTAGGGAGAAGGAGAAGGGAGAGGTTTCGGCGGTGGAGGAGAGACGAGGAGGGGCTCCGTCTCCGGTGGTCAAAGAAGAGGGGGGTCGGGTTTAGAGGCGGCAGCGGGCAACGAGATACTGCGACAACGAGTCGGAGGTGGCAACGACGAGTCGGAGGTGGCAACGGCGACTCGGAGGAGGCAATCGAAGTTGGCGACGAGCTATTAGGGCTTGGGTGAAAGAAAAGGAACGGGAACTGAAAGTCCTTATTTGTGGGTATTTGTGGGGGTTTTTAGAAAAAGAAATGGAAACAGAAAAAAATTACGATCAAGTAGCGCCTGTTTTAATTTTCAACGCATCTGTTTTAATTTTCAGTCTCCCGCTTAAGTTTTCAACACGCCAGAACAAAAAAAATTTGCAATCAAGTACTTATAGCATTTAAATTTTTTCAAATGCTATCAAAAAATAAGGTACATACGATCTATAGCACTTACAACATAAACGCTATCATTCAACGCTATAATCAAAAAATAAGGTACATACGATCTATAGCACTTACAACATAAACGCTATCATTCAACGCTATAAAAAAACAGCTTTGTTGTATACGATCTATAGCACTTACAACATAAACGCTATCATTCAACGCTATAAAAAAACAGCTTTGTTGTAGTGATTATACTTCTCAAACATAAGTAGAAAGCGTTTCATTTTTTATATATCCTATAAATTCAACTACGTTCCACTTATGTACACTCTATTGTTTTTGGCAATATTTAAATTCACTGAGGGATCCCTAGAGTCTACATACTAACTTGAAAATTGTTAGGGTGCACCTACATCCCTACACTTGTAACTCTGCCCATGTTTATACTCCTGAAAGCTTTTAAAACTTTCACATATATACCCTCACTAATTTATGACAGCAGTTATCTATACTGCTATATAAAAGACCAAGTGGGGGCAATCAAAAAATGTATGAATAGAGGACATTTCCTCCTCGTCATTGTGATTTAAAGTGTAAAATAATAATTTAAACAATTTTTTTTTTCTTCTCTTCTATTTTTCCTTTTTCTTTCTTCAAGAACATTCTAGATAAAATTCAATGACATAAGAATAATATTAGAGCATACACATCCATTACATTTTAGTTTATAAAATACAATCTTTCTTCAAGAACATGCTAGAACAAATTCAATGACATGAAAATAGGGAGCATATACACATCCATTATATTTTAGTTTATAAAAGTCACAGAGAGAAAGTGATGATTTTTTTTAAAAAAAGTAAATATAGGTAAAAATGGCCAAATTCCATTACATATGTCTATGCTACTATTATATTATTATATAACAAAAATTAGTAAAAGACATCAAGATTAAATTAATGAAAAATAAAAAGTTAATTTTCTCTTTGAAAATCATGTTATTTTTACTCTCTTTATATCAACTATAAATGCACACCCAGTCTAATACTCTCTAAAATTTTAACTTGCATCTAATACCCTAAAGTTTGTATAACTAGCACTGAAATATTCTTACATTTTTAAAAATTGCGCTTAAATATCATTAGGTTTACATAACCGAGGGCATTTAAGTGCAAGTTTTAAAAATTTTAAGATATTTAAGTACAATTTTTAAAAAATTTAATGTATGTAAGTGCCGTCAAAACAAGCCAGGGTATATAAGTGTAATTTTTAAAAACTTTAGAATATATAACTATGACCAAAAGCAAGTGAGGCTATATAAATGCAAATGGAGAGAACTATAGGGTATTTAAGTGCATTTAAGCCTATAAAAATACATGATGTTTACATCCAACGAGTGCAAGCCCGAAAAGCACAATCTTTAGACATGACCGGTTCTGAGATTTTAGGGGCCCTGTGCGAAAAGTAAACACATGCCATTCTCTATATACAAAATATCAATAATTTTTAATTTGAATCCCTAAAATGCTAGGGAACAAAATATTACTAATTTGAATCCCTAAAATGCTAGGGAACAAAATATTACTGATCAGACATTAAAATATTACCTGATTTTTTTACATCTGGATAGTCTTTAACATACTGATCAGACATTAAAATATTACCTGATTTTTTTACATCTGGATAGTCTTTAACATACTTTTCAAGTGCCATTGCTCATTCTTCATCTCTTCGGTCACCTGAATAAAATGTTACTGATTAGATAAATGCATGTAATCCCATCTTAATAAAGCTTTCCAATAGAGCAAATAGTCCACAATAAGAAATACTTGCATATTATGTTCTTTTTGTATCTGTGCTTACCTTCATAAGAGATATCGAAGCCTTTAGCATCAAAAAGTATCATCGAAAAATTGTCCTCCTTGCATTTTTAGCTGCAAAATCATTAATTAAGCCTTTAACATCAATTTTATCTATAAAATCATTTTCAATGGATATCAAAGCTAGTCCATTTAGTCTTTCTTGTGACATGGTCGATCTCAGATAAGATTTTAATAATTTTAATTTTGAAAAACTTCTTTCTGCAGATGCGACTGTAACAGTTATAGTCAATAATATTCTATAAGCAATACATGCATTTGGAAAACAATTTCGTATTTTTAAGAAATTTAGTATATCAATAGCCAGCTTTGTTTTTTTTGGTAAAATATTTCATAAGATTTTTAGTTTTCCAAATAAATCTTTCCCATCAAGATCAGAAAATGTTTTATATTTTAGAACAATTTTAAGATTATCACAACATGCTTTCAAATTATTATCATCTAATGAATTTAACTTTTCTAAACCAAACAAAAATGTAAAAATATCTTCATATGCTTTATATTGCTCGAATCTTTTCTTTAGTGAACCAATAGCTTGATCTACAATATACAAAAAATAATTAATTCTAAAAGATTCTTTAGCTGATTGTGTTGTATCCTCATTAACATTCTCATCAAATTGTCTTTTTCTACGGATTTGACGTTTTACTTGAAATACAGAATCAATTTCCATTTCAGTTGCAATTTCTTTAGCAATTGTCATAGCTTGTGTGAGCCCAACTTCTCTATAATCCTCAAAAAACCTAATCAATCCTTTTACTTGATCTATAGCAATATCTATAAGCATGTATTTAGATTGTAAAAATTTGCTAATTAAGTTAACAGCAAACAATATGTCATACCAAATAATCATACTTCATAAAAATTCAAAATTTCCAATTCCATGTGTTGCTAAAAAATCTACTTCACTCCTTATTTTGGAGTCATTATCAGTTTCTGCTAACTGAAGTAGTGCTTCTCTTATTTCAAGCGTTTGGAATGTAATTGCTTTAACACTTTCAATATGGCTTTCTCAATGTGTAGCCGACAATGGCTTCACAGTTAAACCTTTTACATTATTTATCAAAAATTGCCATCACTTTGTTGAGTGAGAAAATAATGTATAAATACGTTGTATCACTCCAAAAAAGTCTTTTCCTTTACCACAACAATTTGCCATATCACAAAGTGTTAAATTAAGACTATGACAACCACAATGCGTGTATAATGCTCTAGGATTTATATCAAGTAATTTTCTTTGTACACCTTGGTGTCTCCCTTTCATATTAGACCCATTATCATACCCTTGACCTCGTACATTATCAATATCAAGATTAAGAGCTTTTACCATATTTTGCAATTCTTCAAAAAGTTCTTGTCCAGATGTATCATTTACTTTTAAAAATTCTACAAAAAATTCTTCTATTTTTATCGGGCTTGTAGAAATATCGATACATCGTAATATTAAAGTCATTTGTTCTTGGTGACTTGCATCCGGAGTGCAATCAAGTATTACTGAAAAATATTTAGCTTCTTTAATTTTCTGAACTATTGCACATTTGATTTTAGAAGCTAACATACTTATCAATTCATTTTGAATGCTATGACCAAGATAATGATAATGAATTTCATCATGGTTAATACGTCGAACATGTTCTTGCATTACCGGATCCCTTTGCAATCATTTCAATTAAGCCTAAAAAATTTCCATTATTATTTTGATAAATTCTCTCATTTGTTCCTCGAAATGCCAAGTTATGTTTAGCAAGATATTTAACAACAAAAATTATTCTTTGTAATACTTTCTTCCAATGTTCCTTCTCTTTATTAATTTGCTCTTGAATATTTTTATCGATTGTTTTATTTTTCTTTAATATTATGCGTAAATCAAGCCAAGTACTCATGTTAATGATGTGTTCATTAGTTGTTTCATGTTCTTTAAGCCTAGCACTAAGATGTATCCAATCATTAAATCCTTTATTTATTAAAAAACTTTTCTTAAAACCATTTTTAAACAATTTACAACAAAAACAGAATACTTTATCGATATCATTTGAATAAACTAACCATTCTCTATCGCATTTCTCTCCATTTGATAAATGCCTAGTGTAAAATGCCGAAGAAAAACATCTTCCTAATTTATTGATAAATGCCTAGTGTAAAATGCCGAAGAAAAACATCTTCCTAATTTATCTTTAGGACCTTTTTCGACCAATAGATCTCTTATAGGGCCATTTTCCAGAAAAACATCTTCCTAATTTATCTTTAGGACCTTTTTCGACCAATAGATCTCTTATAGGGCCATTTTCCAGTAATATATCTCTAGATTTTGTGTCCAAATTATCCTAAGTTCTTGGATCATAAATATTCAAATTCATGAGCATGGACTGACTAGGTTGTTCATTGCCTAAAATATTTTCATTTTCATTTTTATTTTCATTTTCATTGTGAATATCATTTTCATTCTGATTCTGATTCTCATTTTTACTTTCTTTTTCATTTTCATTCTGATTCTCATTTTCATTCTGATTCTCATTTTCATTATCATTTTCATTTTCATTTTCATTTTCATTTTCATTTTCATTGTCAATATCATTTTCATTCTGATTCTGATACTCTTTTTTACTTTCATTTTCATTCTGATTCTCATTTTTATTATTATTTTTATTTTCATTCTGATTCTTATTTTCATTATCATTTTCATTTTTACTTTGATCATCAACATTTTCATTATCATATTCATTCAAGCCCAAATCATTAATGCTATCATTTTCAATTGAATTTTCAACTAAATCTTGTGTTTCTCTAACAATGAATTTATCAAGCGCTCTACTTTGAGTTTGGACAAATTGTTCAAATTTTCTTTTTTTCTTACGTTTATCATATCCAGAAGGATACTTTCTTAGAGGCATTTCTATAATAAAACAATTAATACTACAATCAAATTGAAAGAAGCCGAAAGATTCAGAACAATACAACCTAATTTAAAGCGGGCTCAGATCTGAGCGGGCGGAGGAGAGGAACTCAGAGCACCAAGGTATACACGCTTGTCGTGTCGGAACTTCTTCGACGACGTGTCTCCAACTCTCCTTGATCCCTGAAGTTTAAGAGCCAAAAAGTTTATTAGGAACCAGTTTAACAAATCCTGTAATTACAAAAAGAATGCGCGAAACAATAGTTACTTCTGGTCATCTCAGTTAGGTTTAACGATACCGAAATAACCACCTATTAATCACTCCCGAGACTTCCAGTCGTGACAACAAACATCAAACTAATAATTCTAGCAAAATAGCAGATATATGTTGATGTTGTGTTCACAAGTACAGTGTGCAAATTAATTTACAATCTTACAAACTTACAGTGTACACATTAAAAATCTATTTGCACTCAAGAAAGTGAAAAACATATTCTTTATCAATTATTAGAAATGTGGTTGTACACTCATAAATAGCAATTTGATCCTCCTGCACTACCGAAATTAGGGTTTTTTTTGCCCAAAAGCTCTCAAATTTTGGATTCTTGGAGTTGTAGAGTTACATGATGAATGATGATCCTTCTGAATCTTGAGGGTTCGGCGACGACAATCGTGGGCAGCGAGCGAGCGAGGTTCGGCGGGGGGTGAGCGGCGAGGTTTGGCGATCGTGGGTAGCGAGCGAGGCAGCGACCGATCGTGGGTAGCAATAGCAAGGTTCGACAGAGATCGTGGGCAGCGAGCGAGGCGTCTC
>NC_033797.1:60899639-60913091 GCF_001876935.1 Asparagus officinalis
TGAGCTTTGGGACTGAGGATTGAAGGGATTTTAGGGTTTTTGAGTGTGAATGAATGGCTGAGATTCAATTGGGTAGTAGAAAAGGTACGGTAGATATAGGTGATGGGATTTTTTTGGGGCCCCTAATTTTTGGGGGCCCTGTGCGGTCACTCCTTTTGCACAACCCCAGAGCTGGGCATGTCTTTAGATGATGGTGGTGGTGGTGATGATGATGGTACGATAACAAAGAAAATAAGCATCAATTATATGTTTCAGGGTTGATTTTGACTAAATAATTTCAATTGAACTTTTTCTCATAATATTTTGAGACAGAGAGAAAATTTATGCTCAAATAATCAAAAGGACATAACTTGATGTAGGACACACATCGAACAAATTCATGAAAAAATAGGAGCATTATAAGTAAAAGGTGGATGCAAATACTTTATTGACTTGCCCGCAAATAAAGATCATATATTCTACTTCGGAAGGATGATTCTAACATATTATATATGAAAATCGTCTATCTTTACGATACAGAGTCAAATAAGATTGACATATTACCGAAATCACATAAGTATCATTGTATTTTGGCAGAAATCTGAAAATTCAGCTTTTATTTATTTTTAGTAATAAAGTTGAAGTCAATTTAGATTAGAAAAGAATTTTAATTTTGATTCATGCTGGACTGATTTGTTTCCTATGTTCTATGGAGTCTTTTTAAAGTAGAATTTAATACTTTTTATTTCTTTGTAATTCTAGTTTTATTAGGAGTCTATTTTATTTTTCTATTTAAGAAGAGACATGTAACCCTAGAATTATTAGATCAATTTTATCAATAAAAATTCTTTTATTATATTTTCTTCGTGGATTCGGAAATAGTTCTTTGTATATTCAAAGAGCACCATATGGTGGATTTCAAAATTTATCACTTTTATGCTACGTTAGTTGGTATCAGTGTTGTGCGCTGTGCGGAAGTGTGCACGAACACCAAACGAGTCGGCGTGCGATGAGAGAAGAAAACCAAAACCAAACACGAGTATAATTCACCAAAATACGACACAAATCAAACCAAACATAGAGATATAGGTGGTTCGGCAATTGCCTATGTCCACGGGGAGAGGATGAGGAGATTCCACAATATGAAGGAGAAATACAACTGGTTACGACTCACACAATCTCACAAATATAACCCTAACCAAAGATCTCAACTCCCTCAATATCTCCCTCACAAAGTACTCAAAACAATTCAAATTCTCTGATAACCACTCTAACAAAATGTGTTTCTTTTTATATCAAAACCAACTCCAAAACAGGCTAGGAACAGGTTTACCCGTTTTACCCGCTATCGGTCGACCGATAGGGGTGCATTGGTCGACTGATCGGCTTCAATACCTGCTTGTGCATGTTTATTGGTCGACTAATCAAATGCATTAGTCGATCATCCCGAAACTCCTGTAATCTTCTAGCGGTCGAATCGGTCGATCGATCAGACCCGATCAGTCAACCGATGAGCCTCCTTCTCTGCATGTCTTGTTTTCTTCACCATCTTTAACAATTATCCACCTCAGCGAAGTGTTCCAAAAACTGAGCCGACACCAACATGAGCACCAATACATCATTTCACCAAATCCGGCTACACCAATGTGGTTGCCTACGTACCCCCTCTCACAAGGGATCAAGCCGCCCGTAGTTCATCCAAATGGTCACGAACGACCTCAACAATCATGAATTTGTAATAAGTTTCTATAATGATTAAACTTGGAACCACCTTTGTGAGCATATCCGCTGGATTGTCTTTTGTGTGAACTTTCACGAGCTTCACATCCACATCTTCAAGAATATACCGAACAAAGTAATAACGAACGTCGATATGCTTCCTCTTCGCATGAAAGACCTAATTTTTCGCCAGATAGACAGCACTCATACTATCACAATAAATGGAGACGGATCGCCGCGAAAGACCAAGATTCTCCAAAAGTCCTTGAAGCCAAATCACCTCCTTAACAGTCTTCGTAATCGTCATATACTCTGTCTCCATCATCGATAAAGCTACCGTAGACTACAAGGTGTATCTCTAACACACCGACGCACATGTCAAAGTGAACACATACGCCGTCGTCGACCGATATTTATCCAAATCTCCAGTGTAGTCCGAATCAATATAACCAATACACGATTGCTCACCACTGGTGTCTCGTTCAAACACCAAACCAACATTAAGAGTACATCGAATGTACCTTAAAATCTATCCCACGGCATTCTAATAACCTGGACCTGGGTCATGCATGTATCTCGAAACCATGCTCACTGCTTGTGACAAATTTGGTCTCGTACAAACCATGGCATACATCAAACTTCCAACTATGCTCGCATATGGAGTCTTTGATATCAACTCTCTATCTTCAACTGTCTTTGGTGAAAGGTCAGCTAAAAACTTCAAATGGGCTCCCAAAGGTACACTACCTGGCTTCGTCTCCATATTCACATTAAACCGCTGTAGAACCTTCTTCAAATAAGCCACTTGTGTCAAACAAATTCTACCCCTATCTCTGTCTATGTCGATCTCTATCCCTAAAATGCACTTCGCTTTACCCAAATCCTTCATTTCGAACTCGCTCGAAAGCTGAATCTTCAATCTATTTATCGCGGTTCTAGAAGTGGAAGCAACCAACATGTCATCGATATAAAGTAATAAGTAAATGTACACACCTCCATTCAACTTGTGATAGTACACGTAATGATCAAACTGGCTCCTAATGTATGAATAGCTGATCATGAACCCATCAAATGGCTTATACTACTGTCTCGGAGATTTCTTCAACCCGTATAATAATTTCTTCAACCTACAAACCAATTTCTCATTCCTTGCAGCTCGGAACCCCAATGACTAACTCATATAGATTTCCTCATCAAGAACACAATGAAGAAGTACTATTTTGACATCCAACTGATCTATTTCCAAACCATACCGTGCCACCAATGCTAGCAAAATCCAAACTAAATAGTGCTTCACCACAGGAGAGAAGACCTCATTGTAGCTAATACCTTCCTCCTGTGCATAGCCCTTCAATACCAACCTAGCTTTGAACCTCACGAGAGTGCCCTTAGTGCCCTCCTTCTTCGTATATACCCACTTGCAATCAATAGCCTTCCGCCCCTTTGGAAGCTCGACAAGCTCCCATATATTATTCTTGTGAAGAGGCTCCATCTCCTCCTATATAGACTCCTGCCACCAATCAGCCTCCGAACTCTGCTCGGCCTCTCTGAATGTAGTAGGAACCATCTCATCAACTCTCTCCACCGAAAGTGCATATGTAACGATTGTGTCTGTATATACCTCGCTGGCATCCTTATGTCTCTTCTAGGTAGCCGAACCGCAATCGAATCCTGAACCTGAGTCATCGTTATTCTACTCTGCTAAATCTGTATCATCCAAATCATCACTGTGCTCACCTAACGTCACCTCAGTCAGCACTCTAATAGATACGATCCAATCTGGACTCCGTGAAGATGCATCAATCTCTACCACCTGTGATATCTCCTCTGTCGGGATGCTCTCCACCTGATAAGAGCTAGGAAGCTTCAAGATCAAAGCCTCATCAAAAGTGATATCTCTACTCAGCACAATCTTCTTTCTAACTGGATCTCAAAGCTTGTATCCTTTGACACCATGCTTGAATCCCATAAATATGGCCTTTCTAGCTTGAGGTTCCAATTTATTAGTCTTCGCATGATAAAATACAGGGCATCCAAATACCTTGAGCTGACCATAGTTGTGTGTTGGCTCTCCCGACCACATCTCCATAGGGGTTTTTCCCTCAATCGCAGATGAAGGCAACATATTAATGAGGTGGCTCGCATAAGAAAATGCATCAATCCTAAAGATCTTCTTCAAACCGTTCTGCGATAACAAACATTGGACCTTCTATAGTAAAGACCGATTCAACCTCTCTGTCACCCCCATTCTGGTGCGACGTATGAATAATTGTGAAGTGTCTCTCTATGCCCTCGTCTAGACATAGCTGCTAAAAGGGGTTTGAAGCGTACTCATCGTCATTGTTGAATCACAACATCTTAATCTTTTTTCCAGTCTGCAGTTCCAATCTCTTCTTTCACTCCATAAATATCTCTAGGACTTCACTCTTCTTCATCATGGTGTACACCCAACAATGCCTAAAATATTTATCAATAAACATAACGAACCAATATCGATCACCAAGTGATGTCGTCTTAGTGGGACCCCAAACATCCGTGTGCACGTAGTCCAAAATGTCTCTCGTCCTATGTATGACTATCCCGAACTTCACATTTATCTTCTTGCCAAGAATAAAGTGCTCACAAAATTCTATCTAACCACTCTTGGCTCCCTTTAATAGCCTCTGCTTGCACAAAGCCTGCATTGACTTTTTACCTGTGTGCCCCAACCTGTAGTGCCAAAGTCTGCTCGCGTTCGCCTCTGAAATAGCTGAAGCTACCTGGCCAATCTTGATGCTCCCCTTCAGATAATAAATATTCCTACTATGTATTCTCTTCATCACTACCAAAGACCCCTTAGTAACCTTTGCTATAGCATTCTTAAAAGTCACATTGAATCCTTTTGCCTCCAAAGTTCCAACAGAAATAAGATTCTTCTTCAGCTGAGGAACAAATCTCACTTCATTCAATTCACAAACAACTCTATCATGCATTTGAACCCTAACGGTACATATCCTACAAATGTCACATGATTGATCATTTCCCATGACTACCACACCCCCATCGAGCTTCTCGAAAGATACAAACCAATTTCGCCAGGGAGTCACATGATAAGTAGTGCTAGAATCCAGCATCCAATCTGATGCATCCGCATGGTTCGCCTCTGAAGTAATCAATAGAGAAAAGCATGAATCATCTGAATTATCATATCTAGCGACATTCACCACATTGACCTTCAGGCCCTTCTTCTTGCTATTCTCCTTCTCTTTGAGCTTCGGGCAATCTCCCTTCCAATATCCTTGTTCTTAGCAGAAAGCACACTGGTTCTTCGCTAATTGGTAGTAGCCTCTAGACTTTGACCTACCTCTATTACCACATCTTTGATATGAACTCCTTCCTCTCGTCGACAAAGCCTCTCCTGAAGTGCTAGCTCTGGAGGTCTCTTTGTCCTCCCTCCTCAAATAGTAATTCATCAATGCATTAGTCACTTTACTATAGGTGATGGAAGATCTATCATTTAACAAAGTGAGCATGAATATATCATACTCCTCATCGGGTAAGGAGCCTAACAAAATAATCGCCTTGTACTTATCCGTTATCTTCTTATTCATGCTTTCTAAGTCCGACAATAACTTTGTATAGTTGTTCATATGAGCCGCAAGTGAGGTATCCCTAGACATTTGGAATCTGAACAATCTTCGCAACAAGTACAACCGATTCTAAACACTCTCCGTAAGGTACATGTTGTTAAGAATCTTCCACATCTTCATCGTAGACGTCATGCCAATCACATCATATTTTACCTCTTGTTCCAAACAAGAGCTGATCACCCTACAAGCATTTCAATTCATCTTGTCCCATATTACCTTTGTAAAACCCCATATTTTGTTAGAAGTATATGTGAACTATTAGTGATAAATATTTCTATTTGTGGAAAATGACTTGAGGTCATGGATAAACTTGATAACAAGTTATTAGACATGTATGAGTGTGGTTTCATAGAGTTTCGTACATTGGTTTTGGCTGAATAACAAAACATGCACGAATCTGGAAATAGTGTCTGCTCAGTCGACTCATGAGTCGACTAATGAGTCGACTGATGAGTCGACTGATTAGTCGACTGACGGGCTGATTTCAAGTTTTTCTTTTCTTTTGTGGGTTTGGTTTGGTTTGTTTCGGGTTTAACCGTTTTCATATAAAACTCTCCTACCCGAAACCAGCCCCAAGACTCATCAGACCCCAGAGAAAACCCTAGCCTCCCTCTCCCCTCAAACCCTAGATTCGTTCTTGGTGGTTTTGGAGGAGTTTCGGAGGAGTTTTTAGCGGGATTTTATGGTGCTGTCGAAGGGGAGATCGTCCTCTCATCGGATTCAGGAGTTTGCAGCACATCAGAGGCGAGTAACATCTCGCCCAATCCTACACCCACTGTTTGTATAGTTTTCTTGAGTTTTTATTTCGGATTTTTGAGCCTAAAACGTATTTTTGTGCATAAAAATAGATACTTTACATTATGAGATGCAAGATCTATATTTTTTAGTTATAAAAAGCTCACAAACGAATTTGTAAATTAAGATCCAGTTCTGGAAATTTGTTTAAACATGAGTTTCAATGTGATTTACTGTTTTTAATACGTTTTTGAACATGTTTATATGATTAAGGTTTTAAAGTAAGTGATCACATGTAAATCCCTTTAGTTTCAATTGATACACATGATTTAGAATCGAAAATATATTGCTGGACATGATTAAAGAGAACTTTAGTTAACATTTTTGCAGATAATCATCGAAAGCAAAAAACTGGAGATTTTCTGCTCAGTCAACCAATGAGTCGACTCATGAGTCGACTTATGAGTCGACTGATGAGTCGACCAATGAGTCGACTGATGGGGGAAAACTTCAGTTTTGTGTTTTGTCTGGTCGACTTATGAGTCGACTGATGAGTCAACCAATGAGTCGACTAACGAGGAGTTTTTCTCCTTTTGTATTTCTTCAGTTTTGAATCTATTTGAGTTATTTCAGTTTAACTGAAATTGTTTATGTTTGTTTATTGTTGTTGCGTGCTTAAATATGAACGAGGAGTCACCTCGAATGATGTGTATTAGAAATTAATGTGTAACCTGTATCTTTACATGTGAGATGTCATGCGAACATGAGTTTAGGTTTGCGCTCTGAGACACGTGAGAAATTAAGGTATATGCACATGTTCATATAACTCATCTAGTCCATGTGTTCGGCAATTATGATGTGTAGTCCATGTGTTGGACACTTATCATTTTCAGTCCATGTGTTGGACAGTTTACATATGCAGTCCATGTGTTGGACATCCACTACATCAGTTTAGACCTTGAGAGTTAACACCTATACTTGCATAGGCTGGACACGACACTTATATGAGTTGACACCGTAATTTAGTCTGGGATGAGTTTGCCTTTTTCTATTAATGTTCTTGTCTTAGATTTTGGGTTTAGTATTTAGGGATGTACAATTTGAGATACAAGGTATATACAAGAGGGTTTCCTTGTTTGGATTATTTTGCTCGACGTACCTATGCTCGTATTGTAACTTCCTAAATACTAAAATCCTCTTATACATAGGTATTTACAATCTGAGGATATATATATATATATATATATATATATTAACTGTATTTTTTGTATACAACGAGCCCTATCCCTTGGGGTTGGTTGTGATGTTGCTCGCTATAGCGCTTTGACGCTCGTTGTCCCCCCTCATTTTAGGTAATGAGCCAGGTGTCCGGAGAGTCGCAGGTTGATGGCGATGCACTTTAGCTTCGACCGTTTACTTTAGTTATATTTTTATTTTGAGCTCCACTGTAGACTTTTGTTTAGCCACTTGAGAGTTTCATTCTAGAAATTGTAAAGGCCGTGTGCCTTATTTCCTTTATTATTCAAACATTTTTATATTCGAGACTTGTTGAGGACTCCAGTTCATTTATTTCAGATATTGATTTGTGTTTTAGTTTGTTATATGACGAAATATTAATTTGATCTCTATTATTTTATCTGTTGACTCTTGTATTATCTTTTACTTGCTTTTGTACCTACACATGTTATTGACTCTACTAGAGAGATAATAATTGTGATGGTGAAACATGTTATTGCACGGTGTGGTGCATGGAAGGTTTGACATTCTTGGTTTTACCTTGGACTACAACCTTGTGTGAACTCAGGGGCGTCACAGTTGGTATCAGAGCTCTAGTTCCAGTATCCTTAGGATCATCCTTTTTTGAGTCGTGGAGCTAGGATAAAGTTTCTTAGGATTCATGTATAGAGTCCGTAAGAATTCCCTAGTATTAGTGAGGACGATATATGTGTATATCTCAAAAATTGAGGATATTTTTTTATGACAACTATTTTGTGTAAACTTTAAGTATTTGGGTGAATACTAAATTGTTGAGAAAATCATATTGCGATATGCTATGTATGTGTATATGTCTATTTGGACTCATAAACTTTTGTTTTCTTATGATCAAAGAGATGGCAGGACGTGGTAGACCTCGTACTTAGAGAGCTGGACAGGCAGAGCCGCAGCAGGCTCTACCTGAGCGACAACAAGCTTAACCCGAGCCACAGCAGGCACCACCCGAGCCGCAGCAGGCTCCCCAGTACCTTATTGATCTCATGGCTCCCATCGTAGCTAGGACGACAGCAATTAAGAAGCTTGTGGCGAGTCATATCGCGCCACCGACACCACCACTACCACCAGTAGATCAGCCGCAGGGGATACCAGCAGTTCCTATCAGTGAGAGACCACCAGAGGCCGCACCTACAGTTATTCCACCAGCAGTCCCAGACATAGTCTCAGAGCAGGAGGCTTGGCTCCGTATGGTTGAGAGGTATCAGAAGATGAGTGCACCAGAGTTTCAGGGGTCAGCAGATCCTCTTGTAGCCCATAAGTGGAAGGAGGATGTGAGTAACATCCTCGATATACTTAATGTGGATTCGGTCCAGAAGAAACGATTGGCGTCCTACAGTCTGAAGGGAGACGCCGGGAGATGGTATAGGCTTCAGTTCACTCCAGAGCATCGGATGACCCTTACATGGGAGGACTTCGTTTACTTCTTTGATGGACTTAATCTCAGTTACAATTGGATTTCCTGATTACAAAAGAGAGGAGAATGATCTGGATTCTCCCCTTTGTTTAATTCTGGGTTCTTCACGGTGGCGATGAGATGCCTCCCTCGAATGCTCGCGTCGAGTTTGCTTCTCGTTGACGATCCGATGTCTTGTTTCACTGGAATGTGGTCTTCTCCTCACGATTTGATGTTGTGGAGAACTTGCGTGGCAAGTTTTAGAACTCTGAATGAGTTTGTTTGATCTTAACCGTAATTGGTTAGACAAGCCAAAGATCTCTTCTCTTCTGTTAAGGAGAAGGATCCAAAAGCCAGCCCGAGATCTCTTCTTTGCTGCCCAAAAAGAAGGATCTCAACTAAGTTGATTTCTTAGTTATTTATAGGGGATTAAGGGGTGTAACCGCCCCCTTAATTCGCTCCTAAGTGGGGCTAATGGGATGTAACCACCCCTTAAATGGGTGTAACCGCCCCCTTAATTCGCTCCTAAGTGGGGCTAATGGGATGTAACCACCCCTTAAATCACTCCTGAGTGGAGTTGTGATCCCCTCAGATCGTGGGAAACGGTTTTGAAACTGTTCAGCTCGTGTTTGAACGAGTCAAACGCAAAATCCGCGTTCTGGCGTGAATTCTGCATTCAAACGCAGTGTCTGGAAGCTGCGTTTGGCGGCTTGAAAGCTGCGTTTGGCAGCAGATGGCAGCTGCGTTTGGCAGCGCTTGGAGCTGTGTTGAGCAGCAGATGGCAGCTGCGTTGAGCAGCAGATGGCAGCTGCGTTTGGCAGCGCTTGGAGCTGCGTTGAGCTGCGTTTGGTAGCTTGGAAGCTGCGTTTGGCAGCAGATGGCAGCTGCGTTTGAGCTGCGTTTGCAGCTTTTGGAGCTATGTTTGCGCTGCGTTCGTGGCTATGAACACGGTGCGTCTTGATGCTGGTGTGCGGGGAGGACTTCCGCAGTTTGATTTGAAGAGACCGTCGATTTGTAGTCTCTTTCTGTTGAAGCGTTGCAAAGATCGTCATTTTGTAATCTTTGCTTTAGCTCTCTGATATGTGAGAGTCGTCAGATTGTAACTCCCGATGTTGATTATGAAGGCTGTTTGATTAGAGCTTCCATCAGTTGTCGTGAAGGTCGTCAGATTGTAACCTTTAGCGATCTATGTGAAAGTCTTCAAATTGTAGCCATCTGGAAGTCGTCAGATTGTAACTTCCATCATCGGTGTTTTGATGGGGATCAGCTATCTATTGTGATTTTTAGACAGCCTACAGAACCCCCTCCAAAGTTTTCGAAAGTTCGCGGTTGACTGGGACGAATTTTCGGAATACTTTGGATCTCAACTCTGATCTTGGAGCTGTTGATTCCTTGTGGTAAAGGATTTGTTCTCTGCACTTGCTTCGAAGGCATCATGGTTGAAGGGATTTGCCACGTAGGACCTGTGTGAAGGTATGCGCCATAATCCTGCTTCTGGAATGTGGGGGTGGACCCTACATTTTGAACTTGAGATGCGGGTCTCACCCTTACATGTTGAATTTGGAACACGGGTGTGACCTCGGCGTTCGGTTTTTGCATCGCGGGTCTGACCTCAACGTTTTGACTTAAGACATGAAAGTGGCTTCCGTGCATTTTTGACTAAGTCTTTGAGACTTGTCTTTGGCTCATCTGTTTTAAGTCTCGGCTCACATCCATTAAGCTGATGGACCTGCAAACGTGCATAGGATTTTTGGCAAACCCTCAGCCATCAACGGATTTGATAAGCCTTTACCGACTACCGTTTGAGTCGGGCTAGCATGTGGATTGTCTAAGTCCGTTCCACATGTAACGTTGTGCTAAGAGAATGAACCCTCTTAGACTTGATGCTATGATTTTGAATACATAGACTTTGTCATTTTCACGGGAAACGACTAACCGGCAACGCGTGTTAGGCGTAGGCTTATCTCTAATTAGGGATCGAGATAAAGTCCCCCATGCGTGTGAGGCATGGATTTTGATGTCCTTTTCACGGTAAAAGACTAACCGGCAACGTGTGTTAGACATTGACTTATCCCTACTTAGGATTCAGGATAAAATTCCCCATGCGTGTAAGGCATGGATTTTGGCGTTATTAATAACGACCTGCTACGATATTGAATACGTAGGCTTTGCCATTATTACGAGAATGGGCTACCCGGCAGCATGTGTTAGATGCAGACTTATCTCTAATTAGGGATCGAGATAAAGTCCCCCATGCGTGAAGGCATGGATTTTTGGTGTCATTTCTTCCTGTGTAGCTTGAAACACCGAAAGAATTAACAAGTTCATTGGGGGGTTGACTGTTAGAGGTGTTATGTTAACATAACAGTATTTTACGGACCTATCGCTCTATTGAAGAGAGTCGATAAGTTGATTTGGTCGTCAGAGGTGTGGTGTTAACTTGACGAGTTTGTGGACCTATCGCTCCATTGAAGAGAGTCGATAAGCGGATTTTGTCAGAGGTGTAGTGTTAACGTGACAAGAAAGATATTGCTATGGAAGCAATTTTGAGAACTTATCGCTCTATTGGAGAGAGTCGATAAGTGGATTTTTGTCAGAGGTGTAGTGTTAACGTGACAAGAAAGATATTGCTATGGAAGCAATTTTGAGAACTTATCGCTCTATTGGAGAGAGTCGATAAGTTGATTTTGTCAGAGGTGTAGTGTTAACGTGACAGGATTTGTGTTGCAATTGGAGCAACTTTGGGGACTTATCATCCTATTGACGAGGATTGATAAGTGGGTTTTGTCAGAGGTGTATTGTTAACGTGACAAGAATTTGTGTTGCGATCGGAGCAACTTTGGGGACTTATCATCCTATTGACGAGGATTGATAAGTGGGTTTTGTCAGAGGTGTATTGTTAACGTGACAAAAATTTGTGTTGCGATTGGAGCAACTTTGGGGACTTATCATCCTATTGACGAGGATTGATAAGTGGGTTTTGTCAGAGGTGTAGTATTAACGTGACAGGATTTGTGTTGCAATTGGAGCAACTTTGGGGACTTATCATCCTATTGACGAGGATTGATAAGTGGGTTTTGTCAGAGGTGTAGTGTTAACGTGACAGGATTTGTGTTGCAATTGGAGCAACTTTGGGGACTTATCATCCTATTGACGAGGATTGATAAGTGGGTTTTGTCAGAGGTGTATTGTTAACGTGACAAGAATTTGGAGTGATGCAAACTGAATGCATACTCTGTGGGGATGATGATCGTCAGAAGTGTAATGTTAACTCGACGATGTGAAAGATTCGTTACTCTTAATCCAGTGGATTCCAAGTAACCAACCCCCAGTCTTGATGAAGACTTAGCAGGGGAATAAAAAAGAGGTAGACAAGGCACATCACCTAGTGGGGCACTATCCATGAAGTCGGAATAGAATCACATCACCAGGTAGGCCATTATCTGATGAGTTTGACTATCAGAGGTAATTGTTAACGTGATAGTTGTTGGAGGCCCGGCATCCTACTGAAGAGGATTAGCTTCAGTGGCCGTAGTATCTTCCCCTTCTGACTGAGGAGATTGGACTTGGTCCGATTGCTCTGGAGATGATTGGGCTTGGTCTGATTGCTCGGGCTGATCATGCCTACTTTGTTCTTCAGCTTTGATCCTGGCAATGATTTTTTGAGCCTGCTCGCCTTGAGAGATTAGTTGTCTCCAAGAACGGCATTCTGCAACTCCTATTCGGGCTAGGAGGTCGGTTTGCAAGTTGTGTCGACAGGTCTCTACTAAGGTAGATTGTGTCATACCTGACGAACACCGGAGAGCCATGGATCGGAATCTTTTGACATAGGCTTTGACGGACTCCCTCTTCTTCTGCTTAGTAGCAAGAAGGGTATGGATGGAGACTTCTGTATCCTCTTCAAAGAATCTTGACAGGAAGAGTCTCTCTAGATCCGCCCACTTTTGGATACAGCCCGCAGGCAGTTTCCTGAACCATTCAAAGGCAATTCCCTTGAGGGTGCCAATGAACAATCGAGCCAGTATGGCATCGTTCGATATTATATTTCCAGTCTGTGACTTGAAATGATAAATATGTTGGTTCGGTGATCCCGTGCCGTCAAAAGTTTGTAGCGTCGGGACCTCGAACTTTGGAGGATAAGGGGCTGCATCCCATTCGGCAGGATAGGGTCTGATAACTCCCTCATCTTGGAGCTCGCTTCTGTTAGCAATGGCTTTAAGGCGGGCTTCCAATTCTTCCATTTTGGCAGACTGAAGATTCTGCTCGTTCTCAGTCTCTCTTCCTTCATCAGAGGAAGATTCCAGGCTGTGGGCTTCTTGGTCAGAAGCCGCATCATCAACCACTTTTCCCTTCCCTTTGCTTGTGTGAGGTCGGGATGAAGACGCTTTTCCTCTCCGGGAAGATTCTTGCCTAAGCGGCGAATCTGTCTCTTGAGATTTGGCCTTGTCTGCGACGATTTGAGTCAACATGGCCATGAGTTCATTGATGGCCTCCTGCTGAGATTTGAGCATGGCTTCCTGTTCATCAAGTCTCTTTGAAAGGTCTTCCGAATGTTCTGCCATGTGGACGAAGCTCTCATGCCCAACGAAAGAGCTTGATGATTGGGACTCCGCAATGGCTGAGTGTTCGTCATCGGAATTAGTTTCTCTGGCCAAACTCCGATAGTTGACAGGGGGAATGGCTCCTGTTCGCGTCCGAGTGCGTTAGTAGACTCCTTCAAACTCG
>NC_033797.1:60916962-60925420 GCF_001876935.1 Asparagus officinalis
AAGTTTCAAGTTTGAGATGCAGATGGCCCTGCAGACTATGAGAGAGATGCATGAGCAACAAATCCAGGCATTCAGGAACCAACAAGGTGAACCAAGTCACCGTAATCAGGTTGTTCAGGAAGAAGAGCACACGGATAGGGATGGAGCTCACAATGCCAATAACCCTCCCGTCAATGCAGGGGGTTGTTCGCGGGAAAAATCGTGTCTTTCTTCATTGTTGATATCATTGCTATCTCAGTTAACAACTTTATGCGTTACAAAGATCCGGTCTTTTTATAAGATCCGGTTACAATGAAAAATCAAAGAAAACAAAGTAAAGATTACAATTTTCCTTATTTGTCGAACTAATCGCGAGCTCCTGTTTTGCGGTCGCTCGCTTTGGTGGGTTCTTTGCCTGCGCCGGGGTTATTTGCCGTGGACCACCGCGTGATCTCGATCCGGTCGGATCTACACGATATGACGGGTAATATTCCACCAAGGGAATAATAGCCGGGAGGGATTGTTTCACCAAGGAAACAACCGCTCGAATCTCGGGATCTAAGAACCAAGCTTAGATCCGGAGTGTGATCGTGTAGATCTCAAATCCAATCCTCTCGAACTCCTGCCTTATTTGGCGTTGGTGATCGCCGAGCACCGGATCTGAAAGTCCAAGTCTCCAAGCCTTCAAAGTTGTGATCTTTTTTAGATCTGAGTCTTCAATCCAGCAGGGCTTCGCCTCTCTCCAAAATTTCCAACCTCTGAAACAAATGAGCACAAGGCCTATTTATAGGCACTCAGAACTGTGCCCGCGCACAGTTCTGAGCCTAGCCACCCATGGGTGGCTCGGCCTTGGCCGAGCCACCTCAGGGTGGCTCGGCTTGGGCCGAGCCACCCTGGGGTGGTTCGGTTTCGGCCGAGTCCCCGGGTGTTTGTCCGTTTCGTCCTTTGTTTCCGGTTCTGGTTCTCTTGTGTGGTTGATTGACTTGGCAACGACTCTTTGACTTGATTCCAGATTTGGCAGTGAGTCGGGTTCCTGATATGGCAGTAAACCAACTTCTGAATTTGAGTCCGGAATTGATGTTGATTTGATCGTGATTCATCCGAGTTCGCTCTTGTTTAGATGACTCGGTGATTCACCTAAACATTGGTTTGATTCCATGTGCGAGTGGATGCATTCCAATGCTTGGGGGCGATTTGTCGCCCTAAACATTGGTTTGATTCCGCGTGCGAGTGGATGCATTCCAATGCTTGGGTGCGATTTGTCGCCTCGTTAACCTGCTCCGTTGCGTATAGCTTGGCTTCAGCGTTGGCGAGCTAACGGTCTTGTTTGGATACGTCGCCCGGTGGTCCGTTTGTTAAATCGGCGTCGAGCTGTGCTAAGGGACCTATAGGCAATTTTATACGCCTACAGGTTCAATCATTTGTTTATGCTTGCCTCTCCCATACATTCGGAAGAGTCGGAAGATTTTTTGAGCCGAATTACTGCCTTTTTTGGCTCATTATCAAGCCGGTTCAGCTCATTATCAGGCCGATTCAGCTCATTCGGGCACAGAAATTACTCCAATAAGGTATATGAGTATAAATTGTTCCCTATTTTTGGTTGAGAAGTTCCTGGAGAATATTTTTCTAAATATTCTTAAGGATAACTCAACAACACTACGCCGGACAACGCGTCGCAAATAAAGACTCAACGCCAACATTCGAGAGTCAGTTCTATGTTGAACCAATAAACATGAGCTAAAGATCATAAAATCGGGAATTGACTTCAAATTCAAAATTTCGACAACGGTCAGACAATAAATGCAGCACCGAAAACCTTACAGACATTCGACAAAGCACCAGATAGCCTGAAGGATTGAAGGAATCAAGAATAGAAGCCACTCCAAATTTCCCGAAGGATGGGACAATCATATCCAAAGTATTCCAAACTCTTCTATAAAAGAACGAGGCTGAAATACTTTGGAGGGGGTATCTGTAGGCGTATAAAATTGCTTATAGATCCCTTAGCACAGCTCAACACAAACCGACGAACCAACGAAGCGACGAGGTTAACGAATCGCACGCAAACAACGGAATAGGTCCACTCGCGTGCGAAATCAAGCTAACGGGTTGAGGAGTCAATGAGTCATCCATCCAAGGGCAGACTCGGACGAATCACGATCGAATCAAGATCAGTTTCGGACTCGAACTCAGAATCGGATTTACTGCCAAATCAGGTCAACGATTCAAGACCGGATAAATCAACCACAGAACCGGATCACGGACGGAACCGAAAACGGAAAACGACGGAAAACCACGCCTAATGGGGGCTTGGCCAAAGCCGAGCCACCCATGGGTGGCTCGGTGGCCGGCCCAGTTCTGTGCGCGGGCACAGTTCAGAGAGCCTATAAATAGGCCCCCCTTGGTTCATTTGAAAAGGTTGGAACTTTGAGAGCCGAAACTCTGCCGAATTGAGAATTGAGCTTGGAGTTTTGAAGACTTGAGGACTTGAACATTCAGATCTGGTTCTCGGCGAGCATCCACGTCACAAAAGGCAGGAGTTCGAGAGAGAGAAAGATCATATCTGAGATTTACACGAGATCATACTCCGGATCAAAGCTTGGCCTTTGATCCCGAGAATTAAAGGCTACTATTTCCTTAGCGAAATAGTACCCTCGGCTATTATTTCCTTGGCGAAATAATACCCGTCAAATCATGTAGATCCGTCCGGATCTAGATTGCGCGGTGGTCCACGGATTAACCCCGGCGTTGGCAAAGAACCCACACAAGCGAGCGACCATAAAACAGGAGCTCGTGATTCGTTCGAAAGGAAAGTTGTAATTTTTTTCTTTTTCTTTGATTTCGTTGTAACCGGATCTAAAAAAGACCGGATCTTTTGTAACCAAAAAGCAATTACTTGAAATAACAATGAATTCAATGAAGGCAATTTTCACCGCGAACATCCATCTCCTTCCCGGCTTTCGCCACCGTTGATATATACTGCTCGTCGAAGAAAAAGATGAAGTCCTCCCAGGTGAGTGTCATACATTGCTCTGGAGTGAACTGAAGTCGGTACCATCCTCCTGCGTTTCCCTTAAGGTTGAATCCTACTAGCATCTGCTTCTATACTATGTCCAAATTAAGCATATCCAAAATATTCCCCACATCTCCTTTCCACTTGTGTGCTGCAAGTGAATCCGATGTGCTATGACACTCTGGTGCTCTCATCTTCTGGTATCTCTCCACCAGACGGAGACAAGCCTCCTGCTCCACGGCCCTATCAACAACTAGTGGGGGTGTAACTACTGGCGACTCTTCTGTAATACGTACATGAGCTGCTGGTGGCGGCACCACTGGAGGTAGTGTCACTTTCGGAACCTAATTAGTCATCTGCTCCTCAATCAACACTAACCGAGATGCAAACGATGCTATGAGGTCGATCAGCTACTGTGGAGCTTGCAGCGGCTCAGGCTCTAGATCAGCTTGCCCAGCTCCCTGAGCATGGGTTCCTCTATGACCACGTCCTCTTCTTGACATCTAAAATTTAGGAGTAGAGCTTATAAGACACAGTACATGAAACATCAAGAAAAAATAATGTTACATGTAACAATAGGTAAATCGTATCACATATCATTCACGCAAATACTTTTCAATCAAGTAAGATAGTTATCATAAAAAAATTTATAATTTTTGAGGTATACATATAATGTTCTCACTCAATCTAGGAATTCCTAACGGACTCTATACATGAATCTTAAGAAACTCTATCCTAGCTCCACGACTGGACACAATATGATCTTAAGGATGCTGGAACTAGAGCTCTTATACCAACTGTGACGCTCCTAGTTTCACACAAGGTTGCAGTCCAAGGTGAACCCAATGATATCAAACCTACCATGCACCCACACAGTGCAACAACACGTTTCACCATCATAGTAATATCTCTCTAGTGGAATCAATAATAAACAAGTGTAGGTACAAAGCAGATAGAACAAAGTAATAGTGTAATGAACATGAATAAGGAAATAAGAGTATCCAATAATAATATAATCATGTTCCAACTGAGTAAAATAAAGTACAACTAATAAACTGAAACAAATGTGAAGTATCTCAATACATAGAGTCAGGTGAAAATAATACTAAGGCACTCAGCCTTTACAAAATAAAATACAACTCTAAATGTCCAAATGTCAATCATAACTACTATAGAGTTCTAAATAACTACTAAAATCAATAGTGATAGGAGCTAATACAAAACTCTATCAACCTGCGACTCTCCGTGAGCCTGACTCGCTGCCTGAAAAGAGGGGAAATAATGAGCGTCAAAGTGTAGCGAGATCATCTCCACCGCCCCCAGGAGGAGGGGGTTAGGAGTATATAAAAATACAGGTTAGTACATACAGATATATATAAATCATATATCCTAAACTAAGTAGAAATTAATATTTAGAAATTCACAATACAAGAATGGATACGTCGAGCGAAATAATCCAAACAAGAAAACCCTCATGTATATTACTCGTATCTCAAATTGTGAATCATTAAATACCAACTCCAGATCCTACGAATAAAACAACGAATAAAAGAAAATACAAATCTAAACCTCAACTAATACAAGTCATGTCAAATCCTCACACTACCCTCAGGTAGTGGCATAGACACAAGAATAACATCCCGATCAAAGACAACTCACATAGAATATACCATGTATGGCAACCTCAGTCCTAATACCCTACTTTCGGGGTAAATATCATGGGAGCATGAATGCAGTCTATGTAATATTCTATCAGAAACAACGTTATTTTTGTAAGGCGCTCACAATATCCTGTGACATCACCACCTTACTCAATAGCCCTGCGGAACGTAGGCATATCCGCCTAATCTGGAATGATGCATTATAGAGTGTAGTCTGCCACCGTCTCATTATAGCATACGAACTAACCCACTCTGTGTGTAGTCTCTCACGGTCTCATTGCAGGATACTAACTAACCCACTCAAGCATCCACAATATGATGAAATGCAAAATGCGTCGTTCTCTATCATGATAAATCAAAATATAGATTTACGTACCTCCAAGCACACGTGCGTGCTCAAATTCCAATATGCATACCCACATATACGACACACGTATATCAATGTGTGACTCGTATTTCGTGTTCACGATCAAACTCGTATAAAGAATCAACATGTGCAAAACCACCTCTATCGGTCGACCGAAGTACCCTCTCGGTCAACTGGCATATCGTGCAAAACATGCACACAAACAGATAGGGATCAGTCAACTGATGCCCCTCGTTCAGTCGACCGACCCGAGATAGCTCTCAGTAGTCAAGTGGCCTATCGGTTGACTGATCACCTTTGATCAGTCGACCGATCGACACAATTTAAGTTTCTATTTCTGGACTCAACTGCGTATGCAAGTAAATTTATCAAAAATGAAACTTTTTCAATGAAACTCGTGTGTTAAACTTAAATCAACATATTTAGGGTTAATTCTATTGCATGAAATCACAATTTAAAATTTGAGAATTTACACTAAAACCCTAACATGTTCATAAGTGTCATATGTGTGAGATTTTCATGAAAGCACCTACTTTAATCAAAACTCATGTTAAATCACGTTTAAAACTTGCCTCAAAACTCATGTTAAATCACGTTTAAAACTCATGTTAAATCATGTTTAATCTGGAAATCCATTATATATATTTTTAAATCAAAAAAATTAAATCTTTGCATCTTATAGTCTAAAAGAACAATCTTTATACGTAAACTAGGTTTTAAGGCCCAATAAAACCAAATAAAACTCAATAAAAACCAAATAAAAATAGAGATGGGATTGGAGGAGATGAAACTCGCCCCAAAACCTGTTGGAATCTCCAAGAGTGCAAGAAAATAGATTCTCCCTCACCAAACGCCGACGATCTCGCCCTCTTCTCGGTATTTATTTCACAAAGCTCTCAAAATTCACCAAAATAAATCTAGAGTTGCTGAGGGAAGAGGGTGGCTGCTAGGGTTTGGAAATATGATTTAACAAACCCGAAACAATTTAAAAAGACCCGAATCCAAATAAGACTGGGAATCTACTTGGAGTACCCGTCGGTCGACTGATGGCTTGCCATTAGTCAACTGATAAGCTCTTATCGGTCGACTGATTGGTAAGCATCAGTCGACCGACCCGAGGCATTTTCCAACCTACAAGGTTTTTGCTTACGTGCATGTTTTCACTTGTTTTGTGCATATTTAACACTTGTATACTCTCATATATACACTTAATTGATCTCAAATCAATTACTAACATACTCATTCATCTATAAATAATATTTATCATAATATAACTCATTTATTACTATTTACCATAGTATTTTCAAAAATTACGGGGTTTTACAGTTACAAGCCAATTGATTGGTTTGTAACCGAAACAGTTTTTGGCTGAGATTTAATCATTGTTCTCCAAGTAAAATCCAAGGATTCTTATTTAATGTTGTATGCTACAAATAAGGGTAGATTGTGAGGGGTTTGAGTGTGAATTTTTTTATAAGAACTCTATCTGGAGAGAAGGCTTACTCTTAATTGAGAAAACCTTTTAAAATTAAACTTTATTATAATTAATAAAAGAATATTTTGCATCTTCATATTTTTCTCTTCTTCTCTTTATTTGTTGATGAAGATGGAGATGAAGATAGGAGATTTGCCTTCAAGAGACTAGAACCCTCTTGCAATGTAAGTTTTTCTTTTTCTCTTTTATTTTTACTTAGATATTTATATCTTAGGATCTTTTTTCTTTTTTGTAGATTATATTTACTTTGATGCTTTGTAGAGTAAATCTACTTCCATGTTTTTATTTTTTATTATTTTCTTGCATTTTTATTTAGTAGTATAAATTTTCTTTCTTATATTTTTCATTTTGTAGTTAGATTTATTTTTATGTTCATAGTTTAGATCTTTATTTGTTTGTTCTTATTCTTACTTTTGTAGTTAGTTTTTATTTTTCTTGTATTTTGTCATCTTTCTTTCATATTCTCTTTAGTTTAGATTTTATCTTTTTATTCTCAAAATGTATAATTAAAATCTTGTAGGAATTCTAGAATTGTATGAAACTAGTTTGATTTCTTTTATAATTTATGAATTGCTCTCTTGTGCTTAAAATGATTATGTTTAGGATAATCAACTAGAGAACTAATTGGTAGAAGAATAATTTAATAATCTATGATTATCTTGGATGGTTTGATAGGTTATGCTTATGAATTTTAGAATTAATATCTAGTTGCTGTTTTTCTCATGAATATTAATTTTGCTTGAATAATAATTTGATAGGTTATATTTTTCTTAAGTAGTTTGATAGTTTATACTTAATAAATCTAAAATAAAATATGATAAAAAGGATAATAGTTCATAAATGCTAAGTGACATTGACTATAATGGATTCAATTTTAGGTTCCTTGTTTTTCTAATTGTTTTTCTCCATCTTTTACTTGTGATTTTCCTCTTTTTTCTTGATTTTACTTTATTTGTTTCTTATTTTCCTCTAACTTCTTCTCCCCTCTTAATGTTGTTTTGATTTATTTGCATGTAATCACACCCACTTTATCTCTCCAAAACCACATTTATCACTCTTAATTGTCCACACAATACACAACTTAGAAACCAATTTTCATGATCTCCTACATCACCTTCCTTGATGATTCGATATCTTTTATACTATAACTTAATAGTTGTGCACTTGCAACTTAGGTCTTATTTACCCCCTCTCAAGTTGTCGGTGCCGTTGCCACAGAAAGTTCTTATAAGTAGGATTTTTTTATTTTGGTTCTTTAACTTGTGTGTTTTCTTATGAAAGGACCTCTTTAAGGATTGAAGATCGGGGATTGAAGATTAAATATTGAAGATTGCTTAAGGTAAGTCCTCTTTCTAGTATTTTCAGTTCCACCACTTTAGTTAGTTTCTCATAATTAGAGACAATTAGGATCTAAAAAAATTTACTTTTGTCAATCCTAATAAAATTCGTCATCCACTTGGACAATTACTAACAAGATAATAAATTCGAAAAGAGCTCTCTTGCTCACATTTGTTTGATTGTTAACCCTAATTAAAAAGATTTTATTTTTGCATCCTTCTATAATTGCTTTTAATTTTTAGGGTTACATTGCATATAGTTAGTAGGAATTCATCAAAGTGATTTTAGCATCTTGATTTCACTCACTTGAAAATATTCATAAGGAAAAAACCCACTAATCAAGATAAGATGAGAGATTTCATTACCCTTTCCTTAGCATACAAATCACTAATTCCTCACTACACAAACACAAAACTTTTAAAACTCATTAGATATTGGTCCCTATTGACTCGAGCTCATTAAGAAACAAGAAATCATTAAGTGAATCGGTTTAAGTTTAATTGAATCTATCATTGTCTAAGGTAAGGTTTAGAGATTGTTTCAAGGCGTGCGACTCTGGACGGTCCGAAGAAGATAAACCATCCTCAGAAGGAAATGTTGTCGTC
>NC_033797.1:60926420-61001740 GCF_001876935.1 Asparagus officinalis
TCTAAATGGTTTTCTTTCTGTTGGCTTTCCTTTCTATTTCTCAGGTCAAGGATTCGTTTCTCTGGAAGTTCAGCTTTGTGACAAGCAGTCAACAAAGCGCCATGTAGCGAATGAAACAATTAGAATAGGAGCTCTAAGATTTCCTAAGCATAGCACCGAAGAAATGGTAATATATCCATTCATGTACTGGTGCTGCAAAGATTTGAATAAGCATTCTTTACATATATGGTTAAATCGGCTGTTTCACTTATGGTTCCTCTTTTTGAAAGTAGCGTGCAACAATTATTTATTAGTCAGTGTGTAATTGACTTATGAAGTTTCGATTTTTTGATATTATTTGTTCTCCTATTCTGACTAGAGCTACAACTGAATTTTTTAATTCAAAGAGGGAGGGATTTGGGGGAGAATTTTGTTTAAACTAGGAGTCCTCCTCCTCCTAGGGCTCATCTGGTCGTCCTCCTCTATTTATAATACATACTACCCCCCATCAATCAGCAAATTAATGTGAGTTGTTAATCAGTCCTAGTTAGAATAGAATTGTTAGTTTTGAATCCATGTTATTAGATAGAGTTCTAATTATAGTAGAATACCAGTTAGGATAGGTTTCCTAGTTATTGGTTATAAATATGTAAACAAGTCTTTGTAATTTTTAGAACGTGAAATAAAAAGAAATCACAAAAGGTTCCCTACTCCAATTTGTTGTTCCTGCTCCTCTAAAATCGGCTTCATCAACCAAAGACAGAGCATTTGTTCTCTGTTCTCTTGCTGTTCGGTCCCAAAGAAAACTCCCAGGTTCCGGTTTTACTTTGTAAACAACTGCAGGTTCTGTTTCTTCTCTGTTCGGGTTCAACATCAGAAACAGAGACTAAAATTCCTGCAGCAGAGTCCCTTGTGCTTGGTGTTCGGTTTCTCCAAAAATCAGACAGGAAAGTTTTGTTTTCAGGTTTGTATAAAAAGCTTACAGGTTGTGAACTTGGGTCGATCCTATTTCAAAGCCAACATGTCAGTCCCTTAAATCTTCAGTTTTCTTGCAATATGGTCCTTCTGTTAGAAAAACTGCTGACTTCTCTAACCCTAGTTGAGTTAATGCTTAACCTAACAACTCAGGTTACCTTATTGCCCCTGGGGTATACATTGTCCTTGCAAGTTTTGGGTTTAGAGGGAAGCTATCCATGGAAATGGCATTGGTTTTGGGTTTGAGGGAAGCATCAGACCATTGGTGAAGTAATTAAGAAGGTGGATTTAACTTGGTATAGATGGGGATACAATGAGTATTTTACCTAATTCCGCCACATTTAACGGTCATTAATAACGTCACCTAACACGAGGGACGGATTGGTAAGAAAAAAAAAATGAAGATTTAAGGGACTAATAAGCAAATAATGAGATTTGAGGGACTCTTTGGCAATTAAAGATGATTTAAGGGACCAATACACAATTAACCCTACCCAGTAGAGGCTCAAAATCCTTGCAGCGAAGACGGTCGATCCCAATTATTGTACCTAAGTATCGAAATGGCGTGGATAACCCATCCGCACGCCAAGAAGACTTGGTCTGCTTCCTTCTCTCATGTTCAAGTCACCCCCGGCCCTTTCAACCTGCAGGCTATACGCGATTTTTGACGCCGAAATAACTCTTGCCACGCCGAACATTGCGAACCTCGGCCGTGAGCTCATTCATTCTGTTGACCCCTTCGGATTCCTCCTTTTGCAAGAGAGCAACACACTGCAGCAATACCTTCATACGTGAACTCCTGGGAAAAGCGCTAGCTCCTCTAATCCTTTTAGATTCGGCACTTGCAAGTGTAACTTAATTACATGAAATCTAAGCCATTGTACGTAAATACTATCACATGCAATTACATTTCCAGTTGTTTGGTTAATTAAAAAAAAATTACAATTTGCAAGAGATCGAGAAGACGATGATTCACGGAAAAAGGGCATCATTAATTTCTCTCCCAAGTGGGGAAAGAAAAAACATAGATATGTTTTCTCATGTAGTGAAGAAAGAGAAGAAAATGGCGGAGGGGTATGAGGTTTTCTCAATTAAAGGCACATAGATAATTGTTGCTATTAGACCATCTCCAACCCATTGCATCAAAATGGTGCAAATTTTGCATCAAAATAGCGCAAAAGTCACATCAAACAGTAATACATCTCCAACCCATTGCACCATTTTTTACACCAAAAAAAATATTCTCAGTTTATTCCCTTTTATCTACTTTTTTATCTACTTTTATATTAATTAAGAGGTAAAAAATAAATATTTAAATTTTTTTTAAAACAATGAACAATAATGACGCGGATGAACAGTGGGACGTCATATTTGGCCTCGCACTGTTCATCTCCTCCAAAGTGCCGCAAAAAATACGGCACGGTTGGAGCTCAAACAGTTCAACGCAGCGGCATTTTGCCGTGTAAGCATCGAAAATTGCCTATAGGTCTCCGTGACCAGCTCAAAGCTAAGAGAAAATAAGGAACATCACTATCCAAGTCACAGAAGCTTGATTGACGTCGATGAACGCTTGAAGTGAATCGACGAACTACGTGAAGTTACGGGATTTCAGAATAATGAGGATATGAACTGATCGGGAGCCCCGCATCACTTACAAAAGGGGAAGCGCCGTATGTGTCCCGGTTTAATCCACAACGATCTAATCATCGGAGCTTATAAATCTCCTCGTCGGCTTTCCAACGCACTTTGAATCACTCAAATCCGAGTTCGGACGAAGAAATTACGGCGAGAACGGACAAATGCACGGAAAAGAACGTCTCAGCCTGAGTTGGGACACCCCGAGGTATCTCGGCACAAGCGAGACACCCCAAGGTGTCTCGGCCTCGCTGAGACGCCCTGGGGTGTCTCCAGTCCTAAAAATCGGTCGTTACGCGGTTTTAACCGCCCGGATTCCCTTGGAGCCTATAAATACAGCCTCAGGCCCTTATTTTTCGAGATCTGGAATTTTGGAGAATTGGCGAAGCCCTGCCGGATTGAAGATTGATCGAGTTCTTCAACGTTAGAGAGAGAGAGAGATTCTTCAGATCTGCACCACCCGCGTCCGATCCTTAGGATTATCCCGTTGCGATAATCCTAAGAAGAGCAATTATCTCGCTGTTGCTGAGATAAGCACTTCTGCTTCTAGATTCTTTCGCGAATCGACGGAGTTCTGGATCTGATCTGATTGTCAGGTAGTCCACGGATATCGACGTCCCCGTCACCGGCTAAAGACCCACGCAAGCAAGAAACGACGAACAGATCTTGTGTTATTTTCAAGAAAGTTGTAATCTTTCATTTTCTTTTGTTAAAATTTGAATTCTTTGTAAACGATTAATATTATAATTCAGCAATGAAGGTAACTTTTACCGAAAACAAACTGGCGACCACAGTGGGAGCCAACAGCCTCGTTGCCGAGGCTGTCATGACGCAACCGACATTCAAGATCCGGGTGAATGAAGAGATCGAATATGAGTTCGATCAACAAAAGTTTGAAGAGTACCTCTCTTCCTCCTCCCCCAGATCCGCCTCTCCAAGCAGGCGCAGGAAGGTCTCCTCTTTTCAGGCTTGAAGATCAAGGATCCCCTCGCCGCCGCTGCACCCATGCCCCGCGACGTCCCTGCGGCATCCAAAGAGGTCGAAGCTGTAGATCCAGACTCCTCCTCCGCCATGAAGATAACTGATGAAGGCGCTCCAATTTTGTCGAAGAGGGCACGCCAAAGATGGCGTCAACGCCTTGCGCGACAATTGGCCAAAGCTTCGGAGTCGATGGACGGGATCCGCTATAATGAGGATCTGAAATCAAGGCAGCGCCGAGAACAGCAACGGCGAACCGTCAACCCCTCCTCTAAGGCGGAGACGAACGAATGGGTCCGCGTCAAGAAGACTCGCTCTACTCTCGAGGAGCGAATCAAGAAACACCACGCATTGCTTGCGCATGCCCGAGTCCTTCTGCAGAAAGCGGAAGAGATGCAAAAAGAAGAGACGGTTAAGAAACCGCCCAGACGCAAACATGTGTGGGTACCAAAGGCAAAATCAGCACTTAAGTCAAAAGTGGACGAAGTTACCGTCCGGCCTTCTTCAAATCCAGATCCTGTTTCCCCTGTCCCCGCACCTTCGATGGAGCCGGGTAATAGTGTGGATCTCACAAAATCCAGAGTTCTTTTGAAAGGTCGCCTCGGTCCTTTACCGGAAGATCGAGGTAAAGGACCCATGAAGGAGCGATTGGGACCATTGAAAGGTCCCCAAACAACAATCCAGACTGGGGGTCGTACCAATCCCCCTAAGAAAGATAATAAAGGGAAAGTCCCTGTTACCGACCGCATTGGATTGTGGGTTGAAGTTCAAGAGCCCATTAGGTTTTCACGCTCACAAAAGCGTAAACCTGAACGAGTGACTTTTGGGGACGCCAATAAAGCGTCGTATCCCCAGAGGGAAACACATTTGTCCGATGATGATGCTATACCTGGGAGGTCGTGCCAACACCCTATGGGTTATTCCAGTCATCAAACTGACGAGTTGTACTATAGGGCTGGGGGTACAAATAAGTCCCGAAAAAAAAACGTTCGAGACACGGATTCTCATTGTCCGTGTGCCAACATAATCAAGGCAGTGTTATCAGAATGTTGCTGTTCTAAAGCCCCACGAAGAGTTTCTGTCTTTGAGAGAATCTCCACTAGAACGTCCGAGACCAAACCAAGATGCTTCCGCAGAAGGAAACCTGTTTTTCAGGAGGACGACTTTCCAGAAGTGTCCGTCAATATGACCGGGAGAGGGAAATCAACGCGACACTTTAGTCCAGATCAGTTTGCCGCGGTGTCCCAGCGTATAACTCGATTGCGATCGGGGACCAATAAACGAAGGGATTACCAGAGAATGCAGAAGGGACTCCCTTCAGATGATGAAACCTCAGATGTTTGCTCGGATGCTTGCTCGGATGCTTGCTCAGCAATGGCTTCCGATGACACCGCATCAAGTGCAGGACAACCCTACGAATCACTTATGATTAGCACCGAACAGATGGCTAAAATACTGGAGGATGCTTTGACCAAACAGAAAGAAAATTTTAAGTTTGAAATGGAACTGGCTATGCAGCAAATGAGAGAAATGCATGACCAGCAAATCGCGGCACTGACAATTCATCAAGGAGAGTCCAGCCGCCGCAATAATCCCAACCAAGTGGATAGCGATCGGGAGGCGAATGAGAACACCAATATGGAAACCCCGCCCGTTGATAACAATGCTAGGAGTGGACCTTTAGATGATAATAATACGAAGGATGACCATATCACTTCTCCCCAGAATCACTCGAAGAAAGATACGAGCGAGGATAAGAAAATGAGGGACTTGGAGAGCAAAATCAACGCGTTGATGAATGCTCAAGAAGTGAAGAGGTCCGGAATACCATGTCCATACCCAAGGGAGTGAGAATCAATTCTATACCCGACGAAGTTCAATTTGATCAATTTCACGCCGTTTGATGGAAAGGGTTCCCCTACCCAGCACTTAATATATTTTAAGTCTCACTTAGGAATAATCTCTGGGAATGAACCTCTAATGGTGCGGTTATTCGTTGGCACTCTTCGAGGAGCAGCCTTCGATTGGTATCACCGTCTTAAGCCGGGGAGTATCAATAGTTAGGATGACATGGAGGATATGTTTTTGACAAACTTCTTCGACGACGACACTGAGATTTCAATTGGTACATTATTTGACGAGAAACAGAAAAATGGTGAGACGGTTGAAAACTTCGTCAAGAGATTCCGGAACAAAGCGATGAACTGCAGGGATCCGGTCAGTGAAGACTTCATCCTCGAGACTTGTCACAATAATCTTTCATTGGACATCCTCGAAGCTATGGGAATGGCACCACCAAAGACTTGGAAAGATTTGAAAGTGCGAGGAGAACGAGCCGAAAGATTCCTTAAAAGGAAGAAGACTGAAAGGGGTCAGACATCAAATAATCCTCCACAACAGAATTTTATCCCTAAGGGTAAAGGAAAGGCACAAGCGAATGCAGTGGATGCGAACCAAACATTCGAAGTGCAAGCGTAACCGTAGCAGCAGCAGAAGGCGCCTCAACAGTCAAGATGGCAACAACAGCCTCAGAAACAGAAGACTTCGGAACCAAAATTCTCGAAGGTTTACTCATTCAAAGAGGATGAAGTTCCCAGTATTTTCAAATACCTTATAGAGAACAACAAGATTAAGTTGCCTCCGATCCAGGATCAGGAAGATGCTAAAAGAATTAATGATCCAAAGTACTGCGCGTTCCATAGAGCTGTGCATCATCCTACCAAGGCATGCTACGCCCTCAAGGACAAGATCCAGGCTTTAATCCATGTCGGGGTCATCACTATGAAGCAACCTAAGGAGAAGAACGTAGGTGCGAATGCAGTGTTGATCAGTTTCGGATCCGTTCCCTTGAACTGGTTTCAGCCCGAGCCAGTGATAAATGCGGCGGTGAAGACCGTGAATGATGATCCTCACAAACAACGTCAGAAGGAACTGGTGCCACACACAGCCCCAAATGGCGAGATTCTTTGGGTTCACCCCGATCTAATTGGAGATGAACAATGGACTGGATTTTTTTCTAAGAAAAGGACAAAAGGAAAATATAAGTCTTGTTGCGGAGCCTCCGCTATGCCAGGAGAAGATGACAACAGAATTCCTGCTTTCCCGCTCTCTGAAGATGAACAAGAGGCCTTTGCTACCAGGAGTGGGAATGAATACCACTTCAAATATCCGGATGCCTCCGAGCAGTTAGCCGAACAGGGGGTGACCAAAGCTATTCCCTCTAGGACATTGGCGGAAATGGGGGTGATCGCGACTCCCCCTGCACCCGTAGTTGCGGAGAAAGCCTAACAAAAGCAAAAAGGGAAAGAACCTCTACACCAGGAAGTCCAAAACCCGAAGCAGTCTCGGTTCAATCTACCGATTGGGAGAGACAAACCGAGAAGTTCAAACGCTCCACCCCATTTCGATATTATGATGCAGTTAGCTAATATACCAGCTAGAATAACGCTGTATGAATTGTTGCGTCTTTCAAAGGACACAAGGGAAGCGTTACAAGAGGCCTTGTCCAATTCCGAAGTTTTCCTGACTCGGATCAAGCCATCTCCTGAAGAACCAGAGCCGCCGGTCCAACACTGCAATCTCACGGCACACCACTTTCCCTGCATTTCTTTCACCAAAGAAGACATGCAGATGAAAAAATCAAGGCATGATCGGCCCTTATACTTCACCGGACATATTGGCTCCAGCGTTGTCAACCGGATCCAGGTTGATCCGGGTTCCGCTGTCAGCATCATGCCACTCCGATTGATGTATAATCTCGGAATACCGGCTAGCAAGCTAGCTTCCACGGGCACTACAATCTATGGATTCAACACCAGTGGGTCCAGACCATTGGGAAAGATTCGAGTAAAATGCCAGATCAGAGATTTGAAGTCAGAAGTCACCTGCTACGTGATTGACACGGAAACATCCTATAACTTACTTTTTGTTGACCATGGATCCACGGTAATCTTATAGTCCCATCAACTCTTCATCAGTGCCTCAAGTATGTGGACACTAATAATGAAGTCAAGACGGTGGTCGCGGACAAGCAACCGTTTAAGGGGTTGGAAAACTATTTTACCGATTCCCTTCTATACGGTGCCGAATCCGATACTGAACCATCGGCCCAAGGAACGGACAGCGAAGATGAAGCTGATACCGAAGCTGGGTTTGATTATGATGGTGGTTTTGTACTTAATGACATTGTACCAATTGTAATCAATCTTGACGATGAAGAATCATCGGAAAGTAGTTGTAACTGGCAACTTGCCGAAGATATTATAATAAATGATGATTTAGAGTACTCGTTGTGTTTTGATAATATCACTAAGGAGCTGTATGATAACCCTGACTTATATATGCCGCTTCAATCATCTTGCATGACAAAAAAGCAGGTACAAGATACATGCGGAACGACACTTGTCATCCCTGCAAAGACAGGGGGTGAAAAAGAAGTTATCTACGGTAAAGGAAAAGAATCTCTGATACCAGACCACTTCTTGGAAGAGGAAGACAATGATGATAAACCTACCCCTCATCTATTTAGGTATGACACAAAAGCGCGCGATCTCATGGAGAAGTATGGATATGATTTCACGCTCGGAGAAGGTCTTTGGTTTGGTCGAGGTCCGCGAGTTCCGCCTCGAATGGCCTATGTACCAAAAGGAAAACCCGATGATTATTATCGCCACAGAAGAGGTTTAGGTTATGTCGCATCGTCCGACGACGAATGTTGCTGGAAGGTCATCGATCAAATTGCTAACAAAGGTAAAAACGGGGATTCTTCTGAATCTTCAGCTTGGGATTCCGACGCTAGTCTTGGTGAAATGTTCAAAAGGCTGATGTTGAACATGGCTACGGTCGACCCTGCGACAATAGAGGAAGACGATCAGATACCAACTTGGGAAGATCCTTGGGTTCATCACCTAAACATGCAGTACGGTGATAGGTTTGAATAAAGAGAACCTCCTACCGAGGATCAAGTGGTCCAAGTGAATATGGGAAATGAGGATAATCCAAAGCCAATATTCATTAGCGACAGCCTCCCGCCCGAGGAGAAAGAAGAGTTAATCTCTCTTATCAGGGAATACATTGATGTGTTCGCCTGGAACTATGAAGATATGGCAGGACTCGATCCAAATGTAGCAGTACATCGTCTTAATATTAAGCAGGATGTCAAACCTGTCAAACAACAACAAAGACGGTTTCGTCCGCAGATGATGGAGGCAATCGAGTCCGAGGTTAAAAAGCTAATTGACTTGGGCTTTGTTAGGGAAGAGCAACATCCCGAGTGGCTTGCCAATATTATGCCGGTCCTTAAGAAGAATAGGAAAATCAGGGTTTGCATCGACTTTAGAGACCTCAACGCTGCTTGCCCAAAAGACGATTTCCCTCTTCCCATCACAGATGTTATCATCGACAATACGTGCGGGTTCGAGAGGATGTCTTTCATGGATGGGTTTTCTGGTTATAATCAAATAAAGATGCATCCGGATGATGAAAAGCATACTGTGTTTAGGACACCCCTCGGTGTTTTCTGCTACACGGTCATGCCCTTCGGCTTAAAGAAAGCAGGTGCTACATATCAGAGAGCCATGTCAAAGATCTTTCAGGAGCATCTCCGAAAGACTGTCGAATGCTACGTGGATGATCTGGTCGTGAAAAGTTGTGACAAGAAGGATCACATTAAAGACTTAAAGACCATGTTCGATTTGATGCGGACCCATCAATTGAAAATGAATCCTACCAAGTCTTTCCTCGGGATGTCCAGCGATAAATTCCTTGGATTCGTCGTCACCACTAAAGGTATTCACATCGACCCTGATAAAGTAAAGGCAATTAACTAAAGGTATTCACATCGACCCTGATAAAGTAAAGGCAATTAACGAATTACAACCTCCGAGAAATCTCAAGGAGCTCAGAGGATTCAATTAACGAATTACAACCTCCGAGAAATCTCAAGGAGCTCAGAGGATTGCAAGGGCGGTTGGCTTATATTCGTCGGTTCATCTCGAATCTTTCAGGAAAATATCAACCATTCTCCAAACTCACAAAGAAGGGCGTATCGTTCATGTGGGATGACGCTTGTCAAAAGGCATTCGAGAGTATTAAAGAATATCTCTCAAAGCCTCCTGTACTCGTTGCACCAAAATCGGGAAAACCGTTCTTGATTTATATCAAGGCGACGAGCCACTCATTAAGTGCATTACTTGCACAAGATGATGATAACGGTCATGAACAGGCAGTATATTATCTAAGTCGGACCTTGGTAGGTGCCGAATCCCGATATCCCATGATCGAAAGGGAATGTCTCGCCTTGGTATTCGCAATTCAAAAGATGCGGCATTACCTGGTAGGACAGACTATTTATGTTATCTCCAAAGTTAACCCAGTCCGAGTATTCATGACACAGCCAGCTTTCATGAATTAGCGTTTAGCAAAATGGGCATTGCTCTTGTCCTAATATGACCTGCACTTTAAACAACAGAAGTCGGTAAAAGGACAGGCCATCTGTGACCTGTTGGCAGCTAACCCAACTACGGATACTACTGAGATATATGACGATCTGCCAAATGAAACCCATGAAGTCAACGCAACTTCGTACCAACAAGTATGGCATTTGTACTTCGATGGTGCTTCTCGAGTGGCTAATGTAGCAAGTTCTCCCGGATGTTCTAAGATTTCTTCTGGAGTTGGAGTCGTCTTAGTTTCCCTAGGAAAACATGTGATGCCTCGAGCCTACTCGTTGACCGAGCCATGCTCAAATAATGTAGTCGAGTATAACGCGCTACTCATAGGACTCAATTTCGCTAAAGAACTGGGGGTTGAGTATCTCTAAGCTTTCGGCGATTCTCAACTAATAGTTAAGCAAGTTCAAGGGGAGTATGAGGTCCGAAGTCAGGACTTAATACCGTATCATAAGATGGCTGTAGAGATGGCAGAATCGTTCGAAGGATTCTTCATCGAACACATTGCGCGGTTACAGAACGCTTACGCAGATGCGTTAGCAGCATTAGCCGTATCTCTGGCGCAGCCTCCTGAAACAGAACAGTTTGTTACAGTAAGGACTCACCAACTCCTGGTGCTAATCTACGATAAAAATAGCGAGGAAGAGGATATTAAGGAAGTATGCTCAACTCAGATCGATTTTGAACCCCAAGATTGGCGTTTCCCCATCATCGATTACGTCTTGCATGGAATCTTACCAGAAGACGTGAAGGAAAGGGATTCAATCCGACGAAGAGCACCGAGATTCTACTATAATACGAAGAGTCGAATGTTGTACCGCAGGGGGTACGATGGTTTGCTATTACGTTGCTTATCGACTAAAGAAGCTGAAGAAGTCCTTAAGGAAACACACGAAGGGGTTTGTGGTGCACACTAACCCGGCCCCAAACTTTATGACCGCATCAGAAGAATGAGATATTTTTAGCCTTCTATGATGAGTGACGCAGTCACGTATGCTCGTAAATGTCATGCGTGTCAGATACACGCGAATTATATGCACCAACCTCCGGAGCATCTGCATCCTTCGGTTACATCATGGCCATTTGAGACCTAGGGAATGGATATTGTTGGTCCTATAAATCCCCCGTCAATCAAAGGTGACCAATTCATCTTAGCAATTACTAACTACTTCTCCAAATGGGCTGAAGCGATTCCACTCAGAGAGGTTAAGATAAGCAACGTCATTGCATTCATCAAACACCATATTATCTACCGGCATGGCATCCTAAGACGAATCATACATGACAACGGTCCTCAATTTGTTAGCAACGCCTTCATCAGGTTTTGTGAGAAGTTCAAAATTCAGAACGTCTCGTCAACAGCTTATAATCCCACAGTAAACGGATTAGCTGAAGCCTTCAATAAGACTATCATAAAGCTTTTGTCAAAACTCGTGAAAACTAATAAACGAGATTGGGATGACAAGCTTGGCACGACGCTATGGGCCTATCGTACCACGGTGCGTACACCGACGGGAGCGACCCCGTATTCTTTGGTGTACGGGTGTGAAGCTGTCCTTCCGTTGAAAATACAGATTCCGTCTCTTCGAATCGCTCTCGCAACCCAGATGACGACCGAAGAACAACATCAGAAACGTCTCGAAGAACTTGAGATGCTCGACGAAAAGCGCTTAGAAGCTCAACAGCATATTGAGTTCTACCAAGCCAGAATTTCCCGAGCTTTCGACAAGAAGGTTCGACAATGGAGTTTTAAAGAAGGAGATTCGGTCTTAACTGAAAGACGGCCTATGATCCTTAACTCCAAGAAGAAAGGCAAATTTGAGCCCAAATGGGAGGGACCATTCGTAGTAGAGACAGTCTACTCGAGTGGCGCATGTCGCCTGGTCACCAAGGATGACGACCGGCTTATGATGCCGATAAACGGCAAGTTCCTAAAAAAATACTACCCTTAGTACCTTCAGGATAACCAATGTATCGGGAAGTTCCCGGAAGAATACCACGTATAGTATTCTTAGGGATAACCCAATCACTGTAAAAGTGATAAATAAGACTTCTACATTTAAACCTTAAATGTCAGAATGTTTCCTTTTACCAAATTCACTAACTCTCATGAGTTATTTTGTTGAGACGAGATTCAATCCTTTTAACAGATTAATCTTTCCTCGTAAAATCCCCCACTGATCAAATCAATTGACGGTGGGTCTACCAAAATTTCTATCCGCCAGTCATTGGCAGTTCTCGGACTCAACTTGTTAGGTCTTAATCACTTAGCATTGAAGTCCTCCATCGAGTGAAAGTACGAATCGACATTCTCATTGCTTCTAGTATACCACTCTCTTTGCTTTCAGGTCAAACCTATAAAAGTTAGGGCTAAAGCCAAATTCTCCTCTCGATTCCTTCCATGAACGAGAGGTCCACTTCCAATTCGAGCAATCAAACCTATAAAAGTTAGGATTGTCTCCGACCTCACTTAGTCAAACCTACAGATAGTTAGGACTAAGATCAAGTCAACCCTCTCGATAAACGAAAAAAAACTTCTATCTTTTCCCTTTCAACCAAACCTATAAAAGTTAGGGTTGAAACCGGGATTTCCCCTCAATAAATGAGGAATTCTTTTCTTGGATCAAGCGACAATCCTATAAAAGTTAGGGTCGTTTGAATCTTTTTGATTCTCGGAATGGAGATCCCATTCCTAGTTTCATCTTTCCGGATTCTGGGGGTGGAGATCCCACCTCGAGTCTTTTTTCCAACTGAAGGTAGAATATAAAATTTTACCTCTTCAGTGCTGGGAGATAGAATATAAAATTCTTCCTCTTCCATTTTCCAGTCCGTCTTTACCCTGAGAAAAGACACAATTCCCAACTTCCAATCCGCGCACTTCATGCACGGGGAATTTTATCTCGACTCCTAAATAGAGATAAGCCTACGCCTAACACACGTTGCCGGTTTAGTCTTTCGCCGATTAAAAAAGACACCAGAGTCCAAATCTGGGGAATTTTATCCCGAAACCTAAGAAGGGATAAGTCATCGTCTAATACATGGTGCTGGGTACCTTTTCCCCATAAAAATGGTGAAGTCTATGTATTCAAAGTCATAGCATCAAGTCTAAGAGAAGTAATTCTCTTAGCACAACGTTACATGTGAAACGGATTTTAATAATTCACATGCTAGCCCGATTCAAACGGTAATCGATAAAGGCACATCAAACCAGTTGAAGGCTGGGGGTTTGCCAAAAATCCTAAAGTCTATGTCTAACACACATCGCCGGTTTAGTCTTTCGCCGATTGAAAAAGATACCAGAGTATAAGTCTGGGGAATTTTTGTTGGCCTTCTTGTTTTGATGATGATTTACAAACAATTTACTACTAATGTTGTTTGTCTAGTACTTGTGCATTCCTATGCATTGTAGACAAACAACGTTGTTGGAGGATGGATGGAATAGAGCTTCAACGATCATATCCAAAGGAGGTTGGCGGAATATCGGTGAAGCTTATGCAATTCAAGTTAAAGATCGAGTTCAAGCTTCATCCACAAATATATCAAGTCAAGCCTATTGAAGATCAAGATCAAGCTTTGGTATATTTAGTTTAGGTTTTATATTATGTGTGTTAGATACTCTAAGCTCAATATCATATACACACACGTATTTGGTTTCTAAGCTCAAATATTGTATTCTCAGTTTATAGACTTAACAATCATCATAAGTGATATTTGAAAATTTCTTTCTCTGACATGTTTATCTACATGTTTAGAAACTTTTCTCCAGTTTTTACTATTTTTGGAGTTGATTTACTGTGCCAATTGATTTTACAAAATCGTATATGTTAACAGTTTTTCAAAAACTGTAAATTTGTGTTCAAATATTTATTTCTCTCAACTGGGAAAAGATTTTTCAGATATTCTTTCTCTGACATGTTATTATATATGTCTAGAACATTTCCACAAAATTTCAAAGTTTTTGGAGTTCATTTACTATTTTAAATTGATTTTACAAAACAGCTGTACACTGCTACAGTAACTCCGGTCGACCGGACATGTCTCTGGACGTTTCTCAGCTTTGCATATGGCTCTCGGTCGACCGTACCGGTCGACCGAAGTTACTGTAGCATCCGACCGTTGCACAGTAATGGCTAGTTGCTGTTTTTTGTTTTTAATGGTTTTTTGGGGTTTTTGGGGTTGGTTTCTTCAAGCCTATATATACCCCTTTGTCATAACTATTTTCTATCATCTAAGAGAATTTTAAAACAAGTTTAAGAAAGTTTTAATCAAGGGTTTAAGTTTGTTTAAAGTGTGTTTATAAGCTTTTAAGCATTTGAGTGTTTTGTGTTTGTGAATTCAATTTCACAAGAACAAGTGGAGATCATCCTTTGGTGTTTGAGCATTCACTCTTCTCCTACTCTCTTGTCATCTTTAGAGAAGTGTTTCTAAACTCATCTAGCAATTTATTATTTTGATTATAATTTCCATAAGCTAGATTTATATTGAGTTTAGTTTAATCGTTTTATTGATACTCTTTGTTCACACACAACCTATTGAGCTTATTGTATTTACATTCATAGTATAATTTGGGGTTGTGGGTTTGTGACTAAGAGTTGTGCTTAATTGAGTTCTCACCTTGTTTAGAGAACAATCAATTGATTTATATTGTGCTTAATTGTGAGGATTCACTTGTAATACACTTGTACACCGAGAGAAGTGTGTGGTGAGAGACGGGGTCGAATCCAAGAGGAGTGGCGTCGGTTGACGTGTCTAGGGAGAGGTTGTAATCGAGCACTTGAGGAGGAGGACACGCGCTAGGACCAACACTTAGTGTGTGAGGTGTGATTACATAATGATTGTATTGTGAGGTGTAAATGTTGTTCGGGTGAACGTAGAAAACCCGGTTGAGATAGTGGAGATCTCCTCGAGGTGAGGAGCGGAGACGTAGGTCGTGGGGACCGAACTCCGTAATCATATTGTTTGTTTGTGATTGCATTGGCGCACTTACTTTTATATCTTATATCGCCTTTATATATTGCTTGTTGATTATATTGCCCACTATTTAGTTTAGATTGTTTACCCTTGAGTTTATATATCCTTGCACATACATTACATATATCTCTTTGTTAGGATATATCTTGTTGTTCATATTACTTATCCTAGCTCATATACATTGTTGTATTTTATACTTGCTAGGATAACTTGTTAATTATTTTTAATTGGTATTAAATCGGATTAGATTATCTTAAGACCCTAATCACCCCCCTCTAGGGTCTAACAATTGGTATCAGAGCTTGGTGCTCTTTGATTTAAGGTCTAATCACCTTGAGTTAAAGATCCAAGTTATTTTATTGTGCTAATCTTGTTTTGATTGCATTTGCATCTTGCTTGCATATTTTTACGAATTATGGATATGAATGATGTATCTTCAATGGTGTTTTAGATTCAAAATATTTGTTCAATCTAAAAATATCGATTTATGGGAAATCATTGATTGTGCTTATATTGTGCCCACGTTGGAGAAATCCAAGTGGAGCAAACATGATAAAAAGATGTTTATTATGAACAAGCTTATGTTAGAATTTTTATTAAATGCATTTGATTCATTTATGTCTAACAAGTTTGATTCTTTTGATATTGCTTACACCTTATGCAAATTTATTGAAGCACATCAAGGAGACTTGGAGGCGATCCGACAAGATTTGGAGGATCCCGCTTCAAGTTCATGTGGAGCATCATGCACACGGCCACTAGGCGATAGCCCTAGTGAGGCTTGCGAGTTCATATCTACTAATGATTTACCTAATGATGAACTTGCTTGTGCTAGTGAAAAATTATTGCATGCCTTTAACAAATTACAAAATGATTTCATTAATTTACAAAGTACGCATGAAATTTTGAAATCCGATCATGAGTCCTTAACTTCTAAGTTTGAAACTATTTCTAATGAAAATATGATCCTTAAAGAAAATAATGAAAAATTAAAATTGGATCATGATTCTTTGCTTTCAAACTATTCCAAGTTAACTCATGAAAAAGATAATGCCAAGTTAGAAGTAGAGAACATACAAAATAATGTTGCTTCCTTTATAAATAACTATTTATGTTCTACTTCTAAAAATGCATATGTGCCTAAAAATAAAGATTTGAATCTTATGAATAAAAGCATTTCATCTTTAGATTCAACTTTAAAAACATGCATTAATAATCATAAGAGGCTTATGGATATGTGTGCCAAGTCTAAGTCATCATCTACTCATCATGCATGCATGTATAGCAAAGTTTATAAGTGTTCTTTTTGCGGCCGTAAAGGCCATCTAGCTAAATTTTACTATGATGCACACAAACCTAAAAATTCTAATGCTCCTTGTGCATCTCATGTAGCTTCTTCATCTTGTACACTTACACATTTACATGCTCATTCTCACAAAGCTCATCATAAGCATGCTAGTGTGTTCAAGTGTGATATTTGTGGTCGTTTTGGTCATTTGGCCGAATATTGTTTTGATTTAAAAAGAAAATCTTCTTTGCCAAATGTTTCTAGTAGACCACATATTTTTAAATGTGATATTTGTGGTAGATATGGCCACTTAGGAAAGTTTTGTTTTGATAAGGCTTCTCATTTGCAAAATAATTTTAAAAGACCATCTATGTTTGCAAATGTTTTTAATGTTTCTCGTGCATGAAAAATCTTTTTGTTATGAAAACAAATTTTCTTTGATCAAATCTTTTTTGTTTTCATGATTATTGATCTTATTTTGATGAGAGGTTTGTGTCTATATAACCCTCCGGGTTTATTGGGTGTTTATTCCCAAATCATGTTTACCGGATGCTTAAATGATTATATGGGTTGGAACAAGCTCAAGAGCTTGATATAATTGTTGCCTCTCTCAAAAATTGTGTTTTGAATTGTTGCTTTTGAATTCATTATAATTCACTTATATGATGATATTTATGTGTTTGTGCTTATGGATCATCTATTCGTGGTTTATAATGTATTCTATGAGTGGTTTGATCAAGTTATACAAAGAAAATTTTTCTTTATTGATCAAACATTGGTTTTGGACTCAAATCTTGATTTATGATTTCATTTGGTTGATTTTCATTTGAAAATATTTTGCATGATTCTCATGTTCCTTTTCTTTTGATCTCATAAATCTACTTTTATACATATTTTTTATGTTCTTTGATATGAGACACTTCTTTTTCATATTGACATTTTATATGTGTTCTCATTGTCTTTTTGTATGTGAGTGGTGTTTAGCATATTTTTCATTTATGCTTTCTCACATATGTTTGCCATGTTCATAATTGTATATTTTCCATATGGCAATTTGATAGGGGGAGCTATTCCCTATATTTGCTTTATACTCACCTATGCTTATTGATAGGGGGAGCTTTCGTTCTCTTCTTTCTTTTTGGTTTCCCCTTTTTGATATTGTCAAAGGGGGAGAAATATTGTGAGTATATGTATATTCTTTCTTGTTTATATGCATGTGAATTATAATTTATATGTTCATTTCCTTTCATGCATATATCCTTTTTGTAAATTGTTTGTCATCATCAAAAAGGGGGAGATTGTTGGCCTTCTTGTTTTGGTGATGATTTACAAACAATTTACTACTAATGTTGTTTGTCTAGTGTTTGTGCATTCCTATGTATTGTAGACAAACAACGTTGTTGGAGGATGGATGGAATAGAGCTTCAACGATCATATCCAAAGGAGGTTGGCGGAATGTCGGTGAAGCTTATGCAATTCAAGTTAAAGATCGAGTTCAAGCTTCATCCATAAATATATCAAGTCAAGCCTATTGAAGATCAAGATCAAGCTTTGGTATATTTAGTTTAGGTTTTATATTATGTGTGTTAGATACTCTAAGCTCAATATCATATACACACACGTATTTGGTTTCTAAGCTCAAATATTGTATTCTCAGTTTATAGACTTAACAATCATCATATACATATTTTATCAAGTCTATATAATCATTGTGCAAAGTTTTAAAACATTGTTTATGTCAAAACATCAAACTTCATGTATATCACTTTTTTTCATGTTTTGAACACTTTTGAAAAATAATGAGATTTCACAATTGGGAAATGCAAATTGGAAAATTCTTTTTGTAACTTGTTTAAAATATCATTTTCAAACATTTCTCAAAGTTTCATCAAGTTTGGAATTGATTTGTTATGTTTAAAGGAATTTACAAATTCACGTTTTCGTTCGTGCACATGTTCGTGCATGTTTTACAAAACTGATGATTTTTCGCAAATGAGAAGTGATATTTGAAAAATTCTTTCTCTGACATGTTTATCTACATGTTTAGAAACATTTCTCCAGTTTTTACTATTTTTGGAGTTGATTTACTGTGCCAATTGATTTTACAAAATCGTATATGTTAACAGTTTTTTAGAAACTGTAAATTTGTGTTCAAATATTTATTTCTCTCAACTGGGAAAATATTTTTCAGAAATTCTTTCTCTGACATGTTATTATACATGTCTAGAATATTCTCACAAAATTTTATAATTTTTGAAGTTCATTTACTATTTTAAATTGATTTTACAAAACAGCTGCGTACTGCTACAGTAACTCCGGTCGACCGGACCGGTCGACCGGACATGTCTCTGGACGTTTCTCAGCTTTGCATATGGCTCTCGGTCGACCGTACCGGTCGACCAAAGCTACTGTAGCAGCTGACCATTGCACAGTAACGGCTAGTTGCTGTTTTTTGTTTTTTAATGGTTTTTTGGGGTTTTTGGGGTTGGTTTCTTCAAGTCTATATATACCCCTTTGCCATAACTATTTTCCTTCATCTAAGAGAGTTTTCAACCAAGTTTAAAAGAGTTTTAACAAGGGTTTTAGATTGGTTTAAGTGTGTTTAAGAAGCTTTTAAGCATTTGAAAGTTTGAGTTTGAGAAATCAATTTCACAAGAGCTTGAGGAGATCATCTATTGGTGTTTGAGCATCCAACTCTTCTCCTTCCACTCTTGATCTATTGAGAAGTTTTCTAAACTCAATCTAGCTTTATATTTTACATTATTTGATTATCATTTTATTAAGCTAGTGTTCATATTAAGTTTAGTTGATTTTATTATCTCTTTGTTCACACACAACCTATTGAGCTTATTGTATTTACATTCATAGTATAATTGGGTTGTGGGATTGTGTAACTTAGAGAGTGAGCTTATAATTCATTCTCATCCATTATAGAGAACAAACACTTTGTATTGTGCTTAATTGTGAGATCACTTTGTAATACACTTGTACACCGAGTGAGGAGTGTGTGGTGAGAGTCGGGGATCGTCCCAAGAGGAGTGACGTCGGTTGACGTGCCTAGGGAGAGGTTGTAACCGAGCACTTGAGGAGGAGGACACGGGCTAGGACCAACACTTAGTGTGTGAGGTGTGATTGCATAGTGATTGTATTGTGAGGTGTAAACGTTGTTCGGGTGAACGTAGAAAACCCGGTTGAGATAGTGGAGATCTCCTCGAGGTGAGGAGCGGAGACGTAGGTCGTGGGGACCGAACTCCGTAATCATATTGTTTGTTTGTGATTGCATTGGCGCACTCTTTTATGTTCATATCTTATATCGCCTTTATATATTGCTTGTTGATTATATTGCCCACTATCTAGTTTAGATTGTTTACCCTTGAGTTTATATATCCTTGCACATACATTGCATATATCTCTTTGTTAGGATATATCTTGTTGTTCATATTACTTATCCTAGCTCATATACATTGTTGTATTTCATACTTGCTAGGATAACTTGTTAATTATTTTTAATTGGCATTAAATCGGATTAGATTAACTTAAGACCCTAATCACCCCCCTCTAGGGTCTAACAATTTTATCCCGAAACCTAAGAAGGGATAAGTCATCGTCTAATACGCGGTGCTGGGTACCTTTTCCCCATAAAAATGGTGAAGTCTATGTATTCAAAGTCATAGCATCAAGTCTAAGTGAATTAATATTCTTAGCACAACATTACATGCGGAACGGACTAAAATAATCCGCATGCTAACCCGATTCAAACGGTAATCGGTAAAGGCACATCAAACCCGTTGAAGGCTGAGGGTTTGCCAAAAATCCTATAAGTATTATGATAAAAGATGAACATAATTAAATCAAATGCTGGGTCTCTACTAACAGATCAAGTCAAAGCATATAATAAAAAGTTCATCGGCTCGAACGCAGTCGGCGATCAGGAATACGAAATTCTAACTTAGAAAGTCTATCCGCATAACTCTGCTCAAGTTCTGCCTGCAGATCAGCTCGGACAGACTCTTCGGAATCGCTCAAGATCTTCTCGGACAGACTCTTCGGAATCGCTCAAGATCTTCACGGCTTCATTCTTCAGCTTCATCAATCTCTCCTGTGTAGATCCTAGTCTCTCAAGTGCCTATCCACGAGAGTTCTCTAATCTAGCCAGCTCTTCTGCGATGATAGCACTGGACTCCTCTGCATACTTCAAGGCCTTCTTCAACCTATCTACTTCCTCACGGTTGGAATCCAAAGAACTGAGTAATTCGGCTCTATCCGTATCCTTCCTCGCAAGAGTAGCCATCAGCTGCACAATAGAATTCTCATGTGACTGAAGCTCACTGCCAATGGAAGATCTCAGGTCGCGCCACTGTGCCAGTCTATGCTCCAACTGAGAAGATACGAAGGAAGAAGCTCCATTAACCTTTAACTCCTCCAACTCTCGGATTTTAGACTCCAGAATAACAAAGTCGGCAGTGAGAGAATCAGCCAACTCTGGAAATCCCTCTTCTCTGATCATCGTCATGTAGCGAGAAAGGGAACGTCTGAACTGGTCAAAACAATATCCTCGATGAAGAAGTTTCTCGATCATGCTGTCAAAAAAGAGGACAAAAAAACCGAGATCCGTGCGGAAAATGTCTTTGTTAGGATCAGAATCAGACAAAAGGGCGAGAACATGTTCATATGGAGAAGGCTGAGATCCTACAAGCAATCATGTTGAAGAGTAAGAAATTCTTGAACGTGATAAAATTTAATTTAAAGCGAATTGCAAGCATACCAAGACCAATAGAGGTCCTCGTAGGCTGAGGTCTGACGATCGGCTCCGTTAGTCTAGTCTCAACGGGCTCCGAGATGACAGCAGATGGGGTCGTTGAGGGTATATCAATCTCTCTAGGTAAATCGGCAGTGCCTCTCGGCGGTGAAGGAGAGACACCATCGTTATGCAAGCTAGAGGTCCTAGAAACTGTAGTCGCATCAGTCATGACGGCTGGTCCTATGATTACACTTCTTTATTAGTCAAATGGAAATTTAGACAAATAAAGAGGATCGTGGTGATAGGATTATATGCATACCCGCAGGTCCATCACCCTCTGGCAAACTGGAAATGCTAGGAATCGTAACTGTATCAGTCCCGGTGGCTGGTCCTGTGATTACGCTCCTCCATTAGTCAAGTAAAAATTCAGACAAATAAAAAATCACGGTGATGAAGATTATGTGCATACCGGCGAGTCCATTATCCTCAGGTAAACTAGAGATGCCAGGAATCATGACGGCATTAGTTCCAGTGACTAGTCCTGTGATTATAATTCTTTGTCATTCAGATAAAAGACCTGACAAAATGAAGAGAATTAGATACATACCTGCAGACGAATCACCCTCAAAGGATGGTCCTGTAGCCCCTCTGGTGGCCTGCTCAGCCAGCATGTCGACTAACAGTCTAATGTCGGATCCTGAGAAACTTGGTGCTGAGACATACGCTTGCTCCTCAAAACCTATATCATGGAAAGCCTCATCCTCAACTGGTCTCTCTAATACGGCTCCTGCATGAGAATTTAGGTGTTGGATATATACAAAAAAGACGGGAAAAGAGAGAAGATCTCAGATTTACCCGCAGTGGCAGCTGAAGATTCTTTTGCCTCGGTGTCCATGCCTGGACTCTTCAATTTGTCTAAAAGAGAATGAATCACGGAAAGCTATTAAAGAAAAAAATAAATTCTAAATTCCCTAACTCCTTTAATTACTGCTCAGATAGTATGTTATTGGAATTAGATATACCTGAGCATAGAACTGTCGGCTCGACGTTATCAACTTGCTCAGCATCTCTGCTTGTTTCGATATCCATAGGTTCATCATGAATGGCATTACACATCTGCTGCACGAAGCTATCCAAATGGCTAGGATCTGAAAATACAGAGTCTCATGGAAGTTCACCTTCTTCATGATTTCCTGAAACACAGAACATGATTAGATTCAACGAATCCAAAAGAGAATCATCTCAAAGCAATAAAGACAATAGGGTATTACCCTCTTCCCCGCCAATGGTGCCTCCTAACTCTGCTCCGTAAGTGCACCGACCAGTATGTGGTTTATGAGCGGTCTTCTTCCGTTTCGGAGTACGAACTCTTACAGAACCAACAGGTCGTTCATGCATGAACTTAGTGCGTATCTCAACCTGTGCGGGAGCTTTGCCGCTAGGCCGAGACCTCGTATAGCGAGAAGCAAGCGACTCGTGCTCGTCAACCATTCTACCTGGGGTGATAAGAGTCATCTTGTTAGGATAAGTGAATAAGACTTTTCGCTCTGGCTTTTGAAAAGCCAGTTGAGATCTAGAAAGGGTATAACGTTGATGCCAACAAGAGAAAGCCAGATTTGTTAACTCTGAAAAGAAAGAGTCTGACAAACCTGCATCAGGTTTCTCCCCGTCGGTATCTATGTCCACATATTCTTCCTCAGAAGTCTCGTCTTCATCACCAGTAGGAAGGAGCTCTTCGGCATCCTCCACCATGTCTCTGCTCGAAAGGGAAGGTTTAGCAGTTTTTTCCCCTGTTTCTTCAAAAGCTCGGCCTTACGAGCAGCCTTGATAGTGATTTGAACCAAGTGCTCAGCCTTCAACTCTGAAAGAGTCCTCACGCCTATAAACTCATTGGCAGAAATGAACCACTTGCAGCTGAGAAAAGTAAGCAACGACTTGCGCTTAGATGAAGGAAGAGCGAAGTAGGCTCTAGTACAGTCCACCATAGTCCAAAGCCATGCCCGGACGCCATCAATAAGCCCTCCCTTAGTCCTCAAACCACAGCTCAGATTCCCAACATACAGCTGGTCGTAACCAAACTGGCGAGCAAAGCGACACAGAAGGTAAGGCTCTATGTGACAATGGTTCTTCACCCGAAGAACAAGATATCCAACGCGGATGTTCACCAACCAACGGAAACAACCAGCGTCAAGAGAAGTCCGACCAGTCCTGGGTTTCTCCTTATCAATCAACACATCATCGTAATGGCCTGAGAAGCGAGGAAAACACTTGAAGAACTCCCAGCTCTTACGAACTTGGAGCTCTCGCTGTACATCAGTGAACGTCTTCCCGAACCATTTGCTCCTTTCCAACAGCTGCACAAAAGGAACGGAGACATCAGCAGTACTAGGCATCGACATCTAATCAGGACGATGAAGAACGAGCCACGCCATCAGATATGTATACGGAAGCTCGACCTTTACAGAAATAAGCTCAGTCGACGGTTCAGGACCCACCTGTGTAAAACCATCGACCAAATACCTAAGCCCACAATGGATGCCAGCAACCATCGCCGGAAACAAAGAAAGCTCCCTCCCGTAAGCTAGTTGAGCGGCAGGGAAGAGCACCTCAAGAGGTAAGGCATCAGAAAACTGATATGGAACGACGCACTTCTTCAACCAGATGGCAAGATAGCCTGCTAACCGAGTCCTGGGCTGAATAGACTTATGTGCATGGCCAAGAAATGTCCGAAACTTGGTCCCTGCAGAAAAAGCTCCCTCAACACCGGCAGTAGTATAGGAGCAAGCTTCGGCCTTTTCCATCAACTCATTAATGGCAGAAGGTGTCAAAATGTCTAACTCACGAATGGTTTCGCTTGGACCATCCTCCAAATGCTGGAATAGATAAACGGCGAACTGCTTCAAGCTGATCTGTCTCTTCCTCTTCGCCTGAGTGGTCACTTTGATTAGAGATGTGTAATAGTGACACGTAAGATCCCAAAGCGTGTCGTACATATCGGGCGAATCCTTCTTCATCCACTCCAATTGCATGTTCGAGGGAAAGTACTCCTAGTACGGACAATCCCCCATCGGAAGGCCAGAAATTTTATGCATCTCATGCAAAGCTAATCCTAACTCTCCACCGCAAGTCAGGAAGGTGTTACTATCAGGGACATATGTTTCTAATAATGCTAGAAAGTGGTGACAGCTGACTGGGAATCCATATATGGTAGCCCGTATAGGCGCATACAACCCGCTGCTTCTCAGATCACCCTCCCAACGTCCCAAGACATAACTAGTCATACGGGTCCACCATCCCTTGGGTTGTGAGTAAACCCAACCAAAACATCTGAAATCTGGTGGAGGTAACTTCCTCCCAAGCTTAGCCAAACGATTCCTCACAGTAGGAACAGCTGCTGACACCTCGTCTGGGGGTGTGGTATCAAGACCCAGAATCCCTGGTCGAAGACCACGAATATAATTATGCCCATCAGAGCCTGGAGTCTTATGGTGGGAGATATATCCACAATGAACTCGGTCGCCATCATCTGTGAGATTCCAGGGCATCCGTCGCTGTACAGCCTGCCCCTTCAAATGAGTAACGGAATGCTGACGGGGAATGAAAGGAATATAAAGAAGAGCTCCTTCATCATTATTCAACCAATGCTCATCAGCAAAAGTCAACCTAACCGGATCCTCAACGGAATCTCCAAACAGATAACCAGGCCTCTCTAAAGCCTGAGTGGAAATGGAGTCTGCAGTAAAAGGGGCATCGATGATCAACTGGCATAATGAATGGTGTCCCCCATCTCGTATCAAACGGCAGGACTCATTAGAACGATCCCTATCAAACTGAGGAAGTGGACCAATAGCCTGCCTGTCAGCAATAGAAGAGAAAACCTCCCCACTGCAACTAGTAGTAGCATGAGGGGGAAGGCTATCCGCAGGGAATTCAACTGCAACAAAACAAGGGTAGAGTCAGAAAATTATTCATGAATTATACAAGAATTAAATCCATCTCACAAAAGAGCGAGATAGGATCTTCCATTAGGCAATTGGCGAGACGATTTTGAGTGCCCTACACTGGAAGAGCGATATGCATCATCACGTAAGCAACGTGGTAACATACCCCGACCTATACAGTGTAAGACAACATGAAATCGCCCCAATATGCCAAAAGATTTGAATTGGCCAAGAAAAACAAGTCCGAAACCTCGATCCCCGGGAAGGAGGACGTCGGCTCTTGCCGAATGACCCGCGAAGGGGCCAAACGAGGATATAGCAGGACCACGAGTTTCCTGAAACCTCGATCCCCGCGAAGGAGGATGTCGGTTCTTCCCGAATGACCCACGAAGGGGCCAAACGAGGATATAGCAGAACCACGAATTTCCTGAAACCTCGATCCCCGCGAAGGAGGATGTCGGTTCTTCCCGAATGACCCGCGAAGGGATCAATCGGGGATACAGAAAGCACACAACACACGTGCTCACCCCCAAAAGAGAAAGCCGCGGAGGAAGATGTCGCGGGAGCCTCCCTCTCGCTATGCTGCGAAAGGGAGCGACTCCTATGAAATCGTGGTCGGCGCGGAGACATGGAGAACCTGTAATGAAAATCGACGGGTCAGGTACAATCATAAATCTGAACATCCGAAAGTTAAAAGGGAAATTAAGAACTTTAACTAAAATCCTATAAAATAAATAGGATTTTACAGTTGAAGTCTAATTAAACCTATGAGTTTTGTGTATGCAAAACAATGAGCTCATATTGCGGTGTAAACCCTCTTGATGAAATTTTTGATGAAATACCCAAAATACCCCTCGTGTTCAAGGCTAAATTCTAGTCAAGGACACGCTCGAATTGGATCATGATCATCATGTTTACCTAACACCCCCCAATATCCCACAATTTTGGCTAACTTTACAAATAAACCCTTCTGTAAAATTTAGCTAATTTTGCAAATAGACCCCTCCACAAATTTCGGTCTAGTTTCCACATACCCTTCTCAAAATTTTGGCCATAGATTCATGGTCTAAACTTTGGAAATTTCAGCCCTAAAAATTCAGTCCTTTTTGCAAATAAACCCCTCTACAATACATGGTTGCTTTTTGCAATTAAACCCCTCAACAATGTTGATTCTTTTGCATGAAAACACCTCTTAAAGTTTGGCCAAATAGGCATGAAATTTCAGTCCCAAATTTTAGTCCACTTTTGCACAAAAGTCCTCAAATTTCAGTCCACTTTTGCACAAAAGCCCCTCAAATTTCGGCCATAGTGTTGTTTTTGCATAAACCCCCCAAATCTTTGTACATACACACAACCCATCATCAAGATCCTATCTTTTTCACAAAACCTAACTCATGAGAACAAAAAGCTATGATCTTGACATATAAATTCATGTCATACCCCCATTACAAGCATAAAGTTACAATCTTTCTTAAAAAAGAGGAGAGTTTGGAAGGAGAACTTACCCAAATCAAGAAGCCTCCTTTGAGCTTGAAGATGAAGAAAAAACCCTAGCTTGAGAGGAGGGATTTTCGGCCAAATGAGGAGGATATAAAATCCGAATTTTATTTGGGGTTGAGGGGTTTTAAAGAGGAGAGTTTTAATGGATTGGGAGTTCTTGAAGAATAGAAACCATGATGTTTGGATAAGAGGAAGAAGAAGAGAGAGTTTAGGGGGGAAGAGGATACCTTTTTGAAAATTTGAAAGATGGGAAAGCACACACCACAAGAGACAAGAGTGTCTCGGTTTTTGAACCGAGACACCCTAGGGTGTCTCGGCCAAGGTTGAGACACCCACGGGTGTCTCAACCCAGTTCGAGCCCCCGGTTGTTTTTTTTCAAGCCCGAATTTCGCCCGTCTTCATCGGTTATTGGATATTTTGACCGAATCAACACTAATCGACACTGGATGATTCGAAACCCTAGAGTCAACGCCGGTTAACGCGTAACCCTAGGTCAACGCTAGTCAGCGCGTTGCGACCAAAAGTCAACGTATAGCGATTCAAAACCCTAAGGTCAACGCCGGTCAACGCGTAACCCTAGGTCAATGCCAGTCAACGCGTTGCGACCAAAAGTCAACGTATGGCAATTCAAAACCCTAAGGTCAACGCCGGTCAACGCGTAACCCTAGGTCAACGCCAGTCAACGCGTTGTGACAAAAAGGTCAACGTCGAGTGATTCAAAACCCTAGGGTCAACGCCGGTCAACGCGTAACCCTAAGTCAACTCCAGTCAGCGCGTTGCGACCAAAAGTCAACGTATGGCGATTCAAAACCCTAAGGTCAACGCCGGTTAACGCGTAACCCTAGGTCAACGCCAGTCAACGCGTTGTGACCAAAAGTCAACGTATGGCGATTCAAAACCCTAAGGTCAACGCCGGTCAACGCGTAACCCTAGGTCAACGCCAGTCAACGCGTTGCGATAAAAAGTCAACATCGGGTGATTTGAAACCCTAGGGTCAACGTCGGTCAACGCGTAACCCTAGGTCAACGCCAGTCAACGCGTTGCGACCAAAAGTCAACATATGGCGATTCAAAACCCTAAGGTCAACGCAGGTCAACGCGTAACCCTAGGTCAACGTCAGTCAACGCGTTACGACAAAAAGTCAACATCGGGTGATTCGAAACCCTAGGGTCAATGCCGGTCAACGCGTAATCCTAGGTCAACGCCAGCTAACGCGTTGCGACCAAAAGTCAACATATGGCGATTCAAAACCCTAAGGTCAACGCCGGTCAACGCGTAACCCTAGGTCAATGCCAGTCAACGCGTTGCGGCAAAAAGTCAACATCGGGTGATTCGAAACCCTAGGGTCAACGCCAGTCAACGCGTAACCCTAGGTCAACGCCGGTCAACGCATAACCCTAGGTCAACGCCAGTCAACGCGTAACCCTAGGTCAACGCGTTGCGACCAAAAGTCAACGTATAGCGATTCAAAACCCTAGGGTCAACGCCGGTCAACGCGTAACCCTAGGTCAACACCAATCAATGCGTTACAATGAAAGAGTCGATGCGACGGAGAGGGTCAGTTCTAAGTCAACGCAATGACATAAGCCAAACTCACCTCATCAGTTTTAGACTCGAGACTCCGACGACGGCCAGATGATAAACGTAGCGCCGGAAGGACTTCAGCTATTCGTCAAAGCATCGAATGGACTGAAAATCGAAGGAGCCAAGAGTTGAAGCTAATTAAAGGTCCTTTACACCGATCGAAGGCTGGGCCAATCACATCCAAAGTATTCCAGCCTCTTCTATAAAAAAAACGAGTCTGGAACGCTTTGGAGGGGGTATCTGTAAGCATCGAAAATTACCTATAGGTCTCCGTGAGCAGCTCAAAGCTAAGAGAAAATAAAGAACATCACTATCCAAGTCACAGAAGCTTGATTGACGTCGATGAACGCTTGAAGTGAATCGACGAACTACGTGAAGTTACGGGATTTCAGAATAATGAGGATATGAACTGATCGGGAGCCCCGCATCACTTACAAAAAGGGAAGCGCCGTATGTGTCCCGGTTTAATCCACAACGATCTAATCATCGGAGCTTATAAATCTCCTCGTCGGCTTTCCAACGCACTTTGAATCACTCAAATATGAGTTCGGACGAAGAAATTACGGCGGGAACGGACAAATACACGGAAAAGAACGTCTCAGCCTGAGTTGGGACACCCCGAGGTGTCTCGGCATAAGCGAGACACCCCAAGGTGTCTCGGCCTGGCCGAGACACCCTGGGGTGTCTCCAGCCCCAAAAATCGGTCGTTACGTGGTTTTAACCGCCCGGATTCCCTTGGAGCCTATAAATACAGCCTCAGGCCCTCATTTTTCGAGATCTGGAATTTTGGAGAATTGGCGAAGCCCTGCCGGATTGAAGATTGATCGAGTTCTTCAACGCTAGAGAGAGAGATTCTTCAGATCTGCACCACCCGCGTCCGATCCTTAGGATTATCCCGTTGCGATAATCCTAAGAAGAGCAATTATCTCGCTGTTGCCGAGATAAGCGCTTCTGCTTCTAGATTCTTTCGCGAATCGACGGAGTTCTGGATCTGATCTGATTGTCAGGTAGTCCACGGATATCGATATCCCCGTCACCGGCTAAAGACCCACGCAAGCAAGAAACGACGAACGGATCTTGCGTTATTTTCGAGAAAGTTGTAATCCTTCATTTTCTTTTGTTAAAATTTGAATTCTTTGTAAACGATTAATATTATAATTCAGCAATGAAGGTAACTTTTACCGAAAACATGCCGCTGCGTTGGAGATGCCCTTACGATTACTTAAACTTGGTTTTGAGTTGATTTGAGTTCAACCGGGACGTGCACCTAGATCTGTGTGTATATATAGACTCAGAGGTCGCAATCACAGGAGTTATTTTTTGCAATTTGTAATCAGAACTATTTATCTGTAATGAAATAAATAATAATTGCAATTGTACCATAAAGTTAATAGATTAACATGAACAATCGAGTGTGGGTCGATCTACAACGACTTGGGCTTAAATTGATGGATGGATTTGAAATCAATTTCATGATTGCCAAACATTGGAGGTACAAAAGAAGTTGGTTTAAGCAAGCTCTTGAAATAGGTACGTAATTACCAGGTTTGGATGGAGGAAATTCCATCTATATTTATGGATCTTGCAAAGATCGAACGACTACCTATTGGCTAGTTTATCTTAATATATATTTCAGATTTTTTTCCCCTTCAAAAAAAGCCCTAGTACATACATTCTCATCGTCTCGAGTTTGTTTATCACTCATACTTCACGGATGACTACGTAGCCGCCATTTGTGTGATTTACTCTTTTATGTTGTGATCAACTACGATCAACTACACTTGGACTATTCCTCATTGAGAGAGAAATTGGCACTAACACAACTTCAAGATAAACATATATAAATTACCTTTACCTCTCTTTTATCTATCAAACATCATTATGATGGCGCCTACTATTAATATATAGTAGCAGGCTGAGGTATCTGTGTGAGACCACTTCCCTTTTTCTCCAAAAAAAATTTATGATGGCGCCCACTATTTATACACGTGAAAAAACTTGGACCTATTAGGAAGAACATGACCTTGATCATAACCAACAACAAGGCATTATATTTCTAGCACCCTCGCCGCACGCTTAACCCACATATACGCACACACCCACACATACACACACGTATGGTGAGATGATCATTTGTCTGATATGGCCAATAGAATGACTCTCACCGAAGTAAAGTAATTCTCCACTCCTTTGAACGGTTGCTTTTCCACGACCACTGTTTTAACATTTTCTCTCTCATCTACATACTTCATACATTAATGTAGTGTAAATGGAACAATCAAATTATTATGGATCCAAGGTCGACCCAATAACAAATTATAGGATGTCTCTACATCGATGACATAGCAGGTAACATCCGTCCTTAAGTTTCCCATTTGGCATTTGAGGTTGATCTTGCCAAGGGGAGTATTGGAAGTATTGAAGCGATAAATCGTGGTTCCTTGCCGACAAATGATGAAGCGGGACCCCAAGGTGATGCATGAGTCTTAATGGTATGATGCTCAAAGCAGACACAAGGTCGACATGGATTCGGTCTACCCGAATGGAGCCGGTATATCCCGTGAAGTATAAGGTGTAGGATCTGAAATAGATACACTAGAACATTAGAGGGAGGGTGAATAGTATTCTTTTAAAATTTATGCAAAGAAGATTATAAATTGTAAAGAAAAATGGCAATCTCAGAAATTCACAAACACAAACACAAAGTTTTATACTGGTTCCACCAACCCGGTGTACATCCAGTCCCCAAGCAAATTCAGCTTGAGAGTTTCCACTATGATTTTGAATAAACTTACAAAATCAAAAGCAAACCTGACCAATTTGCAAGTCCCTGCAAATTACAACACCAATTGACAAACACCTTGCCAATTTGCACACCAATCTCTCAACCAAGAGATTAACACCTCTCACAAACTGAGAGAACTTTTGAAGCAACAATTCAATTCCTATAAGCCTTGATTTGTAGTGTAGTGTAGTAGTGGCTTAGAAATGATTCTAATTTCTGTAAATTGCCTAGACAAGTATTTTAATGATGATCAAAGGCAATTTCAGAAAACTTTTCTTTTTCTCAAAATCTGAAATTTTTAACACTTGAAAGATGCACAAATATCAAAGCTTATGGGTATATCAATTTCGTGTATTTTTTTGAACAAATAACCTACTTATAGCCCTTGAAAAGGCAAGAATTTTAACATTAAAAACGTTTAAAAATGGCTATAAACAGTCATTAATTCAAACTTTAAAATCTAAAAAAACTGTATCTGTAGTCGACTACAAGACATAGTAGTCGACTACACTAAGTTAAAACCGACTCAGTGAATCAGAAAATTTCTTAGTAGTCGACTATAATAAGCATTAGTGGACTAGTCAGATGTTTTACAGAAACATGACTGGAATTTTGTAGTCGACTATATTAAGCATTAGTCGACTAGTCATGTGTTTTACAGAAACATGACTGAAAATTTGTAGTCGACTATATTAAGCATTAGTCGACTAGTCATGTGTTTTACAGAAATATGACTGAAAATTTTGTAGTCGACTATTTTAAGCATTAGTCGACTAGTCATGTGTTTTACAGAAATATGACTGACAATTTTGTAGTCGACTATAATATTGATTAGTCGACTATATCTGAATTAAACAGAAAAATGTAATGTATGAAATGTTTTGATACTCAAATATTAATTATAACCTCTAATGGTTAATATAGGGGATTTCTATAATTAACCAACACACTAAGCATGTGTTAGTGTGTTCTAATATTTATGTGTGTGTGTGTGTGAGTGATCAAGGCTTGTACAATAATTCTAAGTAAAGAAAATGTAAAATACATTATCTCATATGTTCTTCATCTTATTCACTTCATAATGCCTTGAACTCAACTTGCACTTGTTCATATTTTGATATTGAAAACTGCATATAAATGTTAGTGCATTTGTATAACACACATTGTATAAATTGTTATCATCAAAATAATATCATTGAGACATGATATTCAACATAAGGGTCTATCGTGCTTTGGGTTCTTCACGTGCATGTCTTCTGGGGAGAAGGTGATGCAAGGCATCGGTCCTTTAAAGACTTGAGCGCACATCCCTGCTGATGCGTCTACTTGATTCGGCGGGAAATGAGCAAGAAATGTCTCATTGTCCGCCAACGCTTCACACAAAGCTTCCCTGCTAGTTCGGAAGAGGCGTAGGAGCTCGAACAAGGTAATCCTTTTCGGGATGTTGGATAGATGAGCTAAAATATCAAACTGAAAGGGGCCCTTCGAGGTCTCGGGAGAATCCTTCCTGAGTGTCTTGTTGTAATGAAGTTCCTTCGTCTTATGGTCATTGGACGGTATTTGTATCTTTTCTGCTACTTCCTTCATTGGTTTTGGTGGCGCAACTACCTCTTCAGGGTATTTCTTTAAAAATTCTTTTCCTCCCCTGGTGCCTAGTGCCTGTGCAGTTGCGTGATGAATGTTGATTTCTCCTCACCAGAGCTACTGAGGGAAGTAGTTTCTACCACCTCATCTGGGATAGCGGAAACAACATTGCAGGATTTTGACTTTGATGAAGTCCATTGTTCGTTTTTTAGTAGGTCAGGATGGACCCACATGACTTCGCCTTTAGGAGTGGTATAGGGAATCGTGCCCTTCTCTTTCTATTGATGGGGGTTGAGGTTCATGACCCGAGTCTCTGTCCGGGAAATTAGTTTTACACCATCCTGGACATGAACTTCAACAAAGTCTCCAAATTCTAAGGCAATCATATTTACAGATACATTCTTTTGATCTTCTCTGAGGGTCAGAACACCTCCCTCTAATAAAATTTGTATCTTGTCTTTCAAGAAATAGCAATCCTTCGTCGGATGATGCACCATTCTATGATACATGTAGTAGTTGGGATTGTTTGTTTTCGAAACTTCTTTAGGCTTTTTCACTTCTGGGAGCTTAAGCCTGTTCATCTTCATTAGAGATTTGAAGATCAAGACGACTTGGTCCTCTTTGAAGTCATACATCCTCAGAGGACGACTGTCAGACGAATTGTTTTTTTGCTTAGGAAAGGTCTTAGGGGAAGGATTAGTTTCCACAGCTAAAGTGTCATTTTCTTTTGATTGTTTCTGCCCCCTTTCCTCGGGCAAGACTCGTGAGGTTTGTAATGACCGTAAAATTTTGATACTAGTTAAAATAATTTTTTGGTATTTTAAATTATTTAATTATTATTTTTAAAAGAGTATTTGTATTTTCTCGATTTTCTAGAATTTTCTACGATTTAAAAGTCTAATTTTATATTTATTTAAATGATTTTGATATTTATAAATTAACTTAATGCAGTAAAAATTTCTAGAATTAATCCGTTGTGTTATCGATACTATTACGTATCATTTTGAATAATACGTTGTAGTAAAAATTTCTAGAATTAATCCGTTGTGTTATCGATACTATTACGTATCATTTTGAATAATACGTTGTATTATTTTTACTAATACTATTACGTATCATTTTGAATAATACGTTGTATTATTTTTACTATTACATATTATTTCGTATAATACATTATATTATTAATTACGTATTATTTGTATAATTTATTGTATTATTTTTACTATTACATCTTATTGGTTGTATTAATACAACTGATACGTTTTATTGCGTAGATAATTATTCCATAATTATTTGATTTTTAAAATAAGTAATTATATGTTTTATTAATTATTCTTGTTTAATTGTACAATTTATAGTATTATTTCTTTAGTTGCGTATCAGCGGTTGTATTAATATAAATGGTACATTTTTTTGTAGATAATTATTTCGTTATTAGTTTAATTTTTAAGTATCTGTAATTATTTATTTTAATTATTTCATTTAAATACCAAACCCTAACTAATATTATATATATACATATATATAATATATATATATATATATATATATATATATAATATATAATATATATATAATATATATATATATATATATATATATATATATATATATATATAATATATATATATATATATATATATATATTATATATATATATATATATATATATTTATATTATTCTTATTCTCTTTTCTCTCTCTCCTATTTCTTCTTCCCCAAAAACACCGCTGCCACTGTCTCCCTCTCCCCATCTCCATTCAACCGACCCATTCGTACCTCCTAAACGTTGCAGCCTCCCTCTGCGTCCTCTGCGCTCCCGCTTGACCACCGCCAGCTTTGGCCTCAAGACCCTCCCCAGCCCCGAGCTCCAGATCCACCATCGCCAGTCCCCCTCTTCTTCCAACTGCGAGCACGACACCCCGCCTCAAACCCCCGCTCGCCGCTCCACCGTCGATCCAGCCACTACCGCCCAGCCTCCCCTCAGCACGAACTTTCTCAGATCCGACACCATAGCCCGTAGCTCCGCCTCCTCTCCCTCCTACCGCCCTCCAAACTCCCTGACGACCACCCTCCTTTCACCCGAGCCCCGCCTACTGAATCAACCCTGAGCGCGCCGCCTTGGCCGCCGCTCGCTCTCGGCGCTCGCTCCATCGTTGCCCGCCTCCGGTCAAGACACCACCACCCTCCCTTGCAGTCCACGCCCCAGCCGCCATTTGCAGCACCACTCTCCCTACCACCTCCATATTCTCGCCAACGTCCCCATTTCCCCCCTAGCGCCACCAGCGCGCCAGATCTGACACCCTGACGCTGCTGCCGCATCTCTCCCCTGACGGTTTCGACCATGCGCCGCTCCGAGCCGCCGACCCGCTGCCTCGTCGCCAGACAACCATCGTCGGAGTCCCCTTCGACGTTGCGCTCCACCGCGTAAGATCCAAACCCACGCCGTTCAATGTCGCACTCGTTCGACGTACCCGAGCAAGATCTCATTACTCATTGAGCTCGGGTCCTTACAGATTTTGATATACTGTTAATTAAGTACGTGCATAGATTAGTTGTTATGTGAATTTTGTGATAATCTGCGTGGGTTTGTTTGATGAACGATATTAAATAATAAATAATAAGAATGTGATAAATATTTTAAAGATCATTTTAGAATATTTATAAATAATTTAAAGAAATTTATTTTGGAAAAGAAATTATTTTAGATTAATTATTAAGAGAAATAATTTAAAATGAATTAATTTAGAAAAGATTATTTTCTAAATTATGTAGATGTTGTTTATGATTTATAATTCTTAAATTTGATTATCTGATATGCCATGATATTATTGCACATGATTAGTTGCATTGATTGTTCCTTGTTGTGATTGAGAATCGTTAGGAGTTTATGATTATAGTCGCCCGTGTGACATGAATAAGACCTAGAGGCTTGTGTGTTGACCCTATAGTTTTGATGATGATTTGACAAACAATTTATTACTAATAAGTTTTCTAGTGTTTTCTATAGTTTTGATGATGATTTGACAAACAATTTATTACTAATAAGTTTTCTAGTGTTTTGTGTTTATGTTCTTATTTTTAGGTATTTCAACACGCGTTGATCAAGCGTTAAAGATTCAAGTTCATTTGCGTGGATTTACCTAGGTATATGTTTAGTTTACTTACATATATAGTATGATTATATCTAAGCTCAATAGATATACACTTAACACGATTTTTGACGTTTTCTATCATATAGATGATTTTTCATTAAACGTTGTTAAAATACTTTATCTCATGTTTACAGCTCTTTCATACTTCACTATATACATATATTATATGCACAATATATATATGAATAGTTACAAGTCCTATATCAAAGTTCACTTTCATAAAAATTACAGGTTTTCTAAGCATTCTTCAAAAACAGGTAGTTTTCACAAACGAAATTTGTTTTTCCAAAAATTCCTTTTCAAACATGTTCATTTCATCATTTAAAAACTTTCTCCAAAGTTTCACTATTTTTGGATGTGATTTGATATTTTTAACGAATTTTTAAAACTGCCCAAAACCTGTCAATTTTGCATATATCAGATTTCGGTCGACCGGCACGGTCGACCGACAGTTGTTCCTTTTCTGAGTAAATTTCCAGAGAGTCCTCCGGTCGACCGGAATTTCCGTCGGTCGACCAAAATTTCCAATTCGGTCGACCGCTTTTTCCATCGGTCGACCGCCAGCTTTTAACTTCGTTTCTCTGGGTTTTTGAACTAATCGGTCGACCGTACCGGTCGACCGACGAGTTATCAGAATGAGCCTAACGGCTAGTTTTTCAAATAGACTTTTTGGTCTTTTACTTATTTCTAACTGTTGTATTGGGGTGCTATATATACTCCATTGCAGCTCTTCTTCTCTAAGATCCAAGAAATCCAAGTTTGTTGTTTAACAAGTTATTAATCGCGTTTAAGAGCTGTTTAAGAGTTGTTTCATCAATCTGTTTTCAAGAGAAGTCTTTCTACAACAAGAAGAGGCTTTCAAACCCTATTGGAATCATCATTTCTTCAGCTCTTCTTGTTCATTGAGAAGTTTTCTAAACTCTTTCCTATATAGCTTATTATTTCACTTTCATTTGATTAAGCTATATTCATTGAGTTATATTTATTGAGTTTCATTCACTATTATCACACACACTTATTGAGCTTGATATTCTCATATTATATATTGTGGGTTGTAGTGTGGGATTTAGTGAGTGTGAGCTTTATTGTGTTCTCACTTGTTAATTGAGAACAAATCATTGTATTGAACCTTTATTTGTGAGATTCACTTGTAACACACTTGTACACCGAGAGAAGTGTGAGGAGAGAGAGACGGGGTCAAATCCAATAGGAGTGGCGTCGATTGACGAACCTAGGGAGAGGTTGTAATCGAGCACTTGAGGAGGAGGACACGGGCTAGGTTCCTACACTTAGTGTGTAATCCTTGCATATATCATATAGTATACCTCTTTGCTAGGATATATCACATTGTGTATATTACATATTCTTGCACTTAACTCTTTGTATATCTATCTTGCACGAATATATTTGTTAATTAGTTTTAATTGGCATAAAATCGGTTTAGATTAGCATAAGCCCCTAATCCCCCCCCCCCCCTCTGGGGTCTAACATTGTGTATTGTTGATTTAGAAAAGCAAGAGATGTTGGGGTAGGAAAGTCTTTGTTCATGTAATCGGATAAGACTGTTGATATATCTTCTAGGCTCGCACCAGTGAATCTGTGTCGCTACTGGGGTTGGTTTGTTGAGTCACAGTGGATCGGTGTCACCACTGGAGTTGGTTGGTTGGGTCAAAGTAAATCAGTGTCGGTACTTTGGCTCATGCATTTATTTGATTGGATGCACATAAGGATATGTGAACAGTCAGTTATCCGATGATATGAGCGTTGACTCTGTGTGAGATGTGAACCAGTGACCTTGACCTATTATAGAATGACTAGTTACATGACCTCGTTTCTTGGTTAAATATGAATTTTTGTGAGATACGGACCAATTGTATTTTCTTTTCATACATAGATTAGGATTAATATTTAATTATCTATAATTTGAGACATATGATATATACATGAGGGTTTCCTTGTTTGGATTATTTTACTCGACGTACTACGTCTCGAGTTGTAGATTTTTAATTATTAATTCCATCTAGTATATGACCCTGTTACTTGGATGATTATTTTGATTGCTAGCTGCATGACCTCGTTACCCGTTTGATTTTTGGATTCTTCTAATTGTTATATTTTAGTAGTGGATTGTACTTTAATTTTGTTGGATTTCCAGTTGCACGTTTTTTTGTCATTTCTGTTATCGTATCGTTTTCCACTTGGGTTTTCGTTCGTTCTATTTGTTTTGTGGGATCTTGCCGTGTGCCATACACGCTGACGTACACATGTTTTCTCTGGTGTACATCAAACTTAGAGGAAGAACAGGTGCAACTTGGAGATGTGCCAGAGCCAGGGTTTTCTCAGCAGGAGTTCCTTTTAGATAGAGTTGAAGAATAAACTAAAGTTTAGTTATCCCCTCTAGTTGTTCGATGGTCTTAGCTTACTTTTGTAGCATTTCCTTTTCCGCTTGATCATTGTATTTTATATTCTCTAGTATTTCATTCAGATAGTTTTGTATAAAGGCATGTTGACCCGTATATTATGTCTTGGATGATATTCATTTGTTCTGAGTTTGTCTATTATATTCTTGCTAACTGTGATTAGGGACCAGCTCTGCCTCCAGACCCTCCCCCAGCCCCGAGCTCCAGATCCACCACCGTCAGTCCCCCTCTTCTTCAACCGCGAGCACGACCCTATAGTTTTGATGATGAATTTGCCAAACATTTATTACTAATAAGTTTATCTAGTGTTTTGTGTTTATGTTCTTATTTATATAGGTATTCAACACCGCGTTGATCAAGCGTATAAGATTCACAGTTCATTTTGCGTGGATTACCTAGGTATAATGTTTGTTTACTTACATATATAGTTGATTATATCTAAGCTCAATAGATATACACTTAACACGATTTTTGACGTTTTCTATCATATACGATGATTTTTCATTAAACGTTGTTAAATACTTATATCTCAATGTTTACAGCTCTTTCATACTTCACTATATACATATTATATGCACCATAGTATACGCCACCAAGCCGCCAGATCTGACACCCTGACGCTGTGCCGCCATCTCTCCCCTGACGTCGACCATGCCGCTGCCCGAGCCGCCGACCCGCTGCCTCGTCGCCAGACAACCCATCGTCGGAGTCCCCTTCGACGTTGCGCTCCACCGCGTAAGATCCAACCCACGCTGTCGACGTCGACTCGTTCGACGTACCCGAGACAAGATCCCATTACTCATTGACTCGTCCTTACAAATTTTGATATACTGTTAATTAAGTACGTACATAGATTAGTTGTTATGTGAATTTTGTGATAATCTGCGTGGGTTTGTTTGATGAACGATATTAAATAATAAATAATAAGAATGTGATAAATATTTTAAAGATCATTTTAGAATATTTATAAATAATTTAAAGAAATTTATTTTGGAAAAGAAATTATTTTAGATTAATTATTAAGAGAAATAATTTAAAATGAATTAATTTAGAAAAGATTATTTTCTAAATTATGTAGACATTGTTTATGATTTATAATTCTTAATTTTGATTATTTGATATGCCATGATATTATTGCACATGATTAGTTACATTGATTGTTCCTTATTGTGATTGAGAATCGTTAGGAGTTTATGACTATAGTGACTTGTGTGACATGAATAAGACCTAGATGCTTGTGTATTGTTGACTTAGAAAAGCAAGAGATGTTAGGGTGGGAAAGTCTATGTTCATGTAATCGGATAAGACTGTTGATATATCTTCTAGGTTCGCACCAGTGGATCGGTGTCGCCACTGGGGTTGGTTTGTTGAGTCACAGTGGATCGGTGTCGCTACTGGAGTTGGTTGGTTGGGTCAAAGTAGATCGGTGTCGCTACTTTGGTTCATGAATTTATTTGATTGGATGCACGTAGGGATATGTGAACAGTCAGTTATCCGATGATATGAGCATTGACTCTGTGTGAGATGTGAACCAGTGACCTGTTATAGAATAACTAGTTACATGACCTCGTTTCTTGGTTAAGTATGAATTTTTGTGAGATATGGACCAATTGTATTTTCTTTTCATACATAGATCGGGATTAATATTTAATTATCTACAATTTGAGACATATGGTATATACATGAGGGTTTTCTTGTTTAGATTATTTCGCTCGACGTACTACATCTCGAATTGTAGATTTTTAAGTATTAATTCCATCTAGTGTATGACCCTGTTACTTGGATGATTATTTTGATCGCTAGTTGCATGACCTCGTTACCCGTTTGATTTTTGGATTCTTCTGATTATTATATTTTAGTAGTGGATTGCACTTTGATTTTGTTGGATTTCCAGTTGCACGTTCTTTTGTCATTTATGTTATTGTATCGTTTTTGTTTGTGTCAAAAGTTACATTTTCCATTGCTTTCAAACCTGTTACACCGTTTATCGATTACAAGTTCAAACTGAAAGAAAAGTTGATCTTTTTATAAGATCTTCTTACAATGAAGAATAAAGATTACAACTTTATCAAACAAAACGCAGCAGTAGTTTATCTCCTGTTGCTTTGCGTGGGATCTTTGCCTGTGCCGGGGACGTGTTAGTCCGTGGACTGCCGCAGATCAAACCCGATTGACAGTATAACTGCGCTCTTGTTTCACGAAGGAAACAATTGCGGAAGCGACAATCACAACCAAGCGAGATTGTGGCTCTTCGATCTCGAGATTAAAACCAAGTTTAATCCGGAGGAAGAAGGGAAAAGAATCACAAACCTTTCGAAGGGCTTTCTTTATGAAAGTGTTCGCCAAGATCTGATGATTCTCCTCTGAAATTCGTGGTTAGCTGGGCAATTTGACAGTACCTCGCCTTCTTAATTTTAGCCCCTCTTTAAAGAAGACCCTAGGCTTCTATTTATAGGCTTTTGGAGATGTGTCTTTGGATAAGAATTGATGTTTAAACGTCCTCTGCAGTTTATAACTGTTTAAACGCGTCTAGGGATAACCTCAAAATAGTTGGGGAGGTCCTGGGACGAAAGAATCCTTAAAAATCATCGAAATCCGCGTTTTAGGAGGTTTGGGAGTCAAAAAGAGTCGTGGTGGCACGGGACTGTGCGAGTCACCGTTTGGTGGCTCGGCCACCAATTGGTGGCTCGGCTACCTGTCGGCCACCATTTGGTGGCTCGGCCACCCTGTCGGCCACCATTTGGTGGCTCGGTCGGCCACCATTTGCTGGCTCGGTCGGCCACCATTTGCTGGCTCGGCTACCTGTCGGCCACCATTTGGTGGCTGCGGCCACCATTTGGTGGCCGATGAGGGTTGACGAGTGCGCGGGCCACAAGTGCGCAGGCCATTTGGAGGTGACCGGTGAGCGCACGGGTTACTTAGTTTGCCGTTTTGGTGGCCGATGAGTGTGCGAGCCACTTGGTAGTGGTCGGTGAGCATGCGGGCCACTTGGTTCGCCGTTTTGGTGACCGGTGAGCACGCGGGTCACTTGGAGCTGGCTGACGGGCACGTGGGCCACGTCATCAATAGTTCATTGATTTGCTGGTCGGTGTCAGATAATCCTCTTTGACTTAGATAATGACATTCATCACCCTCTCTCCGTCTTGATCTATGTGTGGATACCTATTGGTATTTTTAGACGCCTACAGATACCCCCTCCAAAGTATTTCAGACTCATTCTTTTATAGAGGAGTCTGGGATGCTTTGGATATGATAGGCCCCCACCTTCTATTGGTGTCAAAGGACCTGTAGCTGGCTTCAATTCTTGACTTCTTTGATTTTCAGTCTATTTTGATGAATAGCTGAAGTTCTTCCGGCGCTGCGTTTATCGTCTGACCGTCGTCAAAATTTCGAATCGAACTTGGTAAGTTGGTTTTTGCTCGTGTCATTGAGTTGACTTTGAACTGATTATCTTTGTCGCAACACATTGACCGGCATTGACCTAGGGCTACGCGTTGATTGGCGTTGGCCTTAGGGTTTTGTATCGATCGGCGTTGACTTTCATCGAAACGTGTTGACCGGCGTTAACACAGTTTATATGCGTACGTTTGCTGGAGTCTACACAGTTTAAGCTCTTAAGGCGTTGGAGCGTGGCGGTCCCAAATATTGGGCTGCAGGACCAACTATTAAAGCTGATTCATCTGCACGTGTGGATCTTATCCCAAATTTGTTAGATGTCCAAGTCACGAGACCAACTAATGGGGCTGGTGCGTCAGTGACTTTCACATATATAGGATTTTTGGAAAACCCTCAGCCATCAACGGGTTTGATGAGCCTTTACCGACTACCGTTTGAGTCGGGCTAGCATGCGAATTGTTTAAGTCCGTTCCGCATGTGACGTTATGCTAAAAGAGTTAACTCTTTTAGTGCTACGATATTGAATACGTAGACTTCGTCTTTCTCACGTGAAAAGACTAAACGGCGACGCGTATTAGGCGTAGACTTTAAGGTTTTTGGCAAACCCTCAGCCTTCAACGGGTTTGATGTGCCTTTACCGATTACCGTTTGAATCGGGCTTGCATACGAATTGTTTAAGTCCGTTCCGCATGTGACGTTGTGCTAAGAAAGTTAACTCTCTTAGTGCTACAATATTGAATACGTAGACTTCATATTTCTTACGGGAATAGACTACCCGACAACGCGTGTTAGGCGCTGACTTATCCCTACTTAGGCTTCGGGATAAAATTCCCCGTGCGTGTGAAGCACGGATTTTGGCGTTATGAATAACAACCTGCCACAATGTCGAATATGTGGGCTTTTGTTCTTTTTACGGTTAAGAACTAACCGGCAACACGTGTTAGACATTGACTTATCCCTGCTCAGGATTCGGGATAAAATTCCCCGTACATGTGAAGCACGGATTTTGGCGTTATGAATAACAATCTGCCATAATGTTGAATATGTGAGCTTTTGTCATTTTTACGGTTAAGAACTAACCGGCAACGCGTGTTAGGCGTTGACTTATCCCTACTTAGGCTTCGGGATAAAATTCCCCACGCATAAAAGGCATGGATTTTTGTTGCTACGATAATGAATACGTAGACTTGGTCGTTTTTACGGGAACGGACCACCTAGCAATGCGTGTTAAGCGCTGACTTATCCCTACTTAGGCTTCGGGATAAAATGCCCCAGACTGGATTCTGGTGTCTTTTTCAATCGGTAAAAGACTAAACCGGCAACGCGTGTTAGGCGTTGACTTATCCCTACTCAGGATTCGGGATAAAATTCCCCGTGCCTGTGAGGCACGGATTTTAGGAGTTGAAAAAGTGATGTCTTCTCTTAGGGCAAAGACAAACGCGATGCGGGAGAGGAAGAATTTTATATCCTGTCTCCCAAAGCTGAAGAGGAAGAATTTTATATTCTATCTCTAGTTGGAAAGGAGACTCGAGGTGGGATCTCCACCCCCAGAATCCGGAAAGGTGAAACTAGGAGTGGGATCTCCACTCTGAGAATCGAAAAGATTGGGATAACCCTAACTGTCGGAAGGTTTGATTATCGAACTAAAGGTGAGTTTCTCGTTTATCGAGAGTGAATTGTGGTTTTGGTCCTTACTGTAGGATGGTTTGACCAAGTGGGAGTTTGAGGTGATTCTCACTGTAGGAAGGTTTAATCACTCGATTTGAAAGTGAACCTCTCGTTCATGGAAGGAATCGAGAGGAGATTTTGGCTGTGGTCCTAACTGTAGGAAGGTTTGACCAGGTGGGAGGTTTGAGGCGACCCTAACTATAGGAAGGTTTGATCGCTCGATCTGAAAACAGACCTCTCGTTCATTGAAGGAATCAAGAGGAGATTTTGGTTGTGGTCCTAACTGTAGGAAGGTTTGACCAAGTGAGAGTGGGAGTGTGATATGACCCTAACTTTTATAGGTTTGATCACTCGATTTGTAAACCTCTCGTTCATTAAAGGAATCGAGAGGGGATTTTGACTGTGGTCTGAACTGTAGGAAGGTTTGACCAGGTAAACAATGGGAGTGGGAGTACAAATCACAGTGGGAGTGTTGACTTGTACCAATTACTCAATGGGGATTCTTAGTGTCGAGTGATAAGAACTTAACACGAAGGGGTTTGACAATTATAACATTAAAATCCCAAGTCTTATGTCCGGAATTTAATAATGGGAATGTTGAGTGCACAATCGCATGGAAGTTTGAGTGGATTCAACCGAAAGGAATTTTGGTGGTACCACCATTAATTAGTCTGATCGGTGGGGGATTTTGTGGTGGAAGACTGTGAGTCGTCAAACACCAATGAGAGCTTTGTGGGGGAAGATTGATCCCACAAAGTGATCGAATCTCATCTCCGCAATAGAGTGTTCGGAAATCATAGTGGGGGTTTAATGTTTATCACTTTGTCCGTAATGATCGAGTTATCCTTAAGAAAATTATATGTAACATTCTTCCGGGAACTTCCCGTTACATGAATTACTCACCCCCAGCTTTCTTTGCAAAACTGGGTTCAATGAGGAGTAGGTTGTCCTCAGTCGCATGTTCGGGTTATCCTTAAGAATATAAGATTCTCTAGGAACTTCCCGAGAAAGAAAGGAAACAGTTTAGACTCATATACCTGTTGGAGTATTGAGAAGCAGTTTATACTCGTATACTCTTCGGAGTTAGAAGGAGCAGTTTATACTCTTATACTTGTCGAAGTGTCAGAAGGAGCAGTTTATACTCTTATACTTGTCGGAGTGTCAGAAGGAGCAGTTTATACTCTTATACTTGTCGGAGTGTCAGAAGGAGCAGTTTATACTCTTATACTTGTCGGAGTGTCAGAAGGAGCAGTTTATACTCTTATACTTGTCGGAGTGTCAGAAGGAGCAATTTATACTCTTATACTTGTCGGAGTGTTGCCATTCTCATTTGGCTTATCCCAGCGTTATGACGCCGGCTTCAACCAAGGTTTGGATACTATTTTTGAGAGCAAAGCAATCCTTGGTGGGATGAAGGATCCTCCTGTGGTACGTACAGTATTTTGGATCCGCAGTGTTGTCAGTTTCCTCCTGATTTACGACAGATGGGAGCTTGATCTTATTGTTTTCAAGGAGGGACTCGAAAATGGCTGGAACATCTTCGTCCTTGAAGGAGTACTCTTTTTGGAGTTTTGAACCCGAAGTCTTCTGCTGTCTTTGGGGTTGCTGTTGCGACGTCTGATTAGCGTCAACAGCTGCTGCAGGTGCTTTCCCTTTACCACGGGAGGCGAAATTTAATTTCAGAGGGTTAGCCGTCGGTTGGCTTCTTTCGGCTTTCTTCCTTCTGAGGAAGCGTTCGGCCTGCTCTCCGCACACCTTCAACTCTTTCCAGTTGTTGGATGGTGCTAATCCCATAACTTCCAACACGTCCAAGGAAAGGTTGTTGTGGCATGTTTGGAGGATGAATTCCTCCGTGACCGGATCTCGGCAGTTCATTGCCTTGTTCCGGAAGCGCTTAACAAAGTTCTCAACGAGCTCTCCATCTTTCTGTTTCTCTTCAAAGAGTGTTCCGATTGACACTTCAGTGTCATCGTCAAAGAAATTAGTGAGAAACATGCTTTCCATGTCATCCCAGCTATTGATACTCCCCGGTTTAAGACGACGGTACCAATCAAAGGCAGCTGCACGAAGGGTTCCTATGAACGATCGTACCATCAGAGGTTCATTACCAGAAATGATCCCCAAGTGGGACTTGAAATAAACCACGTGTTGAGTAGGGGAACCCCTTCCATCAAACGGCATGAAGTTGATTAAATTGAACTTCGCTGGGTATGGAATTGAGTCCCACTCTCTCGGGTAAGGACACGGAATGCTAATCTTTTTCACCTCTCGAGCAGACATCAAAGCATTGATTTTGCTTTCCAAGTCTTTCATCTTAAGGTCCTCGCTTGCATCTTTCTTCTGGCGATTTTGGAGAGGGATATTGGTACCACCCCCAGTGTTAAGGACATCTTCAGTCATCTTTCTTCTGGCGATTTTGGAGAGGGATATTGGTACCACCCCCAGTGTTAAGGACATCTTCAGTATTTTTATCCTCAAGTTTTTGGAGAGGGATATTGGTACCACCCCCAGTGTTAAGGACATCTTCAGTATTTTTATCCTCAAGTGGAACATTAGTATTGATATTTTCCTCTATTTCTGAGTCGCTATCTATCTGATTGGTAGTCTGGCGATGACTAGATTCACTGTGCTGATTTGTCAACTGCTGGAGTTGTTGGGCATGTAAACCTTTAACCCGTTGCACAGCCATCTCCATTTCAATTTTAAAGTCCTCTTTCTGCTTAGCCAAAGCTTCTTGAAGGAGTTGAGCCATCTGTTCCGTAGTGATCATGAACGATTCTCGAGTCCGTCCCGTGCTGGACACAGTGGCATCTGAAGCGATCGCAGAGTTAGCATCCGATGCTTCATCATCTGAGGATTGTCCTCTCTGAATTCTCCTATAATCTCTAGGCCTAATAGTCCCGGTTTGTAGCCGAGTCAATCGTTGGGATATTTGCGGAAAAGGTTCGGGACTGAAGCGTCGCGTGGATTTTCCTTTGTCTTCCATGTTAATCGTGAGTTGTGAGAATTCACGTTCTTGAACGGCCGACTTTCTTTTACGGAAACGTCTTGATTTGTGTCTAAATGTTTCTGTAGAAAGTCTTTCAAACACCGAAATCCTTTGCGAGGCGGTCTTGGAACAGTTACACTCTGATAGAAAGTCTTTCAAACACCGAAATCCTTTGCGAGGCGGTCTTGGAACAGTTACACTCTGACAATACCGCCTTAATAAGTTTGGTACATGTTTGCGAGGCGGTCTTGGAACAGTTACACTCTGACAATACCGCCTTAATAAGTTTGGTACATGGACAACGGGAATCCATTTCCCAGGTATTTCTCTTCCGAGATTTATTCATACCCCCAATCTGATAGTACAACTCATCGATATGATTATCGGAGCAACCTATCTTGTGCTGGCATAATTCTCCAATTCTAACGTCGTCGTCTTCTGACGAATAAGGCTCTCTTTGAGGATATAATGCTCTGTCATCATTCTCAAGAGTCGCTCGTTTGAAACTACGCCTTCGTGCGCGTGAGGACCCGACGGGCTTTTGGACTTCAACCCGCAATCTAAGGCGAGTGGTTACTGATACTTTCTCCGTAAGAGAGATCTTTGACTTACTGGAGAATAGCGTACGACCCCCAGTCTGACGAACCATACGGGGTTCATCTTTATGCAAAGGACCAAGATGATCTGTAATCTTTACTTTGAATCGGGACAAATCCACACTGTCATGAGGTTCCACCGAAGGTGAGGAAGTCATCAGAACAGGAACAGGAGCTGTCGGAGACTCAAAAATGATCGCGGAAGGCGAATTTTCTGCAAACAGAGACGAATTGGCTTGGCGGTGATGCGGGCCAGCAGCTGGTGGCTCGGCCTTGGCCGAGCCAGCACTTGGTGGCTCGGCCTTGGCCGAGCCAGTGTTTGGTGACTCGGCCTTGGCTGAGCCAGCAGCCGATGACTTGGTTCTTTCGGGCCTTGTTTTGGATTTTGGCCTCCATATTTGACGTGGTTTCGTCAGTTTGTGGTCTGCACCATTTGTTTGCAATTTCCTGGATTCTTGCACCAGAACTCTTGCGTGCGCAAGTAAAGCATAGCGTTTCTTGGTCTGTTCTTCAAGAGTTGACCGTGTCCTCTTAACGGGGACCCATTCATTCGCCGTTGATTTGGACCAGTCGCCCGCTTGCTGCCATGGCGGTTGGTGTCTTCTAGACTTCAGATCCGCTTTATAGCGGATTCCATCAACTAGCTCGGAAGCTTTGGCCAATTGGCGTGCAAGGCGTTGACACCGTCTTTGACGCGCCCTCTTGGATAAGGTCGGCTCGTTTTCAGTAGCAGCTTCAGCTTTGCAAGGTGTGCCTTGAGCCGCTGCGGGATGAGGTTCTTGGTTTTGAACCTTCAAATCCAAGTGTCCTCGAGCTTTCCTCGTGGAGTTTCTCCTATTCCTGCGAGGGGAGGATGATCGGGAAGATGAGGATAAGTATTCTTCATACTTTGCTTGGTCGAACTCGTACTCGACCTCCTCGTTGATCGGGATGATGATCTTTGGTTGCGACACTACAGCTTCGGCAGAAAAGCTATCGGCTCCCACTGTGGTCGCCAGTTTGTTTGTGTCAAAAATTGCCTTTTCCATTGCTTTCAAACCTGTTACACAGTTTATCGATTACAAGTTCAAACTGAAAGAAAAGTTGATCTTTTTATAAGATCTTCTTACAATGAAGAATAAAGATTACAACTTTATCAAACAAAACGCAGCAGTAGTTTATCTCCTGTTGCTTTGCGTGGGATCTTTGCCTGTGCCGGGGACGTGTTAGTCCGTGGACCGCCGCAGATCAAACCCGATTAACAGTATAACTACGCTCTTGTTTCACGAAGGAAATAATTACGGAAGCGACAATCACGACCAAGCGAGATTGTGGCTCTTCTCGAGATTAAAACCAAGTTTAATCCGGAGGAAAGAAGGGGAAAGAATCACAAACCTTTCAAAGGGCTTTCTTTATGAAAGTGTTCGCCAAGATCTGATGATTCTCCTCTGAAATTCGTGGTTAGCTGGGCAATTTGACAGCACCTCGCCTTCTTAATTTCAGCCCCTCTTTAAAGAAGACCCTAGGTTTCTATTTATAGGCTTTTGGAGACGTGTCTTTGGATAAGAATTGATGTTTAAACGTCCTCTGCAGTTTATAACTATTTAAACGCGTCTAGGGATAACCTCAAAACAGTTGGGGAGGTCCTGGGACGAAAGAATCCTTAAAAATCATCGAAATCCGCATTTTGGAAGGTTTGGGAGTCAAAAAGAGTCATGGTGGCTCGGGACTGTGCGGTGGCTCGGCCACCATTTGGTGGCTCGGCCACCATTTGGTGGCTCGGTCACCGAGTGCGTGGGCTATTTGGAGGTGACCGGTGAGCGTACGGGTTACTTAGTTTGTCGTTTTGGTGGCCGATGAGCGTGCGAGCCACTTGGTGGTGGCCGGTGAGCATGCGGGCCACTTGGTTCGCCGTTTTGGTGGCCGGTGAGCATGCGGGTCACTTAGAGCTGGCTGACGGGCACGTGGGCCATGTCATCAATAGTTCATTGATTCGCTGGTTGGTGTCAGATAATCCTCTTTGACTTAGATAATGGCGTTCATCACCCTCTCTCCGTCTTGAGCTATGTGTGGATACCTATAGGCATTTTTAGACGCCTACAGTTTTCCGTTTGGGTTTTCGTTCGCTCTATTTATTTTGTGGGATCTTGTCGTGTGCCATGCACGCTGACGTACACCTGTTTTCTCTGGTGTACGTCAAACTTAGAGGAAGAACATGTCCAACTTGGAGATGTGCCAGAGCCAGGGTTTTCTCAGCAGGAGTGCCTTTCAGATAGAGTTGAAGAATAAGCCAAAGTTTAGTTGTCCCCTCTAGTTGTTCGATGGTCTTAGCTTACTTTTGTAGCATTTCCTTTTCCGCTTGATCATTGTATTTTATATTCTCCAGTATTTCATTCAGATAGTTTTGTATAAGGGCATGTTGACCCGAATATTATGTCTTGGATGATATTCATTTGTGATATGGATAATTTGTTCTGAGTTTGTCTATTATATTCTTGCTAACTATGATCGGGGACCTGTGACTTCACATTATGTTTATTTCTTGATGCTTAGAGTATTAAGTTGAGGAGAAATGTTTATTTTTATTTATTCTCCTTAATCTAATACGTCGCGGGCTTGTTCACGTTCTGATTCCCCGGTATTTTCAGAAGCGGGGCATGATAAGGTTCTTCAGCATCCATTCTCTTGAGCATATTCTCGACCTTTTCTCCCTGCTACACTAAGTCTTTCCATGTACGAGCTTCAACAGCGCCCATCTTTAAAAGTACATTGATAGAGAGATTATTTCTGCACATTTCAATGAGTATGGCCTCCGAGACCTGATCACGAGAATGTAGTGATCAGTTCCTGAATCTTTTGACGAAGTCACTAATAGACTCCGTCTTCTTTTGTTTTTTGACCATGAGAGTGGCCATAGACACTTCTGTGTCATCATCAAATAACCTGGATATGAAAAGTCTCTTCAAGTCCTTCCAACATTTGGTGGACCCATGCACTAATTTTCTGAACCATTTAAAAGTAACCCCCTTAAGGGTGCTAAAAATAACCGTGTCATGATAGGATTGTTGCCCGTTATATGTCCAGTTTGTACCTGGAAATAATAGATTTGTTGTGAAGGGGAACTCTTTCCATCAAACTACACAAGGTTGAGTGGTTTAAACTTCGGAGGATAAGAGACGATATCCTATTCAGAAGGATAGGGCCTAGTCACCCCTAGCTCCCTAAAGTTTCCTTGCAGCTTTAATGCATCCAGTTGTTTCTCGAAGTCATTCGGTTTATGTTCTCGCTCTTTTGCGCGAGGGTTGGATTCAACCTCGGACGACTCAAAATGAATTTTGAAGATTTTTTTCCTCATCGTCCTCTTCATTATTACCCTCTTGGTTCCGACAGTTAGTTTCTCCAGCAGCGAGTGAAGGTCGCCTATGCCTTGATCCTGAGCCCTTGGTGGTAGCTTTTTTCTTTTTCTTTTCTTTCTCTCCAAGAAGTTTCTCTATCATTGCTTCAATGTGCCTGATAGACTTTTGTTGTTGGAGGATAGTTGATTGTTGTTCTTCCAGTCTCCTTGCCATATCTTCTTCATTTCCGGCCATGTGAGCACTCGCTTGTTCACTTTGATCGGTACTAGAAGGCTGAGATGTTGCGATGACGGAGTTCTCAGGCTCTTCATTGACATCATCAGATATACCAGAAAGCCATCGATAGTCCAAAGGAATCATTACTCCGATACGGGTACGAGTGTGTTGATAAACGCCCTGTTCTTCAATAAGCGCTCGTCGTAACCTTGGGAAAAATTCAAGGTCGGAGGATTCAGATGAATTGGTTAAGGCTTTACCTTTGCCCTTAGCAACCATGTTAATTGTCACTTCAATGTGACAATTCTTCTTGGAACAAAAACATCCTCTTCTGGATGTCAAAATCATTGACGACTCAGACAATAGTTCAAAAACCGCATATTTATGTGCTGATTCGCCACATGAGCACCAGGAAAGCACTACGAAAATAAGTTTCTCACAGTAGCAATGAGATTGCATCTGACTCATGTTGTGTTTGTGTGTGAGGTAGTCACGGAGATCCATGGTGGAACTACCCCCAGTCGATTCTGGCAATTTAGTTTTACCCAAGCGAGACCCTCTAAATGATAGAGGTTGACGATCTTGGGTAGCTGTACAAACTTTGTCATTCATCTATTTATGACGAGGTTGGTTGGTTGAACGAGCTTGATACATTCGCCTTCTCGTTCAACTATCAACTTGAGGTTCGTTCTTCTGACGAGCCTGAGTTTGGTCAGCTCGAACACCCTCTTGAGTTGGTCGAACTCCGCATTGAGAACGAGGTTCATTTTCTGAGTCTGTTTGGGTACGGGGATGAGGTTCATCATTTTGACATTCCTCAGCCAATCGACCTTCAATATACATATTGGCCTCATGTTGGTCTCCTTTTGGTCGATAGTGAAAACCGTCCAATAAGACCAAGGCTCGAGCCTTTCGGCGAGCTTGATTCTGTCGTCGACGTTGTCATGCACGTCTCGAAAGCGGATCAACAATAGATCTTGTCCCAGTCAAGATTGTGCAAGGTTCAACAACAGTAGCCAAAGTTTAGCTAGGTTGATCAGTAGAAGCCGAAGTTCAGTTAGGTTGTTTGACAACCCACTCCTTAGCCTGACGGCTAGTTTTCAGAGCCTTTTCTTTGGGAGGCAATGATTTCTCCTCAAGACTAACTCGAGTTGAATTATCAGCATCTACATGGGCTGAAGTCTCATAAGAGACTCTATGACACTTTCGTGTCTTCGTGGGACTCGAAATTCCAGAGGAGAGGAACTCCTCATACTTGGATTTGTTGAACTCGATGATAAGAGTTTCGACCTTGGTTCCTACCGTGATGTGATCTGATTGTGCTACCACCAGTTTGTTAGAAAGAACGGCTTCTCCCACTGTGGTCGCCATCTTCTGTAGGGTCAAAGAATTGAAGTTGATTGATTCTTATTTTAAGAATGGGTTCTATCACTTGGTAAGAACCTTTTATAATCACTCACTCTCTCGATTACAGAGGAAGAGAAGATAGATTTGACTTCTCTTTTGTAAAGGTGGGTTCTAGGTGGTGAGAGGGTGCTTCACTCGATGCTTGAGTCGAGATTACTTCCCGTTGATGATCAGAAATAGATCACGAACACTCTTGTTGGTTGCTAAATGATTTTCGAAGTGGGATTTTGCCAAAAGGCCCCCTTTCTCCTAGCTGCTTGCGGCTATTTATAGAGCTTTAGCATGTAACTGACGTGCTACAATCATGAGGTTGTGGGCGTAACTGACTCCTGAGATTTAACCCACATGGCTAACTGGGTCTACGTGGCCGTTACAACCTGATTTAATGTGGGTGACGAGTTTCGCTGCATTGGCGAACCTCATCCTTGATGTCGAGCCTCCTACGTGGCGAGTCTCGTCTTTGATGTTGAGCCTCACTACGTGGTGAGCCTCGTCTTTGATGTTGAGCCTCGCTACGTGGCGAGCCTCATCTTTGATGTTGAGCCTCACTGCGTGGCGAGCCTTGTCTTTCATGTTGAGCCTCGCTGTATGGCGAGCCTCGTCTATAAAAATTAATGTTTTCCGACGAACTGTTGGATGCCGTTCGTCTTCACTTGCGAGGTTTGTTGTAATAAGGTGTGACTCTCGTCTTCCTTCTGTCATTTTTGGGTGTCTACAATCATACTATAATATAATAGAATATATTTTATCATAATATTGTATATTATTATAGAATAAAGTTAGAAAAAAATACAAAATATAAATATATAATAGCATAAATTATATCATAATAATGTATTATATTGCATATCATTAGCATATATACTAGTGCTCTAGGCCTCTAGTGCATGTGATGCATGCATGGTAGAAAATATAGGAGGAGTGTTGTAATCGAATTGTCAAAGAAACACACAAATATGATTTTGAGTGTATTTTCATTGGGGTTTTGAAGAAAATTTCAAGTTTAAGGGCATTTGTTCGAGTTTTACCCAAGTGTGAGGACATTCCCCTTGATTTTTATACAGTGTGAGGGCATTTTTGTTGATTTTTCAAGTATGCAAGATTTTAAAATTAATTTTTTAAGATGTAAGTGCATTTTTGGAATTCTAAAAAATATGGCTCACAATGACCAAAAAAGAGATTTTATTATAATATAATATAAATAAGTCATTATTTAATACATGAAGGCTTCAAAACTATCTCATTTACCCCCAAAATAGGACATGATCGTCTCAATGTAGTTGATTGGCCTAATTTTCGCACGAGGATACAACAATTTAGTATATAGGGCGGATGATTTTATTCCAAATGAGATAATTATCCTCCTAAACTTGCAAATGTCCAATAAAATAAAAAGTAAAATTAACCTATTGCATTATCTCAAATTTACATAAAACATGTACATCCAAACACTTTAAGACGCAAATATCATTTTGTCCAGCTACGTTGCATAAAACATGTACATTCAAACGGTTTAAGAGATAGGGAAAAATTTTTTGCAGAAAAATAAGAGAAAATGGAGTTTGATTGTCAAGAACCAGTGTAGGAATCCAATTTATGAGAAACCATGCAGTAAGCACAGCAAAATTCTAATAAAAGTTGGGTACAAACATTATGATCATAATAGATCGAGCAACATTTAAAAGATGACAATTTTTAAGTTCAGTGACACCTTTTGTTAAGGTCTATATGCACATGAAGTCTGATGAATAATATCCTTTTTTTAAGAAACTTTAAGTATTATGGGTTAAATACTCTTTTGCATATCAGATTGACATTTAATTTTAATTCCAAATTGAGTATATGTTTCATAATAAAACATGCAAAACACCTCAAACACCTTAGAGTGGCCAATAAGAAGGAATAACCAAGTCATACGAGAAAAATCATTGATGAAAGTCACAAAATACAACAATTTATTAGAACTTAAAATTTTTATTGGTCCCCAAACATCGGAATGAACTAAATTAAAGAGAGTAGCATTAGATTTATTGATGCGTCATGGGTAGGAAACACAATAATATTCTCCTAACTCACATGACTCACAAGAAAGTTCGCAAGAAGATGATTAACAACTACGAATGACCTGTTTGATAATGGATAATGGTGGATGCCCTAATCGATGGTGCCATACAGTAAGATCTGTGGAAAAAGAAAGTGTTGAATCTAGATTCAAACAGTCTGGGAGGCATAAAGCACGCTACTTACCGCCTCCACCAATCGCCTTCTTCATATAATGCCCTGAATAACACAATGAGTAGGGTAAATAGTTATTGAGCAATTGGCTTATTTAGTAAGCTTGCTAACATACAACAAACTAGAATAAAAACTTAGAATATTCAATACAAGTTGATAAACACAAAGGAGGAGTAAGAGAAATATCATTAATACCATTTATAGGAACAGAAGAACCATCAATAGTATGAACGTGAAAATCAGATATATGTGTAAATGAGGATAAAGAATAAGGCATCACATAATATGAAGCTCTAGAATAGCATTTCTTCTTTCTCTCGTGAATCTTCTTAATAGCACTGGTTCTTGAGGTTGTTGAGTTTGTTCTTCTGGAACAATGAGTTGTTCAACGTTGTCATCTTGAGGTTCTGGATTTACTTCTTGATTAACAACATGTATAGGAACTTGAATATTATAAAAAATAACTGTATGGATTGGGTCTGAACCCAATTCCTCTTCAAAAACAATGTGTCTAACCTTATTTCTCCCCCCAAACTTAACATCCTCAAAGAATGTTACTGTCCTCGTCTCAAAAATATTCCTTAGTATGGGATCATAAAACTTATAGACCTCTAGAGCATTCAGAATACCCAATAAAGTAGCTGCTAACTGTTTTGGAGTCCAATTTATTTTCATTTGGCCTATAAGGCCTTGCCTCAGTTGGACATCCCCAAATGTGTAAGTACTTTAAACTGGGCTTTAGATCAGTCTAAAGCTTATAAGGTATTTTAGCAACTGCTTTACTCGGTACTCTATTCAGAATGTAAGCTGCTGTCTTTGGTGCTTCTCCCCAAAGTGACTCTGATAAAGAAGAATGAACAATCATACTTCTTACCATATCCTTTAGAGTCATGTTTCATCTTTCAGCAACACCATTCATGCTAGGTGAACCCAGCATGGTGTACTGAGGGACGATATCGCATTCCTCTAGGTATCTAGAAAATAGTCCTGAATGTTGTTCACCTGAACTATCACATCTGACGTAGTAATCACATCCACGATCAGATCTAACGATTTTAATTCTTTTATTGAGTTGATTCTCAACTTCAGCTGTATAGGCTTTGAACATGTTAAAAGACTCAGATTTTTTATGAGTGAGATATAGGTACCCATAACGTGAGTAATTATCTATGAATGATATAAAATATTATTGACCATTCCAAGAAGTCGTAGGAAATGGCCCATAAATATCTGTATGTATCAATTCTAAGACTTTCGAAGATCTGTTAGTACCTAATCTCTTAACTTTGGTATGTTTTCCCTTGATACATTCAACACATACGTCGAAGTCTGAAAAAGCAAGGGAATCCAAAATGCCATCAAACATAAGACGCTCAACTCTACCTTTTGAGATATGACCCAAGGGATTATGCCATAATATCGTCGAATTTTTCTTATTTAATTTACGTTTAGTACCACATGATTCCACATAATGCAAGGATTCATTATAAGAAACAATTGTACCAAGCAAATATAGGTTGTCATAAGTACTCAAGTAACTGGTTCCCATAATATTTAAATTTAAAGATAAACAGAATTGGTTGTTTCCGAATGAACAATGATAACTTGATTTGTCCAATACAGAAACAGAAACCAAATTTTATCTAAAAGACGGTACTACAAAAGTATTTTTTAAATCCAAATATGAACCAGTTCCTAATAGCAACCTAAAGTGTCCAATTGCTACCACGTCTACCGATTGTCCGTCGCCCATAAAGATGTGTCTTTCAACATCACTTGGCTTTCGGTAGCTCAGGCAGCCCTGCATAGAAACATTTATATGAGTAGTAGCACCAGAGTCTAACCACCAAGTATTTCTAGGTACTGAAGCTAAATTAGCCTCAGAACACACTAAAGTAAGGAACATACCCTTCTTAGCACGCTAGGCGTGATATTTGGTACAATCCTTCTTTATGTGTCCAGACTTGTTGCAGAAGAAATAACTCTGATCATCCTTATGTTGTTTCTTCTGAACAGGACCCTTAGCAGCTTCATTATCATTCTTTCTTTTCTTGCCCTTATCCTTAGAGGCATAGGTTAAATGAGCACTTTCTGTCTTATCTTGCTTCAACCTATTTTCTTCTTGCACACAGTATGAAATGAGCTCATTCAGAGTCTATTTCTCCTTTTGACAGTTATAATTGACCTTAAACTGATTAAATTATGTAGGAAGAGACAACAGAATCAGATGCAGTCGTAACTAATCACAAAGATCGAGTTTAAGTGCCTTAAGTTTTGAAGCAATATGAAACATTTCCATAATGTACTCCCTAATGTTTCCCTTGCCTTTATACTTCATCAAAATCAAGCGAGTTAAAAACGTGCTTGTTTCCACCTTATCATTTTTTGCAAAACGCTTCTCAATTTTGGCAAAAAAATCGTTAGCCTTAGTAATCCCTTCGGATTCTATGCCTCTGAAGGCTTCCGGAACGTCGCGCTTAATGATCATTAGACTCTTGCGATTTGAACACTCCCATTTCTTATACTCCTTCTTATCATCAGGAGTGCTATCCACATTAAGAGGTTAGGGTTGTTAAGTTCTTAATGCAAGATCTAGATCCATGCAGCCAAGAACAATTAATATGTTCTCTTTCCAAACCTTAAAATTTGTCCCATTGACATGAGAATTGAGTTGATGTTAGCAGAAATTATTAAAGCAGATGCATTGACTGAAATAAACAAAAGATACTCACATTATTAACCATAATTAGTAATCAATAAAATTTAAATAATAACAAATCACATCTCAAGATATCTGGCACAACATTAATATCAAGTCTTTGGACAATAATATTAATTTGTAAGTGATACCTTATTGCAATGATCAAACATTAACAATAACTCATGTCAAATAATAATATATTTGGATTGATTCATTATTCACATATAAACCTTATAATTATCACACGTTTATCATCGCAGATGTGTATGCAGACTAAATAAATATTAACCTTCCTTTGGGTCGATTAAATATTTACACGAAAACATACACACAACCATCTAACATCCCTCATGAACAATTTACACAAGAGATGTTACTTTGACAACTTCTTGTTTTAGTTAATCATTTGGAATGAGAGACAAATATAATACCTTAGTGTCATATTATTTGAATTAAATAATTAATTAACTACCAAATTTAATTCAAATTAAACAATTTAATTTAAATTAAATAAATTTTCATAACTTAATTAGGGCCTCATAACTTAATTTAATTAAATTAAGCATACCAAAGAGGACCCATAACTTAATATGGCCTTAACTCAATTAATTATTTGAATAATCCAAGCCCAACACATAAGTAAACTACAGGCCTAAAAATCAAATGAAATTAATTGAGAATTCAAGCAATCTTTAACTCAACCAGGCCCAGATAGCTTAAAGGCCCAAACTAAATCCCCTTATATTTTCTTTAACGATAGCGAACTGAAGTTCGCTGTTATTTCTTAAACCCAACGAATCCCAAATTCAAGCTCGTCTGAAGTTCAAACACGAGTTTCGTCTGAAGTCCGGGCACAAGGTTCGTCTGAAGTTCGAGCACGAGGAAAATTTGATGTAAAAGAAATGAAGGAAAAATTCGATTTGTATTCCTTTAATCTCAGTTACAATTGGATTTCCTGATTACAAAAGAGAGGAGAATGATCTGGATTCTCCCCTTTGTTTAATTCTGGGTTCTTCACGGTGGCGATGAGATGCCTCTCTCGAATGCTCGCGTTGAGTTTGCTTCTCGTTGACGATCCGAACGTCTTGATTCACTGGAACGTGGTCTTCTCCTCACGATTTGACGTTTTGGAGGACTTGCGTGGCAAGTTTGAAACTCTGACCGAGTTTAGAAGAACTTGCAGAGCAAGTTGGAAACTCTGGACGAGTTGATAACTCAGATCGAGTTTAACTTTGAACGAGTTTGAACTCTTGAAAAAGAGTTGATTTGAACCGAAAGTTCGGTTAATCAGCCAAGGGAATGCTCTAATGACTTTGTTGCTGCAGAAAGCTCCAAGATGCCCGATCAAGGATCCCCAAAAAGTCAGCCTCCCCCGATCAACCAAGCCAGCCCTTGACCGAATCTCCCTCAGTTGATGAGACAAAATCCCATCCTTTAATTCAATTGAGTTTCACGTATTTATATGGGATTAAGGGTGGTAACTGCCCCCTTAATCCACTCCTAAGTGGGGCGGAAATCCCTTAAATCTTGGGGAAAAAACAGTTCCTGGAACTGTTCGGTTCGTGTTTGAACGAGTCAAACGCCGAAAATGGCGTTCTTGGCCCGAACTCTGCGTTTTAGACTAAAAACGTAGAGTTGGGCCTATTTTGGGTGGCTGAACGCACAGGTCGCGATGTGTTGTAAATCTGAAACGTAGAGTTGGGACGCAGAGCTGAACTCTGCGTTTTAGACCTGAGACGCAGAGTTGGAACACAGAGATGAATTCTGCGTTTTGGATCTGAGACGCAGAGTTGGAACACAGAGATGAATTCTGCGTTTTGGACCTGAGACGCAGAGTTGGAACACAGAGATGAATTCTGCGTTTTGGACCTGAGACGCAGAGTTGGAACACAGAGATGAATTCTGCGTTTTGGACCTGAGATGCAGAGTTGGAACACAGAGATGAATTCTGCGTTTTGGACCTGAGACGCAGAGTTGGAACACAGAGATGAATTCTGTGTTTTGGACCTGAGACGCAGAGTTAGAACACAGAGATGAATTCTGCGTTTTGGACCTGAGACGCAGAGTTGGAACACAGAGATGAATTTTGCATTTTGGACCTGAGACACAGAGTTGGAACACAGAGACGAATTCTGCGTTTTGGACCTGAGACGCAGAGTTGGAACACAGAGATGAAATCTGCGTTTTGACTCCGGAATATAACCACGACCTCTGCGTTTCGAGTTTGGAACGCAGCCACGACCTCTGCGTTTCGAGTTTGGAACGTAGCCATGACCTCTACGTTTTGAGTTTGGAACGCAGCCACAACCTCTGCGTTTTGAGATTAGAACGCAGAGGTGAGCCTTAGGTGGGCTCGGCAAGCTTTAGGCTAAGTCCGATGTTCTGACGAAGTCCAGTCTTGCAGACGGACTTCAGAACATAACTTGCTGCGAAGAACATGTCATAACTTTCAAACCGTAAGTCGGAATTGGACGAATTATATATGAAAATCGGCTATCTCGACGAGATGGAGCCGACCAAACCAACTCCATGGGGTTTGGTTTGCTCTGTCGGTTTTGCCAAATTCCTTACGGTTTGAGAGATATCTGTGTTTTAATATGAAGAGACCGTCAATTTGTAGTCTCTTTTGCTAGAGCGTTGCAAAGATCGTCACCTTGTAACCTTCGTCTTAGCTCCTTGAAAATATGAGAGTTTTCAGATTATAACTCCCGATGTTAATTGTGAAGGCTGTTGAATTAGAGCTTTCATTAGTTGTTGTGAAGGTCGTCAGATTGTAACCTTCCTCGATCTACGTGAAAGTCTTCAAATTATAACCTTCTGGAAGTCGTCAGATTGTAACTTCCATCATCGGTGTTTGATGGGGATTGGCTGCCTACAGAACCCCCTCCAAAGTTTTCGAAAGTTCGCGGTTGACTGGGACGAATTTTCGGAATACTTTGGATCTCAACTCTGATATTGGAGCTATTGATTCCTTATCATAAGGAGTTGTTCTTTGCACCCGCTTCGAAGGCATCTTGGTTGAAGGGGTTTTCCATGCAGGACTTGTGTGATGATGAGCTTCAAATAGAAACTGTAGCGACGGTACAAGCTACTCATGAGCAGAAGCCATCAAACGCCACGTCACGGCTCACCTCCATTCAGCTGATGAGCCCGCAAACATTCATAGGATTTTTGACAAACCCTCAGCCATCAACGGATTTGATAAGCCTTTACCGACTACCGTTTAAGTCGGGCTAGCATGTGAATTATTTAAATCTGTTTCACATGTAATGTTGTGCTAAGAGAATGAACTCTCTTAGACTTAATACTATGATTTTGAATACATAGACTTTGTCATTTTGACGGGAAAAGACTAATCGGCAACGCGTGTTAGGCGTAGGCTTATCTCTAATTAGGGATCGAGATAAAGTCCCCCATGCGTGTAAGGCATGGATTTTGGTGCTACGATGTTGAATACATAGATTTTGCCATTATTACGGGAATGAACCACCCGGCAGCATGTTTTAGATGCCAACTTATCTCTATTTAGGGATCGAGATAAAGTCCCCCATGCGTGTAAGGCATGAATTTTGGTGTTATTAATAACGACCTGCCACGATGTTGAATACATGGGTTTTTGTCCTTATTACGGTCAAAGACTAACCGACAACACGTATTAGGCGTTGACTGATCCTTACTTAGGATTTGGGATAAAGTTCCCCATGCGTGTAAGGTATGGATTCTGGTGTTATTAATAACGACCTGCTACGATGTTGAATACGTGGGCTTTGCTACTGTTTCTTCCTGTGTTACTTGAAACATTGAAAGAAAGTTGGAAGCGCTAGAGGTGTAGTATTAAATTGACATGAATTTTCACTTAGAATGAAATTTAAAAATTTTCTTGGTTATCACTAGGATAAATCCAGAAAATCTTTAATCCACTGGGGATTTTATAATAAAAACTTGCTATTCTTGTTGAAAAAGGATTAACAAGTTCATTGGGGGGTTTAACTGTTAGAGGTGTGATGTTAACCTAACAGTATTTTATGGGCCTATCGCTCTATTGAAGAGAGTCGATAGGTTGATTTGGTGTTGTCAGAGGTGTGATGTTAACTTGACTGGAATTTGTAGACCTATCGCTCTATTGAGGAGAGTCGATAAGTGGATTGTGTCGTCAGAGGTGTGATGTTAACTTGACGGGAAAGATATTGCGATCGGGGCAATTTTGTGGACTTATCGCTCTATTAGGGAGAGTCGATAAGTGGATTTTGTCAGAGGTGTGGGATTAACGTGACAGGAATTTGCTGCGATCGGAGCAACTTTGGGGACTTATCATCCTGTTGAAGAGGATTGATAAGTTGATTGTCAGAGGTGTGGTGTTAACATGATGAGAATTTGTTGCGATTGGAGCAACTTTGGGGACTTATCATCCTGTTGAAGAGGATTGATAAGTTGATTGTCAGAGGTGTGGTGTTAACATGACGAGAATTTGTGTACTTGTGACTTGCACAAGATTTTGGGAATTAGCGTCTCACTGGGGAAACTTGCTAGGTGGGTTTATCACCAGAAGCGATAAATTTTGATACTTGTGATTTGAATAAGATTTTGAAGACTTAGTGTCTTGCTGGGAAAGATTGCGATTTGAGCAATTTTGAGGACTTATCATCCTATTGTCAAGGATTGATAAGTTGATTGTCAGAGGTGTATTGTTAACGTGACAAATTGGGAGTGATACAAACAGAACATACTCCGAGGGGGTGATGATCGTCAGAAGTGTAATGTTAACTCGACGATGTGAAAGATTCGTTACTCTTAATCCAGTGGATTCCAAGTAACCAACCCCCAGTCTTGATTAAGACTTAGCAGGGGTATAAAAAGAGGTAGACAAGGCACATCGCCTAGTGGGGTACTATCCATGAAGTCAGAATAGAGGCATATCACCTAGTAGGCCATTATCTGATGAGTTTGACTATCAGAGGTAACTATTAACGTGATAGTTTTGTGGACCTGGCATTCTATTGAAGAAGATTAGCAAGTTGATGGACTATCAGAGGTAACTGTTAACGTGATAGTTTTGTGGACCTGCCATTCTATTGAAGAAGATTGGTAAGTTGATAGACTATCAGAGGTAACTGTTAACGTGCTAGTTTTGTGGACCTGCCATTCTATTAAAGAAGATTGGCAAGTTGATGGACTATCAGAGGTAACTGTTAACGTGATAGTTTTGTGGACCCGTCATCCTGCTTGAAAAGGATTGGTGGGGGAATTCGGAAGAAAACAGACTATCAGAGGTGATCATTAACGTGATAGTTTTGGTAGACTTCGTGGTTGACATAGGTATTTTATTGAACATGATAACTCAGAAATTTATTATTCATAATCCAATGAACTACAAATAAACCAACCCCCAGTCTTGAACAAGTGCAGGGGGAAAAAAGGAGTAGACATGGCACATCGCCTAACGAGTTTGACAATCAGAGGTAATTGTTAACATGATAGTTGTTGGATCTATCATCCTACTGAAGAGGATTGGCTTCAATGACCGTAGTATCTTCCCCTTCTGACTGAGAAGATTGGGCTTGGTCCGATTGCTCAGGTTGATCCTGCCTACTTTGTTCTTTAGCTTTGATCCTGGTAATAATCTTTTGAGCTTGTTCGCTTTGAGATATTAATTGTCTCCAGGAACGGCATTCTGTAACCCTCATTTGTGCTAGAAGGTCGGTCTGCAAGTTATGTCGACAGGTCTCCACTAAGGTAGATTGTGTCATACCTGTCGGACATCGCAGAGCCATGTTTTGAAACCTTTTGACGAAGGCTTTGACAGACTCCCTCTTCTTCTGCTTAGTGGCGAGAAGGGCATGGATGGAGACTTCTGTATCATCTTCAAAGAATCTTGATAGGAAGAGTCTCTCTAGATCCGCCCACTTTTGGATACATCCCGCAGGCAGCTTCCTGAACCATTCAAAGACAACTCCCTTGAGGGTGCCAATGAACAATCGAACCAGTACGGCGTCGTTCGATATCATATTTCCAGTCTGTGACTTAAGATAATAGATATGTTGGTTCGGTGATCCCGTGCCGTCAAAAGTTTGTAGCGTCGGGACTTTAAACTTTGGAGGATAAGGGGCTGCATCTCATTCGGCAGGATAAGGTTTGACAACTCCCTCATCTTGGAGCTCGCTTCTGTTGGCCATGGCATTGAGGCGGGCTTCCAATTCTTCCATTTTGGCAGACTGAAGATTATGCTCGTTCCCAGTCTCTCTTCCTTCATCAGAGGAAGATTCCAGGTTGTGGGCTTTTTGGTCAGAAGCCGTGTCATCAACCACTTTCCCCTTCCCTTTGCTTGTGTGAGGTCGGGATGAAGATGTTCTTCCTCTTCGGGAAGATTCTTGCCTTGGCGGCGAATTTTTTTTCTGAGATTTGGCCCTGTTTGTGACGATTTGAGTCAATAGGGCCAGGAGTTCATCGATGGTCTTCTGTTGTGATTTGAGCATGACCTCCTGCTCATCGACCCTCTTTGAAAGATCTTTAGAATGCTCTGCCATGTGGACGAAGCTCTCATGCCTAACGACAGAGCTTGATGATTAGGACTTCGCAATGGCTGAGTGTTCGTCATCGGAATTGGTTCTTCTGACTAACCCCCGATAGTTGACAGGGGGAATGGCTCCTGTTTGCGTCCGAGTGCGTTGGTAGATTCCTTCAAACTCGTTAGCGATTTCTCTGACGGTCGGTGAACGACTTGTCTCAGAGTCATCAGAACTAGGGATTGATGATCTCCCTCTGCCAACCATGTTAGAAGTGACTCCAATGTATTCATCCTCTAAAGTCTTCTTCCTGTGAGAATGTCGTTGATTATTGAGCAAAACGACGTTCGTCGGTCGGTTGAACATCGACAGCAATTCCCGCAAGTCAGAGACTTGGGATGAACCTCTCACAGAGCATAAGGGTAGAGATGGAAACCCCTGTCCGTTAAAGGATGGGACCGGTTCTTGGCAAACATGAATTTTAAATCCATGTTGATCTTTTTGAACACGACGATTCACATCGCGTTCCAAAGAAGGAACACGAGGGTCGTGTTTAGTTTGATTAACGCAAGACCAAAGTCTGTGTTTTGCTAGTGAAACACAGTCCTGCAATCTGCGTTTGGATTCTGAAACGCACTCCTAAGAGTTGCGTTTAGTTTGTGGAACGCACTCCTGAGAGTTGCGTTTTGGTTCTGGGACGCACTCATGAGAGTTGTGTTCAGCCAGATCAACACAGGTTTGATGTCTGCGTTTAAATGTTGGAACGCACTCCTGAGAGTTGCGTTTTGGTTCTGGGACGCACCCCTGAGAGTTGCGTTCAGCCAGATCAACGCAGGTTTGATGTCTGCGTTTAAATATTGGAACGCACTCCTGAGAGTTGCATTTAGGTTCTGAAACGCACTCCTGAGAGTTGCGTTCAGTTTGTGAAACGCACTCCTGAGAGTTGCGTTTTGGTTCTGGGACGCACCCCTGAGAGTTGCGTTCAGCCAGATCAACGCAGTTTTGAGGTCTGCATTTTGACGTTGGAACGCGCCTCTGAAGGCTGCGTTTTGGTTCTGGGACGCACTCTTGAGAGTTGTGTTCAGCCAGATCAACGCAGTTTTGAGGTCTACGTTTTGATGTTGGAACGCGCCTCTGAAGGCTGCGTTCTATCTGGGAAACGCACACCTGAGGGCTGCATTTAGCTTAGCTTATGCAGAGCTCATGTTGAGGCTCGCAAACGCGGAGTTCGCATTGATTAGAGGATCGGCTTTTTTGGAGTTGTGCTGAAGTCGAGTCTTCTCCTTTAGAGAGGGGACTGTATGAACAGTGCAATCCCTATGGGAGATAGTCTTTAGATGAGTTGGCCACAACTGGAGCTTTAGTCTCCTCGAAAATTTTGTGGATCTTGCGCATAGCCTTGGGGCTAAGGAATCCGGAGGAGAGGGCCTCCTCGTACTTAGCTTGATCAAACTCCACAACGAGAGTCTCGACCATTGTTCCAGCGAGCTTGACGTCAGATTGCGCCACCACTTCTTCATCAGAAAAGCTAGTCCCCAGTAGAGTTGCCATCTTTTGTTTGTGGAAAATTTGATGTAAAAGAAATGAAGGAAAAATTCGATTTGTATTCCTTTAATCTCAGTTACAATTGGATTTCCTGATTACAAAAGAGAGGAGAATGATCTGGATTCTCCCCTTTGTTTAATTCTGGGTTCTTCACGGTGGCGATGAGATGCCTCCCTCGAATGCTCTCGTCGAGTTTGCTTCTCGTTGACGATCCGAACATCTTGATTCACTGGAACGTGGTCTTCTCCTCACGATTTGACGTTGTGGAGGACTTGCGTGGCAAGTTTGAAACTCTGACCGAGTTTAGAAGAACTTGCAGAGCAAGTTGGAAACTCTGGACGAGTTGATAACTCAGATCGAGTTTAACTCTGAACGAGTTTGAACTCTTGAAAAAGAGTTGATTTGAACCGAAAGTTCGGTTAATCAGCCAAGGGAATGCTCCAAGGACTTTGTTGCTGCAGAAAGCTCCAAGATGCCCGATCAAGGATCCCCAAAAAGTCAGCCTCCCCCGATCAACCAAGCCAGCCCTTGACCGAATCTCCCTCCGTTGATGAGACAAAATCCCATCCTTTAACTCAATTGAGTTTCTCGTATTTATATGGGATTAAGGGTGGTAACGGCCCCTTAATCCACTCCTAAGTGGGGCGGAAATCCCTCAAATCTTGGGGAAAAAACGGTTCCTAGAACTGTTCGGTTCGTGTTTGAACGAGTCAAATGCCGAAAATGGCGTTCTGGGCCCGAACTCTGCGTTTTAGACTAAAAACGCAGAGTTGGGCCTATTTTGGGTGGCTGAACGCACAGGCCGCCAGCGTAATGAACTCTGAGACGCAGAGTTAGGGTGTTTTAGGCTGAACGCACAGGCCGCTCAGCATGATGAACTCCGAGACGCAGAGTTAATGGCTGAACGCACAGGCCGCTCAGCATGATGAACTCCGAGACGCATGAATTCTGCGTTTTGGACCTGAGACGCAGAGTTGGAACACAGAGATGAATTCTGCGTTTTGGACCTGAGACACAGAGTTGGAACACAGAGATGAATTCTGCGTTTTGGACCTGAGACGCAGAGTTGGAACACAGAGATGAACTCTGCGTTTTGACTCCAGAATATAACCACGACCTCTGCGTTTTGAGTTACAGAGTTAAATGTCTGCTGGAGAACGCACAGTCTGTGTGCATTTTGTGTTTGGGAAACGCAGAGGTGGGTTCTGCATGGACTCTGTGCTTTGAGTCCGCAAACTCTACATTTGGACTCTGGAACGCAGCCACGACCTCTGCGTTTCGAGTTTGGAATGCAGCCACGACCTCTGCGTTTTGAGTTTAGAACGCAGAGGTGAGCCTTAGGTGGGCTCGGCGAGCTTTAGGCTAAGTCCGATGTTCTGATGAAGTCCAGTCTTGCAGACGGACTTCAGAACATAACTTGTTGCGAAGAACAAGTCATAACTTTCAAACCGTAAGATTGGACGAATTATATATGAAAATCGGCTATCTCGACGAGACGGAGCCGACCAAACCAACCCCTTAGGGTTTGGTTTGCTCCGTCGGTTTTGTCAAATTCCTTACGGTTTGAGAGATATCTGTGTTTTAATATGAAGAGACCGTCAATTTGTAGTCTCTTTTGCTAGAGCGTTGCAAAGATCGTCACCTTATAACCTTCGTCTTGGCTCCTTGAAAATATGAGAGTCTTCAGATTGTAACTCCCGATGTTGATTGTGAAGGCTGTTGAATTAGAGCTTTCATTAGTTGTTGTGAAACTCGTCAGATTGTAACTTTCCTCGATCTACGTGAAAGTCTTCAAATTATAACCTTCTGGAAGTCGTCAGATTATAACTTCCATCATCGGTGTTTGATGGAGATTGGCTATCTGTTGTGATTTTTAGACAGCCTACAGGGGACAAGAGAATAAAGAGTGTGTTAACCCTATATTAGGGATCATAACCCCATATATATAGATGTTGTACATTTATAATTTGGCCCCTCATCAAATTATAGTTACAACCTAGTATCTGCATATTTAACCCATGATTTATTTCAATACCCATTAACCCAAATTGATTGATCACTTTATACGGGTTATCCTTAAGGATAGCAATACACACTGATAAACATATGTGCCCACAAATTAGATTTAATTAGATTTAAATCCAGCAAAATAAGCATTACCTGACTGAGCGGTATTAGTGGAAGGGTGAGGGAGAAGCTGCCGTATAGCACGACACTCAGTAGCAGACAACGTAGTTGGATCAAAGGTTGGCATCATGGAAACCAAAGAAGAAGGAGCCAAAAAGTCTACCATCGAGGCATTAATAGATTTATGGTGGCCAGTAAAAATCAAAAGTGTGGTTTGGTCTGGCGATAATAAGTGCAGAATCTAGTGGTATGATGACCACGGCTAACAACGAGCTCTGGAGGAAGTAACTCCACATCTCCGCGGTACAGGTTTTACCCAAATCAAATAATTTCTACAAGCATACAAGTCCCCAGAAGTAATTCGAATCTCATATCTTCTAGGAAAAAAAAAATTAATAATAATAAAGACACGTATATAGCAGGTCGAAGAACCAATGAAAGTAATTACAAGCTGCCACACACACAGTTGACAAGGAGAAATAAACGACAAACTTCCGCGAGTTAAAGCTTGTTGAAGGAGAACCAATGAAATAACCACAAGAAAAGGTCTTTGTTGCTACTTGCTAGCTAGATCCACGGGCCGACCACGGCGCCATCAAGGCGACGGGGGAAAAAAGAAAGAGAAGAAAAGAAAAAAAAACACCAACCAACCACTGGCGGTTCTCGTGACGTGCCTGTAAAGCACACGCAATATAAAACAAATTTATAGGAAAACTTTGGAGTTCTCGTCAAGTGCCACTAAAGAACAAATGAACAATGGCCGCCGGTTCACTTTGGAAAATTCTGAATAAAAAGTTAGATCTTGGGAAATCAATTTGGATCGTTAAAGCTCTGATACAATGGTGAGTAAAATAGAAGAAATATAAGAAGAGGGTTTTACAACTATTTTTCTTCATGTTGATTCATGTATATATGACGGATTTATATATATTAAAGAAATCGATTATAGTTAGAGTTAATTATAGAAAACCTGCATCCCCCCCTAACTACGGGGTCGTCTCAGAAAATCTCCTCAACTCTTTTAACTCTTGGAAACTCCTCTCAATTATGAAGTTGTTGTAGATAATTACTCACCTCAACTTTCAAAATATTATTTATTCCCCTCTTAACTTTTCTCACTTAACTCCCTAAATTAACATTATTTAAATCTAAAGGAATAAATGATTTAAAACGACCATAGTATTCCTAAGACATTAAAATTTTTTACCGTTGTTTTCCTTTTTAACCTTTTTTGCTTAAAAATAAGTTTTATTTTATTCTCTCTCTCGCCCCTCCCTCTCTTCTTATTCCTCCATCATCATTGCTAGGTTTATGTGCAAGTCTATTTTTTTTCTTTTTTAAAACACTAGACTTTTTTTATTTTTTGCTTATCCATGTTTGTAATGCTTGAAATAATTAAAATTTTTAATTTTTTTTGAAGATTAGTTTCCTTATCAAAACCCATCGAACCAAAGTTTAATATTTTGATTGGGGTTGGGTTTTTAAACCCACATGAAATTTTTTCAACTAAGGGTATTTTAGTCATTGCAAATTTCAAATTAATAATATTAGGGGTTGTTTAATAAAACTAGAAAGATAAAGGGAGTTTTTTGATACACCCATACTTAAGGGGGATTAAGTCATATTTTGAAAGTTGAGGAGGGGTTATCTACAACAACCTCAAAATTTAGGAGGATTTTCTGAAGATAAAAGAGCTAAGGAGAGGATTTCTAAGACAAACCCATAGTTGAGAGGGTTTTTCTAAAATTAATCCCTATAGTTATTTATCTATTGCAATATTGGCTCTGCTAATCATTCATGATAAATATGTACCTCCATAATTATGAATATAATTAAAAGATGAGAATATTCTTAACATATCTTCTACAATTATACAAAAACACCCAAATGGAAAATCCCTGTGATTACCCAACTTGTGCCTACTCGTTCCCCACGTGGATGGCATGTCGTCCACTTTTCCAAGGTTCATCAAAAAGTCAAAGCTCCAGTTCGATGTTTTTTTAGAGGAAAATAAAAATATAAAGTGTTACTAAGTATGGAATTCTCTGGATACATGACTACATGTCTTACGTATGGTTTTTTGTTCGTTTATTAACCCGCTGTATATCGTACGATTTCCACCCGTTCGGAAATTTCCGCTTTTACCCTGTGTCACATCACACGTTTGTCAGCATATAATCGTGTCTAAATCTAAGTTAATTTTGATAACTAGTATTTAATTAGAGTTTAAAGTTGATTTAAATCTGAATCGAGTTCAAATTCAATATTGATGCCGGCATATCCTTGCATGTAAGGTCAAGGACGAGTTGGACATGGATACCATTATCATAACAAATATCAAACACTAGTAGAAAAACTACCAATCTAGACGGAACAATCTAAATGAAATTTTTTTCTATCTAGGTTGAATCAAACTAGACGGAAATTTTCTGTCTAGGTTGTTCCGTCTAGTTTGGGTCAAACTAGACAGAATTTTCCGTCTAGTTTGACAAACTAGACGGAAATGTCAACATAGACGGAATTCCGTCTAGATTGATAAGCAACCTAGACGGAATTTCGTCTAGGTTGCTTATCAATCTAGATGGAATTCCTTCTAGGGTGCCTAGGGCATCCTAAAACGACGCCTCAATCTCCCATCTCCTGTCCCTCATCTCCTCATCTCCCTCTCCAAAACCCTCGACCCCCTTCCCCAGCCTCCTCCCCTCCGCCTCCCTTCACAGCCTCACCCCACACACACGCCACCTTTTGGGGGGCCCCAGCCCTATCTCTGCCGCCGAGCGACCTCCCCTACCCCCTTCCCCTCCTGCCCCTCCACCCACTTAGCACCCTGCCCATCTCCTCCCTCCAACCTCCTCTTAGCCCCTCTTCCTTCCCTCCGCCCTCCCCCTCCCCTCTTGGCGCGTCCCCTCCCCCCACCGCCTTCCTCCATCCCATCCCGCCTTCACACTGCGCACCCCACCCCCTTCCCAGCAGGCCTCCCCCACTCCCCCTCCCCCCTTGCGCACCCCTCTCCCCCTCCCCTCCTTGTCCCACCCCTCCCTAACTACCCTTCCCTCCCGCCCTGTATTCCTCGGTCGCCCCGTTAACCGTCCTTCACTCGTCAGGCGAAAGACCTGCCCAGCCCCGCCTCACCCCTCTCATCCTCCCACCGTCCCAGCCCTCCTGTACTTTAATTAAAAAAAGACCTAGCTTTCCAGCAGTCTAATCGTGACCACCGGCGTGTTCGTTGTTTTATCTGCTTGAAAGGTATGATTTTTTACTGAGCTTTAGAATTTTTAATTTCATTATTATTTATTATTGAATTTAGTTTAAAAACCCTAATTTATGATAACAAAAATAAACGAGTTCAATTCTTAAAACCCTAATTGAAAAAATATTAGTTATGAATTAACCCTAACTCAACTACATGTTAATTCATTTGAACAATACTAGTAATCATAAATTTAATTAAACACTTACAAACCCTAACTCAATTAAGTTTCATTTGTGCTATAAGTAGGTGTGATTATTTAAATTTGTGATGTGAAAATATGTGAAATAAAAAATTTTAAAAAATAAAGTGATATATAACACATTATAATTTTTTATAATGTGTTATAATCCAATTTAGGTGATGAAAAAATAACGTTATCCCTAAACTTCCGTCCAATAATTACATCTACTTCTTTGGACTTATAATATATAATATATGACTCAGATTGGGTAGGAGACGAAGTTTTCTCCCAGAAATGAACGTTTATTTTATATTATACGAATAAAGAATTGGTACTGAAATTCTTAATTATTGGATTTGTCCTTATCAGACGGGTTAGGAATATAGTTGTGCATACATCCAACTTTGTATACTTTGTATATTTTCATTCTTAAAAGTTTTGACAACACATATTCGTTGTTCTCCATGTACAATAAGCGTATGTTGTTCTGCATTTCGGGCTATTGCTGATACGCATAATAACATCCGCATAGTGTACAGGGAGAACAGCAGGTAGGTGCTGCTAAAATTTTCCAGAAATAAAAATATACAAAGTATACGAAGTTGGATGTAAGCACTACTATATTCTTAATGGATAGAAACCTTCCTATGACAGCCGCTAGATTAGTGTAATTAGTTTCTACGTACGTTTTATATATATTTTATGTAGAATAATATTCATATTATTAAATGATATATGAACGTATGTGTATGTGTAAAATTTGATTTCTCGAAATGGGGATTTCATTTGTATTGATAAGAATAGCTTATTACAAACTAATGAATCAAAGTTACAACAGAAGCGGAGGGAATGCCATCCTTGTTTAATGTGGGGTCTTTGGTAGCAATAGGATGCCTCCCTCAGTGTCGGAACCGAGTTTGCTTCCCTTGGACGATCTGAGCGGAGTTGCATGAGAGCTTCAGTAAGCAGTAGAAGGTTGTGTCGATCGAGTTCGAGTTCCCGAGTTAAATGGCTATCAAGGCCAAGAGCTAAAAGAAGATGCTACAGTGCAAGAATAATGCAAAGAGCGGGTCGCTAGTCAACTGAGAAGTGAGCTAATCAGCCAAAGAGCGAACCTCTTTCATGTAGCCAAAAGAGGCTCTTAAATAGGGAAGAGACAACATGGTCACTCCCTTGAATCATGGGATCTGACCATGCACTGTTGAGAGATGCCATGCCTCTCACTTGTACTGTGAGCGGCTGCTTGATGGGTTCGGAGTATTGTACTCCCCCCTTCACGTCGCGAAAAATAGGAAGTCCCATCCCTGTACATGACAGCACCGCCGCCAAGTATTCTGGTGAGCTCGGCAAGTTTGCAGGCACCTTGCTGATCGCCTAGTCGTGCAGGTGAGCTCAGCGCTTGACTCGTGCAGGCTAGTCAAGTATGCAGGCGAGCATCACCACTGAGTGCTACGGGCGACTATTTGAAGGGTATGGAGTACTGTACTTCACCCTCACGTCATGGGAAATAGGAAATCCCATCCCTGTATGTGACATCATAGCCGCCTAATGCTCTGACAAGCTCAACGATCTTGCAGGAAGAGTGCTGATTGTCTGTACGTGCAGGCGAGTTTCGTTCGTGCTAGCGAACTTGCAGGCAGACTGCTAATTGCCTAGATGTGCAGGCCAGCCTCGTTCGTACTAGCGAACTTCACAGGCGGACTGTTGATTGCCTAGATGTGTAGGCGAGCTTCGTTCATGCTGGCAAACTCAGCGGTTGAACGGACTTGACTCGTGCTAGCGAATCAAGCATGCCGAAGAACTCATGCTGGCGGGTGTATCGATCTTCCCGTTGTTGAGGCAATTTTTATAGCCTACAATATGTTTGATGTGTGTTGAATGTATAAGAGTCATGGATGTACTAGTAGTTGTGAGATTAATCATAGTTAATAATTATATATAATTTACAGATGATGATAATTCCTGACAAATCATGGATAGATATCTCACGACTTTATAGATTTCGTGACACGCGATACAAGGAGGGATGTGACGTCTTCATGCGTTATGCTAAAATGAATCCGAGAAATTTAAGAAGCAGTGCTATGTATTGTCCTTGTTGTAGGTGTAGGAATATGAAGCTTCTGAATAGAAATGATATACGGATTCACCTAATGAAATCAGATTTTAATGAAAAATATAAATATTGGAACTGACATGGGGAAGGTATTACTAAAGATGAGAATTCAAATGTACGTGTTGGTACGTCAGGTGGCCAACGAATAGATGACACAGAAATAATATTGAATGATATTTTCCCTCGACCTACAGAATATGATGTTGATGATAATATCGAGGATGATATCTGAGATAAAAGTGAAGATGATATCGAAGTTGAAGCTGAAGAGGTAGGAGATGTCGAAAGTGCTGAAAATATTGATGATATGCATTCCTCCACAAAAATAAAGCGAATAATGGAGCTACTAGAAGATAGTGAAAATGACTTATATGAGGAATGTACCGAGTACTTTAGATTTTTATTTATGCTGAAACTCCTACATATTAAGACACTTAGTGGTATGTCAGATAATTATTTTGAAATGCTTTTTGATTTTCTTCGGACTGTAATTATTGGAGGAGAGAATTGCACACCCCAAAAAACTTATCAAGCTGAGAAGATTGTCTCTGCTCTGGGTCTTGATTATAATAAGATTGATGCATGTCTGAATGATTATATTTTGTACCACAAAGACAATAAAGACCTTCAAGAGTGTCCAACATGTGGAGTGTCTAGGTGGAAGCAACATACAAATTCTTCAACAAGGATTACAACGGAGACATGGATAACACAGAAGAAAATTCTAGCCAAGGTGCTTCGAAATTTTCCATTGGCTCCTAGATTGCGAAGATTGTACATGAACAAGGAAACGGCAAAGAATATGAGGTGGCACAAGGAAGATCGAGTAGATGATGGTAAATTGAGACATCCTACTGATGCTTTAGCTTGGAAGCATGTTGATAAAATTTATCCTCGTTTTGCCGAAGATTGTAGAAATGTAAGACTAGGTCTATCAAGCGATGAATTCAATCCATTTGGGGTAATGAGCTCTGGCTGGTTTACGTGGCCAGTTGTATTAATACCATATAATTTACCTTCATTGCTTTGTATGAAACAACCATTTATAATATTTTCATTACTGATACCCGGTAAGCATGCATTGGGAAATCATATTGATGTCTACTTAGAGCCTCTAATTGATGAGCTGAAACAATTATGGTATGAGGGTATTTTAGCATATGATGCCCATTTAAAAGAGTCGTTTAGATTACGTGCTATTCTATTATGGACGATTAATGATTTTCCAACTTATGTTAATCTGTCCGGGTACTCTACGAAGGGCAAGTGTGCTTGTCCTGTATGTGGTCCGGAATTTGAAGCTTTTTAATTACCACATAGCTGAAAGAGTTATTATTGGTTTAATCGAAGGTGGATGCCCTTGAGTCATAAGTACAGAAAATTATCAGCTATGTTTGATGACACAGTTGAGAAGAGAATGAAGCTGCATCAGCTGACTGGTAATGAGATCGTAAAATTACTTGAGGGGTTTCCAAAAGTTGTGTTTGGAAAAAAATCACTATTCTAAATTTAACCCGCTCAGAGTAAGAGATTACTTAAAGTCAAAACAGTCATTGAAGCGTAAGCAAAAGGTTCAAAAATGCAAGTTGAGGACGAAGCCGAAAATTACCTAGAGGATGGACTAAATTTAGTATTTTCTTTCAGCTACCTTACTGGCAAAATTTTAAAATCCGACACAACTTAGATGTCATGCATATTGAGAAAAATATATGTGATAACATAGGATCAACTTTCCTACAAGATGCAAACAAGTCGAAGGATGACCTACGGGCACACCAAGATCTGACTGCTTTGAATATCTGAAATGATTTGCAAGCTCAAGATGTTGGCCTTAAAAAATTAAAGTTACATCCGTCTCGTGTTATAATATCAAATGAGCAGATGCAACGATTTTGTGAAATTCTCAAATCGGTAAAGTCACCGAATGGTTACTCTGCTAACATTTCAAATAATATCCACGTGCAAGAAAGAAAACTCTTAGGTCTGAAGACCCAAGATTATCACATTCTTTCTCATCAATTGCTCCCGTTGGAATCTGTAACAATATGGAGAAAGAAGCGTCGAAGATTATTATTGAGTGTTTGCGGTGAAAGTTGATTTCTTCATTGCTATCGAATCTATTACAACTTTAGTCGTTACAATAAACTTGAATAAAATAAAAAGTTGATCTTTTTATAAGATCTCCTTACACAATAAAAATAAAAAGTTTACAATTTTATCAAACAAACGCAGAGATCGTTTATCGGTCTTCTGCTTGCGTGGGATCTTTATCTGTGCCGGGGTTTATCCGTGGACCACCGTCGATCAGATCTGATTGCTGAAAAATTGGACAGAGCTTTGTTGATTCGCGAAGGGATCGAGAAACCGTAGCTCTTATCTCGGCGAAGCGAGATAATCACTCTTCTTAAGATTACCGCAACGGGATAATCCTAAGGAACGAACCGGGCTGCAGATCTAACTCCTCCTCCTCTCTGAAATCTATGTACTTTAAGTCTTCAGTTCAGCGAGAATTCCAATCTGAAAAAAATGAGGCTCTGAGGCTTGTATTTATAGGCACGGGGGGAATTCGGGATGGAGACACCCTTGGGTGTCTCAACTTAGGCCGAGACACCTTGGGGTGTCTCGTTTGGGCCGAGACACCTCGGGGTGTCTCAACTCAGGCTGAGACGCCGCTTTTTTGTATGTTCGTCCGTTTCCACCTTAACTTCTTCGTCCGAACTCAGATTTGAGTGATTCAAAGTACGTTGGAAAGCCGACGAGGAGTTCTATAAGCTCCAATGATTAGATCATCTGTGGAATCAACTAGGACACGAGGGGCGTAGCGCCTTTTGTAGGTAACGTGGGGCTCCCGATCAATTCGTATCCTCGTTATTCTAAAACTCTGATGCTTCACGTAGTTCGTCGATTCACTTCAAGCGTTTATTGACGTCAATCAAGCTTCTGTAAACTAGATAGTGACGTTCATCGTCTTTTCTTAACACTGAGCCGTTCGTGAAGACTATAGGTAATTTTCGATGCCTACAGATACCCCCTCCAAAGCGTTCCAGACTCGTTTCTTTTGTAGAAG